>NC_043717.1:49658485-49665940 GCF_006229205.1 Suricata suricatta
GAAATTCAAGAGGCACATTGAACTCCCCTAAGATATAATTGGAACCGACTCTTGGCATGACATATCATAGGGAAACTGGCAAAATATAAGGATAAACAGAGAATTCTGAAAGCAGCTAGGAATAAAAGGGCCCTCACATACAAAGGAAACCTATCAGAGTGGTTACAGACCTATCTACTCACACGTGGGAGGCCAGAAAGAAATGGCAGGAAATCTTCAGCATGATGAACAGGAAAAATACGCAACCAAGAATCCTTTATCCAGAGAGCCTGTCATTCAAAACAGGAAGAGAGATAAAGGTGTTCCCAAATTAACAAAAATTGGGAGAATTCATCAGCACCAAACCAGCCCTACAAGAAATCCTATAGCAGGACTCTAGGAGAGAAATGTAGCAAGAAATGTAAGACACCAGAGACATCAATACACATTGACTCTACAGAGAAAACAATGAATCTAAATTCACATTTTTCGATCATAACACTGAATGTAAATGGACTGAATGCTCCAATCAATTGACACAGTGTAGCAGAATGGATAAAAAACCAAAATCCATCTATTTGCTGTCTACAAGAGACTCACCTTAGACCTGAAGACACATTCAAATTGAAAGGGGATGGAGAAATATCTATCATGCGAATGGACGTCAAAAGAAAGCCGGAGTAGCAATACTTATATTGGACAAACTGGACTTTAAAGTAAAGGCAGTAACAAGAGATGAAGAAGGACATTATATAATAATTACAGGGTCTCTACCTCAGAAAGAACTAAGAATTATAAACATCTATGCACAAAATTCAGGAGCACCCAGATACATAAAACAACTAATCACAAGTGGAAACAATCTTATTGATAAGAATGTGCTAATTGCAGGGGACTTTAATATTCTACTTACAATAATGGATAGGTCAACCAGACAGAATATCTTTAAGAAACAATGGACCTGAACGGCACACTGGAATAAATGGAATTCATAGATATATTTAGAACTCTGCATCCTGAAGCTAGGGAATTCACGTTCTTCCAGAGTGCACAAGGCACATCCTACAAGATTGATAACATACTGGGACATAAATCAGCCCTCCATAAATACAAATGCATTGAGATCATACCATGCACACTTTCAAATCACAATGCTGTGAAATTTGAAATCAACCACAGGAAAACTTCAGGAAAACCTCCAAAAATGTGGAGGTTAAAAACCACCTTACTGAAGAATGATATGGCCAATCAAGCAATTAGAGAAGAAATTAAAAAGTATATGGAAACAAATGAAAATGAAAATACAACAATCCAAACTCTCCGGGTTGCAGCAAAGGCAGTCCTAAGAGAAAAGATTATTGCAACGCAGGCCTATTTCAACAAGCTAAAAAAAGCACAAACTCAAAATCTAACAAGGGACCTAAGGAAACTAGAAAGGGAGTAGCAAGAGCACCCCAAACCCAGCAGAAGAAGAGAAATAATAAAGATCAGGGCAGAATTAAATAACACAGAATCCACAAAAACAGTTGAACAGATCAATGAAACCAAGAGTTGGTTTTTTGAAAAAATAAACAAAATTGATAAGCCTCTCGCTAGGCTACTCAGAAAGAAAAGAGAGAACACTCAAATAGATAAAATCATGAAGGAAAATGGATCTATTACAACAGATCCCACAGAAATACAAGCAATCATCAGAGAATACTATGAAAAATTGTATGCCAACAAACTGGACAATCTAGAAGAAATGGACAAATTCCTAAACACAAATGCACTACCAAAATTCAAAATTCAAACGGGAAGAGATAGAAAATCTGAACTGACCCATAACCAGTGTAGAAATCAAATCATTTATCAAAAATCTCCTGAAGGGGGTAGGAGCCAAGATGGTGGAGAGGAAGGGAGCTATGTAAACTTCGTCTGCCCCATTGATCGAACTGAGAAGGACATTACTCTCATCTGCAAGAGCGGAAGGAGAAAATACGGACACCAGAAGGAAGAGAACCTGAAGGATAACTGAGTAAGTGAGTGTGAACTGGGGAGATTGGAAAATGGGCCAGCCTGAGACAGGCAGGGGAGGTGGGAGACCCAGCCCAATGCCGGGCAAGCACATGGAGCCCAAGAGCCAAAGGAAAGAGACAGAGAGACTGAACACGCTCATAGTACTGTCTCTGGGGAAGAGGTAAAGAATGCTTAACCACGCTTAGAGAGACAAGCTCACTATAGAAAACTGCTGGGTAGCCTAAATCCCGAACCCAGGTGGCACGAGGGAAAGAACAGCTTCCAACCCTGCGCCATCTTGGCGAGGAGTCAGCAGCCACGGCTGCGGCGGTGTCAGGGGTGCTCACTTCGACCTCGGTTTTGGGAGTGGGAGCACGCACCTCATTTCCACGGCGCATCTCGCCCCCAGCACTGGCTGCGCGAACCCTGAATCCAGGGTGCCAACAGGGAAAAAATAGCCCCCACCTCTGCATAATCCCGGCAGGGACTTGGCGGCGGTAGAAACGTGGTTGTGTGCTCAGGCTGCAGGCTCCCAGCTCATTTCCAGCATCTCCCGGCGCCTCTGGCAACAGCTGCTCCCTCATTCCTCCCCCAATGCAAACGCAATCCCACCTGGGGGTTGGGTCTGTGATGGTGCGCATTTCACCTCCTGCTGTGTGTCTCGCCTCAGGCAGAGGCAGCAGAGATCCCTGCCTGAGCCAAGACAAACCGATTCCTCCCCCTAAGAAGCCAGCCACCAAAGTAAATACATCTCATCTGTGGTAGCATAAAAGTCCATGGACTGGAACTTTGAACTGAGGCGGGCCTGGAAAATACAACTCAGCTCAGCTGCAGCACAAGGAGATCAGACTCATTAGAGTGGCTTACAGTGTGTAGTTCAGCGGAGCTTGGAGTGCCTCCTATCTAATCTCTGCAGACACCAACGCGGAGCCTCTGAGAGCAGCCTCCTATACCTCCACACCAAACCACGCCTATCCACTAGGGGGAGCTGCTGGGGGGTTTTTGTTTGTTTTTTTAATCATTTTTTTTCTTCATTGTTTTTCTTCTCTTCTATTTCTGTACATATTTTTTTATTATTACTTTTTTACTTAAATTTTTTAAAATTTTTACTCCTTATTTTCCTTTCTCCTTTCTCCCTTTTTTTTTTTTTTTACCTTCTTGCAATCCAGATATATTCTCCTATATCTCATCCCTACCTCTCCCCTCAACTGGTCATACACTTTTAGACTGTCCACTGTCTTTTGTTGTCTCTGACACCCTTTATTTTTTTTTTATATTTATTTTCTTCTCTCTTCCTTTTGTCACTTTCCTCTCCATTCTCTTTATTTTCTTTCCACCTTTTAATGTGTTTGTTTGTTTGATTTGTCTGTGCGTTTGTGTGTTACTGTTCCCTCTGTGTTTGTCTGTCTATTTTCCTTCTTAGGGCTACCCCAAGAAACAAGCCAAAGTGTGCATGAGAGCAAGTCCCAAATATTGCTGAGTAGGGAAATAAAATACTCAAAGGCACAACAAGAGAAAGTGAGAGACACCATTAAAAGAATATTTCCCGAAACGACAGGCCCTGGACAGTCAATAAGCCTCCTAAACAGAGAAATATTTATAGGTGCACAGTGCACAACGAGCTTTCTAAAGGTGACAAGAGACAGAAAACTAGCAAAAATGACAAAACAAAGAAACTCCCCACTGAAGAACCTCCAGGAGGAAGTCACAGCCACAGAACTGCTCAAGGCAGATCTAGACAACATACCAGATCAAGACTTTAAAAAATTTGTCATAAAATTGATCGCTGGAGTTGAGAAAAACATCAAAGAATCAACTGAGACAATGACTAGGTGCCTTGAAAATAGGTGTGATGAATTTAAAAAAGGCTATACATGAGGTGAATAACAAACTGGAGGCAGGCACCTCGAGGATTGACGAGGGAGAGAGAAGAATAGGTGACTTAGAAGATATAGTTTTAGCAAAAGAGGAAGCTGAAAAAGAGAGAGAGAAATTGATTCAGGAGCAGGAAAGGAGAATTTGAGACCTAGTGATACAATCAAGCGGAACAACATCCGTATCATAGGAATTCCTGAAGAGGAAGACAGAGAGAAAGGGCCTGAAGGGATACTTGACCAAATTAGAACTGAGAATTTCCCAAATCTGGGAAAATAAATAGACATTCAAATTCAAGAGACACAAAGAACCTCCTAAAGACGTAACGTGAATTGGCCTTTGGCATGACATATCATAGTGAAACTGGCAAAATATAAAGATAAAGAGAGAAATCTGAAAGCAGCTAGGGAGAAAAGGGCCCTCACATACATAGGGAAAACTATCAGAGTGGATACAGACCTATCTAATGAAACTTGGCAGGCCAGGAAGGAATGGCAGGAAATCTTCAATGTGATGAACAGAAAAAACATGCAGCCAAGAATCCTTTATCCAGCAAGCATGTCATTCAAAATAGGAGAGATAAAGGTTTTCCCAAATACACAAAAATTGAGAGAATTCATGACCACCAAACCAGCCCTACAGGAAATCCTAAGAGGGACTCTATGAGGGAAAGATTGCAAAGAATACAAGGTGCCAGAGACACCACTATAAACTCATGTTTATACTCATACTAGGGAGAACACAATGACTCTAAACCCACATTTTTCAATAATAACATTGAATGTAAATGGACTAAATGCTCCAACCAAACGATACAGTACAGCAGAATGGATAAAAAAACAAAACCCATCTATTTGCTGTCTACAGGAGACTCATTTTCGACTGGAAGACACCTTCAGGTTGAAAGTAAAGGGATGGAGAAATATCTACCAGGCAACTGGAAGCCAAAAGAAAGCTGAAGTAGCCATGCTTATATCAGACAAACTGGACTTTAAAGTAAAAGCAGTAACAGGAAATGAAGAAGGACATTATATAATAATTACAGGGTCTCGCCATGAGGAAGAGCTAACAATTATAAACATCTATGCGCCAAATTCGGGAGCACCCAAATACATAAAACATATAATCACAGAAAGAAACAATCTTTTTTTTTTTAGAAAGAAACAATCTTATTGACAAAATTGTGCTAATTGCAGGGGACTTTAATACTCCACTGACAACAAAGGATAGATCAACCTGACAGAAAATCACTAAGGAAACAATGGACCTGAACGACACATTGGAGCAGATGGAAATGATAGATATATTTAGAACTCTGCATCCTGAAGTTAGGAAATTCACCTTCTTTTCGAGTGCACATGGCACATTCTCCAAGATAGACCACGTACTGGGGCATAAAGCAGCCCTCCATAATTATAAACAAATAGAGATAATACCATGCACACTTTCAGATCATAATGCTATGAAACTTGAAGTTAACCACAGGAAAAAGTCTGGAAAACCTCCAGAAATGTGGAGGTTAAAAACCACCCTACGAAAGATTGATTGCGTTAACCAGGCAATTAGAGAAGAAATTTAAAAATATATGGAAACCAACGGAAACAAAAATACAATAATCCAAAATCTCTGGGATGCAGCAAAGGCAGTCCTAAGAGGAACGTATATTGCAATCCAGGCCTATTTCAACAAACTAGAAAAAGCGCAAATTCAAAATTTAATAGAGCACCTACTGGAAGTAGATGGGAAGCAGCAAGAATACTCCAAACCCAGCAGAAGAAAATAAATAATAAAGATCATGGTAGAAATAAACAATATAGAATCCAAAAGAACAGTCGAGCAGATCAATGAAACCAAGAGTTGGTTCTTGGAAAAAATAAACAAAATCGATAAACCTCTAGCCAGACTCCTCAGAAAGAAAAGAGAGAGCACCCAGATAGACAAAATCATGAATGAAGAAGGATCTATTACAACCAATCCCTTAGAAATACAAGCAATCATCAGAGATTACTATGAAAAACTATATGCCAACAAACTGGACAACACAGAATTAATGGACAAATTCCTAAATACACATACACTACCAAAATTCAAACGGGAACAGATAGAAAGCATGAATAGACCAATAACCAGTGAAGAAATCGAATTCGTTATCAAAAATCTCCCAACGAATAAGAGCCCAGGGCCAGATGGCTTCCCAGGGGAATTCCACCAGACATTTAAAGCAGAGCTCATACCCATTCTTCTGAAACTATTCCAAAAAATAGAAATAGAAGGAAAACTTCCAAACTCGTTCTACACAGCCAGCATCACCTTGATAACCAAAGCAGACAGAGACCTAGCCAAAAAAGAGAACTACAGACCAATATCCTTAATGAATAGAGATGCAAAAATACTCACCTAGATACTATCAAATCGAATTCAACAGCATATAAAACGAATTATCCATCATGATCAAGTGGGATTCATTCCTGGGTTACAGGGCTGGTTCAATATTCGCAAATCCATAATGTGATCCATCACATTAACAAAAGAAAGGATAAAAACCATATGATCCTGTCAATAGATGCAGAAAAAGCATTTGACAAAATATAGCCCCCTTTCTTAATAAAAACCCTTGAGAAAGTTGGAATAGAAGGAACTTACCTAAACATTATAAAAGCAGTTTATGAAAAGCCCACAGACAATATTATCCTTAATACGGAAAAAATGAGAGCTTTCCCCCTGAGATCAGGAACATGACAGGGGTGTGCACTCTCACCAATGCTGTTTAACATAGTGCTGGAAGTCCTAGCATCAGCAATTAGACAACAAAAGGAAATAAAAGGCATCAGAATTGGCAAAGAAGAAGTCAAACTTTCACTTTTCACAGATGACATGATACCCTACATGGCAAACCCTATTGACTCCACCAGAAGCCTTTTAAAACTGATTAATGCATTCAGTAAATTTGCAGGATACAAAATCAATGTACAGAAATCAGTTGCATTCCTATACACCAAAAATGAAGCAGCGGAAAGAGAAATCAAGAAGCGGATCCCATTCACGATTGCACGAAAAACTATCAAATACCTAGGAGTAAACCTATCAAAGTTTGTAAAAGACCTGTATGATGAAAACTATAGAAAACTTATGAAAGAGTTTGAAGAAGACACCATGAAATGGAAAAACATTCCCTGTTCATGGGCCAGAAGAATAAACATTGTGAAAATGTCATTACTACCCAAAGCAATCTGCACATTCAATGCACTCCCCATCAAAATTGCACCAATATTCTTCTCAAAGCTAGAACAAACTATCCTCAAATTCCTATGGAACCACAAAAGACCCCGAATAGCCAAAGTTATATTGAAGAAGAAAACCAAAACGGGAGGCATCACAATCCCAGACTTTAGCCTCTACTACAAAGCTGTCATCATCAAGACTATGGTATTGGCACAAAAACAGACACATAGACCAATGGAATAGAATAGAGAACCCAGAACTGGACCCACAAATGTATGGCAAATTCATTTTTGACAAAGTAGAAAAGAGTATGCGATGGAAAAAAGACTGCCTCTTTAGCAGGTGGTGCTGGGAGAACTGGACAGCAACATGCAGAAGAAT
>NC_043717.1:49666040-49668763 GCF_006229205.1 Suricata suricatta
AGCCAAAACATGGAAAAAGCCTAAATGTCCATCACCTGATGAGTGTACCAAGAAGATGTGGTATATATACACAATGGAGTACTACATGGCAATGAGAAAGAATGAAATATGGCTATTTGTAGGAAAGTGGATGGACCTCGAGGGTGTCATGCTGAGCGAAATAAGTCAGGCAGAGAAGGACAGAAACCATATGTTTGCACTCATAGGTCTAACAGGAAAACAGGGGAGACCTAATGGAGGACTAGTGGGAGGGGAAGAGGGAAAGAGAGTTGGGGAGAGAGAGGGACGCAAAACTTGAGAGACTATTGAATGCAGAAAATGAACTGAGAGTTGAAGGTGAAGGGGGAGGGGGGGAAAGAGGTGGTGGTGATGGAGGAGGGCACTTATGGGGAAGAGCACTGGGTGTTGTATGTAAACCACTTGACAATAAACTATTAAAAAAAAATCTGCCGATGAATAAAAGCCCAGGGCCGGGTGGATTCCCAGGGGAATTGTACCAGATCTTTAAAGCAGAGTTGACACCCATCCTTCTCAAGCTATGCCAAAAAATAGAAATGGATGGAAGACTTCCGGTCTCATTCTACGAAGCAAGTATCACTTTGATTCCCAAACCAGAGACCCAACAAAAAAGAGAACCTCCGGCCAATCACCTTAGTGAATAGAGATGCAAAAATACTCAACTAGACACTAGCAAATCGAATTCAACAGCACGTAAGAAGAATTATCCATCATGATCAAGTGGGATTCATTCCTGGGTTACAGGGCAGGTTCTATATTCACAAATCCATCAATGAGATACATCACACTAACAAAAGAAAAGATAAAAAGTATATGATCCTGTCGATAGGTGCAGAAAAAATATTTGACAAAATACAACATCCCTTCTTAATAAAGACCCTTGAAAAAGTCTGGATAGAAGGAACTTACTTAAATATTATTAAAGCAATTTATGAAAAACCCACAGCTAACATAATCCTCAATGGGTAAAAACTGAGAGCTTTCCCCCTGAGATCAGGAACACCACAGGGATGTCCACTCTCACCACTGTTGTTTAACATAATGCTGGAAGACATATTCCTATCATCAGCAATCAGACAACAAAAGGAAATAAAAGGCATCAAATCAGCAAAGAAGAATAGTGTTAAACTTTCTCTTTTCACACATGACATGATACTCTACATGGAAAACTCTATTGACTCCACCAGAAGCCTTATAAAACTGATTAATGCATTCAGTAAAGTCTCAGGGTAAAAAATCAACATACAGAAATCGGTTGCATTTTTATACACTAATAATGAAGCAACAGAAAGAGAGAAATCAAGAAATTGATCCCATTCACAATTGCATGAAAAACCATCAAATACCTAGGAATAAACCTAACGAAAGATGTGAAAGACTTTATGATGAAAACGATAGAAAGCTTATGAAAGAAATTGAACAAGACACAAAGAAATGGAAAAATATCCCGTGCTTATGGATCGGAAGAATAAACATTGTTAAAATGACATTATTACCCAAATCAATCTACACATTCAATGCAATCCCAATTAAAATTGCACCACATTCTTCTCAAACCTAGAACAAACTATCCTAAAATTCGTATGGAACCACAAAAAAAACCCCGAATAGCTTAAGTAATATTGAAGAAGAAAACCAAAACGGGAGGCATCACAATCCCAGACTTTAGCCTCTACTACAAAGCTGTCATCATCAAGACAGGATGGTACTGGCACAAAAACACACACCTAGACAAATGGAATAGAATTGAGAGCCCAGAACTGGACCCACAAATGTATGGCCAATTAATCTTTGACAAAGCAGGAAAGAGTATCCAATGGAAAAAAGACAGCCTCTTTAATAAGTGGTGTTGGGAGAAGTGGACAACAGCATTCAGAAGAATAAAACTAGACCACTTTCTTACAACATACACAAAAACAAGCTCAAAATGGCTGAAGGACCTGAATGTGAGACAGGAAACCATCAAAACCCTAGAGGAGAAATCAGGAAGCAGCCTTATTGACCTGAATCTCAGAAATTTCCTACTCGGCACATCTCCAAAGACAAGGGAATCAAGAGCAAAAATGAACTATTGGAACCTCATCAAGATAAAAAGCTTCTGCACCACAAAGGAAATAATAAAAAAACTAATAGGCAACCAACATAATGGGGAAAGATAGTGCAAATGGTATATAGGATAAAGGGCTAGTATCCAAAATCTACAAGTCACTCACTAAACTCCACATCTGAAAAACGAATAATCCAGTGGAGAAATGGACTGAAGACATGAATAGACACTTCTCCAGGGAGGACATACAGATGGCCAACAAGCCCATGGAACGATGCTCAGTGTCATTCATCATGAGGGAAATACAAATCAAAACCACACTGAGATACCATCTCACACCGGTCAGAGTGGCTAAAATGAACAAATCAAGAGACTATAGATGCTGACAAGGGTGTGGAGAAACGGGCACTCTCCTGCACTGTTGGTGGAGATGTAAACTGGTACAGCCACTCTGGAAAACAGTGTGGAGGTTCCTCAAAAAACTATCCATGGAACTCCCCTATGACCCAGCAATAGCACTGCTAGGGATCTACACAAGGGATACAGAAGTGCTGATGCATAGGGGCACATGTACCTCAATGTTCATAGCAGCACTTTCAACATGGAAAGAGGATAAATGCCCATCACCTGATGAATGGATCAAGAAGAAGTGGTGTAT
>NC_043717.1:49668863-49674209 GCF_006229205.1 Suricata suricatta
ACCATATGTTTGCAGTCATAGGTCTCCCAGAAGAACAGGAGAATCCTAATGGAGGACTATGGGTAGGGAAATTTTTATGTGAGCCTGAGCTAGTGGTAGGGGTGGGGTGAGGTGAGGTTCATCATAAGCCTATGCATTCCTACCCCTCTGAGATCAGGGAATGGAAGGGGACACTGGACTTGGACTTATTCCAGAAGTGCTCCTGGACTTATCCCAGGAGTAGAAAGCACCCTGGGATCCTGAGGGATTTGGTGACAAGAGTCAAGGAGAGACACTGAACAGACAGGGAGAGGTCCCAGTCTTCTACCCCTCCTACCCCAAGCATGTTAATTGCTAGCTCTGTCACTGTAGGAGTATCAGCCATTCTTTCTGAGGGGCATAAGAGGAGAACAGTCAACCTTAGTGGTAGAGAGTGAAGGCTTGAGAACAAAGCAGCTGGGGGTTGAATCTGTGCTAGCTGTGGGGTTGTGATAGGCATCACAAACATTCATCAATAGCAGGGTTTCTTTGCACTTCTAGGAACACAGAGGATTAGGTGTTCCCATTTGCTTGAAGTTAGACGTGACCATGTGACTAGTTCTGGCCAAAGAAGTGAGAACACATCTGGATCTAAACATTTAATGGCAGGTCATCAACTCTCCACCTTTGTCTTCCATAGTTTTGGCAATGGTAGAAGCCCAGGTTGAGATGGTGGTGTCATTGTCTTAAGATGGTGGCTTCTCCCCCAGCTTGGGTCCTCTTGCTGACCCAAGATAAACATATAAGATGAGTAAGAGTAAACTTTCTTTTTAAGTTCCTGAGATTTAGGTGATGTTTACTACTACAGCATAATCTGGCCTGTACCATCCCAAATGGGAATTATGGGCAAGTTACTTACCCTTTCTGTGCCCCAGTTTCCTCATCTATAAAATTAGAGTCATAAAAGTCCCAATCTCCTATAAAGATTAAGTGGGTCATACATAAGGGGCTTAGAACAGTCTGAGACATATAATAAAGCATCTAATCAATATTGGTTTTATTACTATTATCTCCTACCTGGAAAATCATTTTGATTTGACTAAGCGGAGAGATTAAAAAAAAAACAGACAATTATTTTACGTTGGAGCCTTCTGTACACCATCCTTCCCAAGTGTTATCTTGCTCTCCTGGAGGTCCTAGTACTGGTTGCAAAGATAGAGCTACAATATGTTCATAGATACCTTCCCTCTCTCCACCACTAGTGCATTTATATTAGGGGTGGCACTCAGACCTGGTATTCCTGCTTCCTTGTCTGGTATGTGATTTTTGACACTGACAAAAAGCAGGGCATTAATTTCTGCTGTCACTGATATAGTCATGGAAGAAAGGGGCTAGGGACTTTCCATTCAGGCTGCTTGGAAATCATATCATCCCCATCCCCACATGGTCATCTGCCCCATGCTCTCATTGGACTTCTTTCAAAGACATCTCCCTGAACATGTATCCTGGGCTTTGACCAAATTCTTCAGTTGCTCTATCTCCCTACCTCTTATGTCCTTTTTGAAAGGGGCTTCCTACTGTCTTCTCCATCAAACCACTGGTGTATTCTTATCAGATCCACAAACTTTGGCTTTGTGCCTCCCCATTATCCGTGCTTCCTGTGGTGTTCACAGCACACACACCCCTACCCCTACCCCCGCCAGGCAGAATGTTAGCAGAAGCTGGGAACAAAGCTTGTTTGGCTCAAACGTGGGAAGATAAAAATATATTTGCATCTTATAGAACCCTGTGGTCACATTCATGAGGTACCATCTGAGAGATGTGGAGAGGCTGGACCCCAAATGTCACTTCCACTCATCACTCACAATGTCTTACTGCCATCATTTAGGATACGGCATTGTCTAGCAAAGAACCCAGGAGAGCTACTGGTACTATCCATGTAGATTAAATAAGGTAGGTATCTGATCTGACGAACTCTTCATTGGAGTCATCTGAAGTGCATGTTAAAGATGCAGATTTTTGAAGTGGCTTTGTGGGGCTTTTTGTATGCTATTGGAAGAAGGGCTGCTAGGGGAAGGGAAGGAGCAAATTTTGACCATGAGTCCTTATTGCTCCCACCCAGGGGGGCACCATAACCCATCTACAAGCTTTGCTTGTGACAATACCTCTGAGGTCTGAAGTCAGATATCATGTACCCTTGAGTCTCTACTCTTTTAAGTAAAATGAGAGTGGGGGCTCCACAAGATTCAGGAAAGCAGTTGTAGTCTTTGGAAGATACCTCATGACACTTTGGAGAATAAGGACTAATAAGAAGGTATGGGATGAAACACAGCAAGAGGAGTCCATGCTAGAGGTTGGAGTGCTGGATGGACAGCAGGAAGAATTCCTGGCAATAAAAGTTCCTCCCATTTGTGCACTGGTTTACAGTCTATAAAGTTCTCTCATATTCACATTCTTCTTTAAACATCTCACAACACTGTGATGTGGATACTAATTATTTCTATTTTACAGAATTGGCAGTCAGAGCTCAGAGAGATTAAGTCACTTGCTTAAGATCACATAGCTACTAAGTCGTGGAAGGGAGGTTCAATTTTAGGTCTCCTGCTCCTCAGTGATAATTATAGGTCATTTTTTGTCAGCTGGATGGAAGCTGGCACAGATTTCATGTCTCAGAGGGGCCACCAAGTGGTTTGGGGGCCTCACAGGGTCCCTTACCCCCATTGTGATGTGTTCCTTCTCCCTAGGGAAGGTCTGAAAGAGATGGACCTCAGTCTTTGTGGATAATTAATCTTGGGTAATTACATGCCTGTGATTGTTTTCCATTGGGTCCTCACTCTCAGAAGCCACTGTTTAAACAAGTGTGTCATCTCTGGATAGTCTCTGAACTGGCCAATAAGGCACCTGCATCTCTGCTGCAATGGGGCACTGTTGGAGTAGAAATACAAGTCTCCACTATCTCCCCCATGGGATGATCCCAATAGCTTACCTGCTAGGCGACATCAACCCAGTGATAATGTATATGGGGCACAAGTCAGCCTAGTAAAAACCCTATTTTGAAGCAGAAAAGCCAGTCAATTGAATAGAAACTCTCTACTGAGAGAGTTTGGAAGAGGAAATCACCTAGTTTCTCTTTATGTCTTCATGGCAAGTAAGAACCCTCTCTGTTTGCTCAATATCTAAAGCATTCCTTTTTGTGCTAGGAAGAATCAACTGTATGTACTCAAGCACTAGCCTGGGGTGCAAAAGTACCAGGTTCTGGTCCCCTTTCAGCTATGAACTCAGTGTGTGAGATTCTTGACAACTCTGTCTCTCTGGGCTTCACATTTTAAGGGTATTTCCATTTAGTGATTCAAAAGCCTCTGATCATATGATGCTATGTCGAGTTAATATACATGTCTGAAATTAAAGATTCGCTATGGAGAAGACATTGACTGATGGAAAAGAGAATAATGTATTAATTGGAAATATGCAGTTGTACACAGATGTACCTAAGACTATTTAGCTGGGATGGAACAGAAAAGAACATAATGGGATGGAGGTGGTCAGACAAACTGATGGCTTCAGAAAGAAGAAGGATGAGAGGTACAAACATGGAAATCTAGTAGACATGACAAGGCAAAGAGAAGAGAATAAGGAAGAGAATGGAGAATCCCAAGATGGATGGAACTGAGCTACTTGAGGAAAGCGTTAGCACTCATAAGTCTATTTGCCTACTGGACATCTCCCTTCAGAAGTGCCACCAGAAACTTAAAGCCACCATGGCTTTGGTTGGCCCCAACCCAACTCAGCATCTCTCTCCTTCTGAACCAGATCCTCCAACAAACTAGTCTCCAAGTTCATAGCTTTCTTTTTTTTGTCTCTTCCCTACATCTTAAGTTTGAATCTGTCCCTTCATCCATCTCTGCACTGCTACCATGAGGTCATAATCATCTTTCACCACTCACCTGGAATACCATAGTCCCTCCCAACTCATTACCTTGAGTTCACTCTTGTCTCTCAAGCCCATGCTCCACACCCCTGAAATACTCTTCTGGGGCTCCCCATTGTTCTTTAGGTAAAATCCAAACTCCTCACATGGCCTACAGCACCCCCTCCTCTTCCACGGTCTGACACATGCTTTCTTCCCAGCTTCATCTTCTCCACACTCCTATCTTACAAACTACTCTTGCTCATCTCAGACTTTGGCACAGACTGCTTCCTCTGCCTGAAACATCTTCCTTCCTACTTCATCACTTGGCAAACTCTTCATCCTTTGAGCCTCTGCTTACACAACTTCTCTTTATGAAAGCCAGTCTGGGTTGGACATTTCTCTTCTGAGTTTCCACAATCCCTGGCTTCTCTTTATCACAGACCCAATAACACTAATTTGTATGAATCTAGTTACATTTTGGGCTCCTTTACAGAACTAGGATCAAGTTGAGGACAGAAACCATGTCTTATTTGTCCTCCTATGGCATCTTGTAGGTACTTAATAATTGTGTGTTGAATGAACATTCTGGAAACAGCCTGGTATCTTGTGCACAGTAAGCCAATTTTTATTGGATTGAATTACTATCCAGAGAAGAGGTGGGTAGATGTCAATGTGATATGGAAAATCTGCCGTAAGATGGCTGACAGGGCGAATAGGAAACACCTGCCCCTGATTAATGAGGAATGCGGAAATAACTGGCTATACATTGTTCCCTCTGCTAATGCTCTGGGCTCAGACTTCTGGAGAATGATCTCTGATCCCACCAGTGTAAAATAAACCTCTTCCCTTCCAAGATCACCGAGTGCTGCTTGGTTCTTCCGCTGGGTGATCCAGACTAGATTCCACAAGAAATGAAAGTGGATATCCTCTTTGGAGAAGTGTCTATTCAGGTCTTCTGCGGGAAATTCAAATCAAAACCACACTGAGATACCATCTCACACCGGTCAGAGTCGCTAAAATGAACAAATCAAGAGACTATAGATGCTGGCGAGGATGTGGAGAGACGGGCACCCTCCTACACTGTTGGTAGGAATGTAAACTGGTGCAACCACTCTGGAAAACAGTGTGGAGGTTCCTCAAAAAACTATCAATAGAACTCCCCTATGACCCAGCAATATCCCTGCTAGGGATTTACCCAGGGGATACAGAAATGCTGATGCATAGGAGCACATGTACCCCAATATTCATAGCGGCACTGTCAACAATAGCCAAATCATGGAAAGAGCCTCAATGTCCATCACCTGATGAATGGATCAAGAAGATGTGGTATATATTTATACAATGGAGTACTATATGGCAGTGAGGAAGAATGAAATCTGGCCATTTGTAGCAAAGTGGATGGACCTCGAGGGTGTCATGCTAAGCGAAATAAGTCAGGCAGAGAAAGATAGATACCATATGTTTGCATTCATAGGTCT
>NC_043717.1:49674309-49678656 GCF_006229205.1 Suricata suricatta
AGATGTGGTATATATTTATACAATGGAGTACTATATGGCAGTGAGGAAGAATGAAATCTGGCCATTTGTAGCAAAGTGGATGGACCTCGAGGGTGTCATGCTAAGCGAAATAAGTCAGGCAGAGAAAGATAGATACCATATGTTTGCATTCATAGGTCTAACAGGAGAGACCTGGTAGGGGACCAGGGGGAGAGGAAGGGGGAAAGAGAGTGGGGGAGAGTGAGGGACACAGATCAAGGGAGACTACTGAGTACTGAAAATGAACCATGGACTGAAGAGGGAGGGGGAGTGAGGGAGGGGGTGTTGGTCATGGTGGGGGGCACTTGTGGGGAGAAGCACTGGGTGTTATATGGAAACCAATTTGACAATAAACTATTAAAAAAAAGAAAGTGGATAAGATTGGGAAAGAGTTTGAGGTAGTCGGGCAGAGTTTCAGGTGAAAGCTGAAGTTTCTGCTAGGAAGGACTAGGTAAGTTGAGAGAAGGGAAAGCCTGTCTAGGCTGCAGGACTAGGTGGGCGAATGTGAGGTCATGTCATGACATGGATATCAGAAGGAAAGATACCAGCTTTAGCCCTTTAAAGGGAAAAGGAGTTCTCTGTAACCACACTGTCCATTCCATACTTCATAGGCTTGTAGAATGTTGCACACACTGTGTTGTTTTGTGGGCTAGACAGCTGATAGTGGAAGATTTGGACTGTGAGACCCCATCCGAACCATGAATCTTTACTGAGCACCAATAGTGTGCCAGGCACTGTTCTTGACACTGAAGAACACAGCAGTGACCGTGAGAGGCAAAAACATACAAAACCCCTTCCCTCATGGAGCTCCCATTTGCGACAAGAGACAGACAATAAAGGAAATAAATAAAATTTATAGAATTCTAAGTGGTTATAAATCTATGAAGAACAAGTAAGGATCAAAGGGAACTAAGAATTTGCTAGAGGGACTGTATGTTTCAGGCCTGGAGGAGGTGAGAATCCCAGAGGAGGGGCAAGGCCAGGATGAGGTGAGCTCCCCACTAGGCCTGTGAGTGGAAGCCACAGTGAGGTGCCAGGGATCTAAGTGGGCACCCTGTAGATTGGTGTGAGCCTAGAATTTCATGGTGCCTGCATTATCTATTTTCATTTCCTACTCCAGTCCCCACCCTCTCCACACATACACATATTAATAGCACATCAACCCTCACAGCCCAGAACTGCTTCTTGGTTGCTACTTCCTTTCAGCTGAAACTGGTGATCATTGGGGGTGTGGCTAACAAGTCTGATTAACCAATGCAGATTGTATCTGCTATCTTAAGTCGCTGCATTTATCAGGATGGCATGAATGAATGTAAGACACCACCACTAATGTATCCAAAATGTGCTCTGAGTACTATGAGTGCCTATTAGACTTGGAATTCCATGTGCAGCGTCACTGACTCTGGGAAGTTCCTGTTCTTTCTCTGAGCCTCAGTTTCTCCATTTGAAATATGAAGCTTCTGCTTGACTTCTTTTGCAGGATACTTAAGGATGGAAATGATGTGAAAAGCTTAAAGCAGGGTATAAAAATCTTTGATGGATGCCATCTTCATTCACTCTTTTGCTGAGAGGTAGAAACATCCAGTCCCCTCTAGCCATCCACATATGCCTGGACCCTGGATGAATCTTTGGGTGATTTCACTAATTGGTGATCAGATGGGTTTATGTATGTCAGAGAAAGCTGCTGCTGACCCATGATATAAAGAGAAAGAGTATTGCCTTATCAGATAGTAAGAGGCACCCTTTCCCTTCATTTGTCTACCATCCTTAGTGAAGAAACTGAAATATATCTCTGGCAAGGATGTAGATATTTAAGGAGTATTGATCACACCAGGCACCGCAATGAGCACAACGTATGTGCATGTCTGCATGCGTGCATGTTTGTGTATTGGTTATGGTGGGGAGAAATACAAAGATAAACAAGGTCTGGCCTCAACCTTAAGGGCTCACATTTTAGTAAGAGGAGAGATAGGGAGTCTTGAAAGGAAAGTCTGCCAGGTAGGGTTTTAGATTCATCCTAGGTGTGGAGAAAAGGGTGGCTGGAGGCAAGGTCATCTAAGAGACTTTTGCGGTAGGATAAGGAAGGGATGTTAGTATCTTAGACTAAGACAGAGTTGGTGAGAATGAAGAGGAGGGCATATGTGGAAATGACTGCAGCTTTACCTGGCAAATGGTGGATTAAAGGAAATAAAGAGAAAGAGGCAAGTTCAAAAGGCTTCCAAATTTACTTCTGCTAAGGCGCATCTTCCCTTTTGTAGACTTGTGCAGTTAGATTGAGGGGTGAAGTGTGGGGCTAATTGCAAGATACATTTGGTGCTATAATATTTCACCTTGTCCATCTCAACTCATTATTCCAGCCTGCAGAGAACTCTCTGACACTTGGTTCACTGTCATCACTACTAGTCCTCTGGATATCATGTAATTTGCAAATTCCTAAGAGTTAGGCTTCTGTGTTTAATTCTTAGCTCTACCACTTACTAGATGTGTGATCTTGGGCAATCCACTTAATTTCTCTCAAGTCACAATTTCCTCATCAGTCTTATGGGGATAATAATAGTATTTACCTTATAAGGTTGATGTGAGGATTAAATGAGTTAATGTATGAAAGTATTTCAATGCTTGTCATATTGTAAACACTTGGTAAATGCTATTATCATTAGTGTTGAATGCATTTTGACTTAGTGTGCTTATTGTGCCTGACTATGCCAGATGCCCTGGGGGAAGCAGGGAAGAATTGGACCAGGTTTCTGGGAGAGACATGTATACTTACTGGACAGAGTCCAAGAAGCTAAGGATTATAATAGAGACAGGCTCAGAGTGCTGTGAGAGCAAGGGAGAGAAGAGGAAGAAATTGAATTTGATGAGGTGGAGAAGAGGTGAGCATGGTTAGTTGAATCAAGTTAGCTATCTGACCAAAGGGCAATCCACTTGGTGCTCCTTTAAAGGTGGTCTGGCAGAGAATTCTATGCAAAAGGAATTCTGATATGAGAACTGGAGAAAAATCATCAAGCAGCCAACACTGAAAGTTAGATCTGAAAGAATGAAAAGAAAAGCAAGAGGGAATATTTATTTATTTTTTAAGTAGCTTATTGTCAAATTAGTTTCCATACAACACCCAGTGCTCTTCCCCACAAGTGCCCTCCTCCATCACCACCACCTCTTTTCCCCCCTCCCCCTTCAACCCTCAGTTCGTTTTCAGTATGTTTAAACTCCTGCTGCTGAGGTCTCTGAAGTAGCTTAGAATCCAGTTCCAGCCTCCATGAGGCCAGATCATTTCAAGGTTCTGTCTCTTCAAGTCCCATATTTATTTCCTTATTGCTCTGTACATGAAACCTCTACTAATTGAGCTGGCCTGAGTGGATCTCAGATTCTTTTTTAAGTGGTCTAAGTGGAGCTTTGTTAAATGAACAGCTTTGTTGAGATGTAATTCATATACTATACAATCATCCATTAGTGAGTATACAATGCAATGGTTCTTGGTGTATGTGCAACTGTGCCGATAAAATATTTCCACAACCTCAAAAAGAAATCTTGTACCTGTATTAGCTGTCACTCCCCCTTCCCCCTTTTCTCCAACTCCTGGCAACCAGGAGTATCAGTACATTTGCCTATTACAGACATTTCATATAATTGGAATCCTATAATACATGGCCTTCTGTGACTGGCTTTTTTCACTTAATGTAATGTTTTCAAAGTGAATCTGTATTGCAGTATGTGTTTGAATTTTATTTCTTTTTATTGTGAAATAAATTTTCACTGTATAGATATAGAATATTTAAATTATCTATTTATCAGTTGATAGATATTGGGTTGTTTCTACTTTTTGACTATTATGAATAATGCAGCTATAAACATTCATAAACAAGTTTTTCTGTGAATATGTGTTTTTATTTCTTTTGAGTATATGCCTAGGATTGGAATTTCTGGGTCATATGGTAGCTCAATGTTTAACCGTTCAAGGAAGTTCCAGACTGTTTCCAAAGTGGCTTCACCATTAAACATTCCCTCCATCAATATATGAGGGTTCTTTCCATGATTTGGCTATTGTAGAAAGTGCCGGTATGAACATTGGGGTACATGTGCTCCTATGCATCAGCACTTCTGTATCCCCTGGGTAAATCCCTAGCAGTGCTATTGATGGGTCATAGGGGAGTTCTATCGATAGTTTTTTGAGGAGCCTCCACACTGTTTTCCTGAGCGGCCTCACCAGTTTACATTCCCACCAACAGTGTAGGAGGGTGCCCGTCTCTCCACACCCCCGCCAGCATCTATAGTCTTTTGATTTGTTCATTTTAGTGACTCTGACCAGTGTGAGGTGGTATCTCAGTG
>NC_043717.1:49678756-49684772 GCF_006229205.1 Suricata suricatta
TGTCCATCAACTGATGAATGGATCAAGAAGATGTGGTATATATATATACAATGGAGTACTATATGGCAATGAGGAAGATTGAAATATGGCCATTTGTAGGAAAGTGGATGGACCTTGAGGGTGTCATGCTAAGCGAAATAAGTCAGGCAGAGAAAGATAGATACCATATGTTTGCATTCATAGGTCTAACAGGAGAAACCTGGTAGGGGACCAGGGGGAGAGGAAGGGGGAAAGAGAGTGGGGGAGAGTGAGTGACACAGATCAAGGGAGACTACTGAATACTGAAGACGAACCATGGACTGAAGGGGGAGGAGGAGGGAGGGAGGGGGTGTTGGTCATGGTGGGGGACACTTGTGGGGAGAAGCACTGGGTGTTATATGGAAACTAATTTGACAATAAACTACTAAAAAATACTTTGGAAAAAATATATGAGGGTTCTGACTTCTCCACATCTTCAGCAACATTTGTTATTATCTGACTTTTTGATTATAGCCATCCTAGTAGTTGTGAAGTGGTATCTCATTGTGGTTTGGACAGTTGACTAATAATTTTGAGAAGCTTTTCATGTAATTATGGTACATTCATATATCTTCTTTGGAGAAATGTTTATTCAGATACTTTTCCCATTTTTAAAAATTGAATTGGCTATTTATTATCAAGTTTTAAGAGTTTATATATATATATATATATATATATATATATATATATATATATATACCCTGTGACCTGCAAATATTTCTCCCATTCTGGGTATTGTTTTTTCACTCTCAATAATGTCTTTTATATCATAAAAGGTTTTCATTTTGATAACTTGAAATTTATCTATTTTAATTGTTTTTCTTGTGGTTTTGTGTCTTACATGAGAATCCACTACCAAATCTAAGGTTGTTGTGAGGGGGTGTCATGGAAAAGACATGACCACCGATTGAACCATGAGCTAAATCAGGGCAATCAGAGACTACTCACCCACTCCTTTGACCTTGAATGTGCATTCTGCTTGCCTTCATTACCCCTACAAGGTATCCCGAGAACATAGCGATGTTGAGAACATCTGAATGGCATATGTGACTGAACTCAGATCCTCAAATATATGAAACAAAAATGGACAGAATTAAAGAGAGGAATAAATGCCTCTATAGTAATTTTTTGAAACTCTAATATCCCACCTTAATAACAGATAGAACAAGACAAAAGATCAATAAGGAGATAGAGAATGTAAACAATACAATAAACCAACTAGACCTAACAGACATATACAGAATCCTCAGTTGAACTACAGCAGAATACACAAAAAGTTGTATAAGAAAGGGAAATGGGAGCATACTAAAGTTTTTGGCTGCAAAAGGAACAAAATGTACAAATCACAATAATCAATGCAACCATTGTTTTTTTTTCAACATTTTGAATCAATGTATAGAGAAAGCATGGAAGATTTAATTATGCTTATAGAAGAGAATGCAAATATTATCAATCTTGACAATGCAAAATTAAAAATACAGGTGATGGAAAACAGGTTATAGAAAGAAAAGCAGTAGGGAAAAGCAGGGCCACTAATATCCTTATCTTACAGAATGAAGAGTCTCTAGATACTCTCTAGGGGCGCCTGGGTGGCTCAGTCGGTTAAGCATCTGACTTCAGCTTAGGTCATGATCACATGGTTTGTGAGTTAGAGCCCCGCATTCGGGCTCTGGGCTGACAGTTCAGAGCCTGAGGCTTGCTTCAGATTCTGTGCCTCCCTCATTCTCTGTCCCTACCCTGCTTATTCTCTGTCTCTGTCTCTCTCAAAAATAAATAAACATTTAAAAAGTTTTTAAAAAGATATACTTTCCAGAGTCGATAAAACAAGAAATACAGGTACAAGTATATTGTCTAAAGCCACACAGAAAAGCAAAGGAGTGATTGAAAGTCTTATATACTGCTGATGGGAATATAAAATGGCATAGTGTCCACTGAAAGATGGGAGTACATAGATAGAAGTAAAATATACAAAAATAACATGTATACTACAAAAATAAGAGTAGAGAGGTTGTGTCTAAAATTGATAGATCACGAAATTGCAATTTATGTATATTATATTAGGAATAATTGAGAGAATCAAAAGAGGAGAGAGTCTGACATGGGAAAAAGCAGCAAGGGACTACTTGTCATTATAACAAACACTTCTGATCCTTGATTTTTAACCATTTACATGTATAATATTTTGATTTATTTTGTTTTTCATTTATAGTTTATTGTCAAATTGGTTTCCATATAACACCCAGTGCTCATCCCAGTGCCCTCCTCAATGATCATCACCCCCTTCTCCTCTCCCCCACCCCCATCAGTCCTTCATTTGTTCTCAGTATTCAAGAGTCCCTCATAGTTTGCCTCCTCCCTCTCTCCAACTATTTTTCCCCTTCCCCTCCCCATGGTCCTCTGTTTTCTCCTGTTCCACTTATAAGTTAAGACATACGGTATTTGTCCTTCTCTGCCTGACTTATTTCGCTTAGCATAACACCCTTGAGATCCATCCACGTTGCTACAAATGGCCATATTTCATTCTTTCTCATTGCCATGTAGTATTCCATTGTATAGTAAACCGCCTCTTCTTGATCCAGTCATTAGTTGATGGGCATTTAGGCTCTTTCCATCATTTGACTATTGTTGAAAGTACTGCTATGAACACTGGGGCACATGTGCCCCTATGCAGCAGCACTCCTGTATCCCTTGGGTAAATTCCTAGTAGTGCTATTGCTGGGTCATAGAGGAGTTCTATTGTTAATTTTTTGAGGAACCTCCACACTGTTTTCCAGAGGGGCTGCACCAGTTTACAAACCCACCAACAGTGTAGGAGGGTGCCTGTTTCTCCACATCCTTGCCAGCATCTGTAGTCTCCTGATTTGTACATTTTAGCCACTTGGACCGGCATGAGGTGATATCTCAGTGTGGTTTTGATTTGAATTTCCCTGATGTTGAGTGACGCTGAGCATCATTTCATGTGTCTGTTGGCTATCCGGATGTCCTCTTTGAGGAAGTGTCTGTTCATGTCTTCTTCCCATTTATTCACTGGATTATTTGTTTTTAGGGTGTGGAGTTTGGTGAGTTCTTTATAGATTTTGGATACAAGCCCATTATCTGATACGTCATTTGCAACTATCTTTTCCCATTCTGTCGGTTGCCTATTAGTTTTCTTGACTGTTTCCTTTGCCTTGCAGAAGCTTTTTATCTTTATGAGGTCCCAATAGTTCATTTTTGCTTTCGGGTTGCCTTTGGGGATGTGTCGAGTAGGAAATTGCTGCGGTTGAGGTCAAGGAGGCTATTTCCTGCTTTCTCCTCTAGGGTTTTGATAGTTTCCTGTCTCACATTCAGGGTCCTTCATCCATTTTGAGTATATTTTTGTGTCTGGTGTAAGAAAGTGATTTAGTTTCATTCTTCTGCTTGTCCCTGTCCAGTTCTCCCAGCACCAAGAGGCTGTCTTTTTTTCCATTGGATACTCCTTCCTGCTTTGTCAAAGATTAATTGGCCATATATTTGTGGGTCCAATTCTGAGTTCTCTATTCTATTGCATTGATCTAGGTGTCTGTTTTGGTGCCAGTACCATACTGTCTTGATGATGACAGCTTTGTAGTAGAGGCTAAAGCCTGGGATTGTGATGCCTCCCATTTTGGTTTTCTTCTTCAATATAACTTTGGCTATTCGGGGTCTTTTGTGGTTCCATACAAATTTTAGGATAGTTTGTTCTAGCTTTGAGAGGAATGCTGGTGCAATTTTAATTGGGATTGCATTGAATGTGTAGATCAATTTGGGTAATAATGACATTTTAACAATGTTTATTTTTCTGATCCATGAGCATGGAATGCTTTTCCATTTCTTTGTGTCTTCTTCAATTTCCTTCATAAGTTTTCTATAGTTTTCATCATATGGATCTTTTATATCATTGGTTAGGTTTATTCCTAGGTATTTTATGTTTTTTTGTGCAATTGTAAGTGGGATCAGTTTCTTGATTTCTCTCTTTCTGTTGCTTCATTGTTGGTGCATAAAAATGCAACCTCTTTCTGTACGTTGATTTTGTACCCTGTGACTTTGCTGAATTCATGGATCAGTTCTGGTAGGCTTCTGTTGGAGTCCGTTGGGTTTTTGATGTAGAGTATCATGTCATGTGCGAAAAGTGAAAGTTTGACTTCATCTTTGCCAATGCTGATGCCTTTTATTTCCTTCTTTTGTCTGATTGTTGATGCTAGGACTTCCAGCACTATGTTAAACAACAGTGGTGAGAGTGGACATTTCTGACGTGTTCCTGATCTCAGGGGGAAAGCTTTCAGTTTTTTCCCATGGAGGATGATATTATCTCTGGGGTTCTCATAAATTACTTTTATGATGTTTAAAAAGTTCCTTCTATCCCAACTTTTTCAGGGGTCTTTATTAAGAAGGGATGTTGTATTTTGTCAAATGCTTTTTGTGCATCTATTGACAGGATCATATGGCTTTATCTTTTCTTTTGTTAATATGATGTATCATATTGATTAATTTGAGAATATTGAACCATCCCTGTGATCCAGGATTAAATCCCAGTTGATCATGGTGGATAATTCTTTTTATGTGCTGTTGAATTCGATTTGCTAGTATCTTGTTGAGGATTTTTGCATTTGTATTCATTAAGGATATCGGCCTGTAGTTCTCTTTTTTGGTTGGGTCTCCATCTGGTTTGGGAATCAAAGTGATGCTGGCTTCGTAGAATGAGGCTAGAAGTCTTCCTTCCATTTCTATTTTTCGGACTAGCTTGAGAAGAATGGGTATTAACTCTGCTTTAAATGTCTGGTAGAATTCCCCAGGGAATCCACCTGGCCCAGGCTCTTATTTGCAGGGAGATTTTTGATAACTGATTCAATTTCTTCACTGGTTATGGGTCTGTTCAGATTTTCTATCTCTTCCCATTTGAATTTTGGTACTGCATGTGTTTTTAGGAATTTGTCCATTTCTTCTAGGTTGTTCAGTTTGTTGGCATATAATTTTTCGTAGTATTCCTTAATAATTGCTTGTATTTCTGAGGGACTGTTTGTAATAAATCCATTTTCTTTCATGATTTTGTCTATTTGGGTGTTCTCTTTTTTTTTTCCCCCTGAGGAGCCTAACTAGAGGTTTATCAATTTTGTTTATTTTTCAAAAAATCAACTCTTGGTGTCATTGATCTGTTAAAATTTTTTTTGTTCATGTCTTCTGCCCATTTTCTCACTGGATTATTTGTTTTGTGAGTGTGAAGTTTGGTGAGTTCCTTGTACATTTTCGATATTAGCCCTTTATCTGATATGTCGTTTGCAACTATCTTTTCCCATTCTGTTGGTTTCCCATTAGTTTTCTTGATTGTTTCCTTTGCTGTGCAGAAGCTTTTTATCTTGATGAAGTCCCAAGAGTTCAGTTTTGCTTTAATTTCCCTTGACTTTGAGGATGTGTCGAGTAGGAGATTGCTGCGTTGGAGGTCTAGGAGGTTTTTTCCTACTTTCTCCTCGAGGGTTTTGATGGTTTCCTGTCTCACATTCAGGTCTTTCAGCCATTTTGAGTTTATTTTTGTGTATGGTGTAAGAGAGTAGTCTAGATTCATTCTTCTACATGTTGCTGTCCAGTTCTCCCAGCACCACCTACTAAAGAGGCAGTCGTTTTTCCATCGCATACTCTTTCCTGCTTTGTCAAAAATTAATTGACCGTACATTTGTGGGCCCAGTTCTGGGTTCTCTATTCTATTCCATTGGTCCATGTGTCTGTTTTTGTGCCAATACCATACTGTCTTGATGATGACAGCTTTGTAGTAGAGGCTAAAGTCTGGGATTGTGATGCCTCCCGTTTTGGTTTTCTTCTTCAATATAACTTTGGCTATTCGGGGTCTTTTGTGGTTCCATACGAATTTGAGGATAGTTTGTTCTAGTTTAAAAAGCCTAAATGTCCATCACCTGACGAATGGATCAAGAAGATGTGGTATATATACACAATGGAGTACTACATGGCAATGAGAGGGAATGACATATGGCCATTTGTAGCAATG
>NC_043717.1:49684872-49855838 GCF_006229205.1 Suricata suricatta
GCCTAAATGTCCATCACCTGACGAATGGATCAAGAAGATGTGGTATATATACACAATGGAGTACTACATGGCAATGAGAGGGAATGACATATGGCCATTTGTAGCAATGTGGATGGACCTTGAGGGTGTCATGCTGAGCGAAGTAAGCCAGGCAGAGAAGGACAGAAACCATATGTTTGCACTCATAGGTCTAACAGGAAAGCAGGAGAGACCTAATGGAGAACCAGGGGGAGCAGAGGAGGGAGAGAGAGTTGGGGAGAGTGAGGGATGCAAAACTTGAGAGACTATTGAATGCTGAAAATGAACTGAGAGTTGAAGGGGAAGGGGGAGGGGGGAAAAGAGGTGGTGGTGATGGTGGAGGGCACTTAAGGGGATGAGCACTGGGTGTTTTATGGAAAACAATTTGACAATAAAATATTATGGAAAAAAATTATACTAAAACAGAAAAAAAATAAAGATATTTCATAAGCGATAAAAAAATCTTTTTTTGGATACTATATTGTTTATTTCTGCCTTGATCTTTATTATTTCTCTTTGGGTTTGGGGTTTTCTTGCTGCTCCCTTTCTAGTTCCTTTCAAGGCACTGTTATGTTTTTGTATTTGTGCTTTTCTATTTTTTTGAAATAGGCCTGGAGTGCAATGTACTTTCCTCTTAGGACTGCCTTTGCCGCATCCTAAAGAGTAAGAGTTTGGATTGTAGTAGTTTCATTTTCATTTGTTTCCATATATTTTTAAATTTCTTCTCTAATTTCCTGATTGGCTCATTTGTTCTTTAGTAGGGGGTTCTTTAACCTCCATGTTATTGGAGGTTTTCCAGACTTTTTCCTGTGATTGATTTCAACTTTCCGAGTATTGTGATCTGAAATTGTGCATGGTATGATCTCAATTATTTTATATTTATTGAAGGCTCCGTTATAACCCAGTATGTGATCTATCTTGGAGAATGTGCCATGTGCACTCAATAAGAAACTGAATTCCATAATCTCGGATGTAGAGTTCTAAATATATCTGTCAGATGCCATATGTTTGCACTCATAGGTCTAACAGGAGAACGGGAGAAACCTAATGGAGGACCAGGGGGAGGGGAAGAGGGAAAGAGAGTTGGGGAGAGAGAGGGACGCAAAACTTGAGAGACTATTGAATACTGAAAACGAACTGAGGGCTGAAGGGGGAGGGGGAAAAGAGGTGGAGGTGATGGAGGAGGGCACTTGTGGGGAAGAGCACTGGGTGTTGTATGGAAACTAATTTGACAATAAATTACTTAAAAAATAAATATATCTGTCAAATCCATCTTGTCCAATTTGACATTATGGTCCATTGTTTCTTTAGTGATTTTCGGTCTAGTTGATCTATCCTTTGCTGTTAGTGGAGCATTAAAGACTTCTGCTATTAGCACATTCTTATCAGTAAGATTGCTTTTCTTTGTGATTGTTTTCTTTGTGATTGTTTCGGTGCCCCCAAATTCAGTGCATAGACGTTTATAATTGTTAGCTCTTCCTGATAGATAGGCCCTGTAATTATTATATAATACCCTTGTTACTGCCTTTACTTTAAAGTCCAGTTTGGCCCATATAAGTATGGCTACTCCAGCTTTCTTTTGACTTCTAGTTGCATGATAGATATTTCTCCATCCCCTTACTTTCATTCTGAAGGTGTCCTCAGGTCTAAAATGAATAACTTGTGGACAGCAAATAGATGGATTTTGTTTCTTTTTATCCATTCTGATACCCTATGTATTTTGGCTGGATCATTTAGTCCACTTACATTCAGTGTTATTATTCAAAAATATGGTTTAGAGTCATTGTGTTTTCCTTAGGATTCATGCTTGTAGTGGTGTGTCTGGTACCTTGTGTGCCTTGCAACATTTCTGTCATAGAGTTCTCCTTAGGATTTCTTGTAGGGCTGGTTTAGTGGTGATGAATTCTCAGAACGTTTGTTTATTTGGGAACACCTTTATCTCTCCTTCTATTTTGAATGACAGGCTTGCTGGATATAGGATTCCTGGCTGCATATTTTTGCCGTTAATCACATTGAAGATTTCCTGCCATTCCTTTCTGGCCTGCCAAGTTTCAGTAAATAGGTCTGTAACCACTGTGACAGGTCTCCCATTGTATGTTAGGTCCCTTTTGTACCTAGCTGCTTTCAGAATTTTCTCTTTATCCTTATATTTTACCAGTTCACCGTGATATGTTGTGCAGAAGATCTATTCAAGTTACGTCTGACGGGAGTTCTCCATGCCTCTTGGATTTCAATGTCTATTTCCTTCCCAAGATTGGGGAAGTTCTCAGGAATAATTTGTTCAAATACTCCTTCAGCCCCTTTTTCTCTCTCTTCTTCAGAAATTCCTATGGTAGGTATGTTGTTCCGTTTGATTGTATCACTCAGTTCTCCAATTCTCCTTTCGTGCTTCTGGATCAATTTATCTCTCTTTCTCTTGGCGTCCTCTTTTTCTACAATTGTGTCTCCTTTTCTTAAAATTTTTATTATTTTTATTTATTATTGAGAGACAGAGAGAGACAGTGCGAGGAGGGGAGGGTCAGAGAGAGAGGGAGACACAGAATCTGAAGCAGGCTCCAGGCTCTGAGCTAGCTGTCAGAACAGAGCCCGATGCAGGGCTCAAACCCACAAACTGTGAGATTATGACCTGAGCTAAAGCCAGACGCTTAACCAACTGAGCCACCCAGGCGCCCCTACAATTGTGTCTTCTAATTCGCCTATTCTCCTCTCTGCCTCTTTAGTCCGTGTAGTGGCCACCTCCATTTTATTGTGCACCTCATATATACCACGTTTTAATTCATCACCACTATTTTTAAGGTCCATCATCTTTGTAGCAATAGCTACTCTGGTATCTTCCATGCCTTTTGCAAGCCCAGAGATTAATTTTATGACTATTATTCTAAATTCTTGATCAGTTATGTTGCTTATATCTATTTTGAGCAGTTCTTTAGCTGTCATTTCTTCCTGGAATTTCTTTAGAGGAGATTTCAAAATTTTGGCTAGCTTTCTGTCTCTTGTAAGTTTTAGAAGCTTTTTATGTGCTCTGCACCTGTGAGTTCTGCTATATTAAAGGAGGCTCATTGACTGTCCATGGCCTGTCCATTCAGGAAGTGTGCTTTTAATGGTGACGTTTGGTCTTTCTTGTTGTGCCTTTGGTTGTTTTATTTCCTTACTTGTAGTGATATTTGGGACTTTCCATCATGTGTACTTTGGCTTGTTTCTTGAAGTAGCCCTGGAAAGGAAAACAGACAGACAAACAGGGAACAAAAGCACACAAACACGTAGAAAAATCAAACAAACAAGCAAACCGAGAGGAAAAACAAAACAAAACAAAAACAACAGAAGACAAAGGGCAGTCTCAAAGCATAAAGCCAGAAATCTCAGTTACAAATAAAGAGCAGGGTGGAGAAAGTGCTGATAGAAGAGCATATACAAAGAAAGAAATGAGAAAAGTTGGGATAAAGAGAAATTGAACACTGACCAGGCAGAGAGACTAAAAGGCTTAATTCAGAGAGATAAAAGGGAGAATATGGTAGGAGGTGAGGAGAAAGAAACAAAGATAATGTTACCTAGAGAAACTATATAGTCTGATTATTCCAGAGAGAGAGAGAAAGGAAGGTAATGATATAGGTGTAGAGTATGCATAAAGAGAGTGGATTAAATGTGACTGTTTAAGCAAACCAATAACCAGAGCGCCCAGTCCAGTCGAGGGGAGAGATAAGAATGAGATAAGGTAAAATATATCTGAATAGCAAGAATTGATCCAGAGTTAATCACGGCAATGCATGCTTCATGTTGGTCTTGCCCTCGGCTCTGGTAAAACAAACAAACAAACAAACAAAAAACAAAAAAAAAAAAAAACAGCTCTCCAGTGAGGTCCCAAGCCCCACCTCGTGCACTTTCATGATACCAGCCAAAATGTAATTCCGCAGGCCAGGTGCTTCCTAGCCAGGGATCCAGCAGGGGACATAGGGAAGCAGTTCCTTTTGGTGCCGACTGGGACCGGGACACCCAGCCCAAAGAAAGCACCGCAGCTAGAGATAGGATCTCTCTCTGAATGCCCTGTGGTTAGAGATGAGATGATAGGATCCCTCTCTGTCCCCGGTGGAATTTTTTCTCTTCTCCAGAGACAGTTCTATGAGCAATTTCAGCCGCTCTTTCTCTTCCCCTCATCTCTCGGCGGAGGGGGCTCCCTCTCCTCTTCCATGCCTCTAGATCTTGGCCCGTTTTTATCTTCCCCAGTTCGCAAACATGCTCCTAAAAGGCTGTCTTCTTAGTGGACTGTCTTCTTTTCCTCCCAGACTCTTGCGGTTCAGTGTCCTTCCTTTTGGCTTCAGCCCTTCTTTGTTTGAGAGATGCGAGCGGGAAGTATGGTTCTCCCTATTTCTCTGCTATCTTGCCTTCAATTGCCTGTAATATTTTAATTTAAAAATACTTTTGAAACTCTATAATTCTAACCATGCAAACTGCTGGCCTTAAGTCTTTCTAAGGCTCTCCAATGATACAGGTTATATTATGAATTCTTTACATGTCATTCGAAACCCTTCAAAATATGGCCTTACATCATCAGCATCATAATTGCCCTAGGATTCTGCTCACCCCAATCTATTTGTAACATCTTGGGTGCCATTTCCTTTCATGTTTTTATGCTTTTTTCACACTTTGTTGCCTCTGCTTGGCATTCTTTTTCTCCTCATCAACCTGATGAACCCATATTCATCTTTTCAGACTCTGCAAATGTCACACACACCCCTCCCCAGGAAGACTTCCCTACCACCCCATAGGAAGTTTTGCTCCCTTTCCTCTGAGCTCACTCAATAGTTTGTTAATCTCTCTTTACTATAGTATAGAGCACATGGGATTGAACTTGATGTGTTTGCTTTTCCCACTGGATTATAGGCTCATTGACAATAGTGACTTTTATTTATGTTTGTATTCCTAGGGCTTAGACCATGCCTATTGACTCAAATGCATTTTTTTTTTAAAGGACACTTGAAAAAATAAATTTTACTAAGAAACTAGGGAGGAAAATAAGGAAGTCTCAGAAAGCTAGTACAGGTAGTTGTATTACAGCATTATCATAACTATGAAGAAACATTGATCGTCTGGTAGTTCCTCAAAATGTTAAACAGTTACCATATGACCCAACAAGTCCACTTCTAGGTATATGCAATATGCAAGGAAAATTAAAATATGTGTCTGCATAGAAAGTGAACAGTAGCATTATTCATAATAGTCAAATATGGAAATAACCCAAACGTCTATCAGCTGAAGAGTGTATAAACAAAATGTGATATCCATATAACAAAATATTATCTGGCCATATAGAGAAATGAATTATCAATATATACTACAACATTGATGAAACCTGAAATTATGCTAAGTAAAGCCAGACACAAGAGACTAATTTTTATAAAAATTTCAGAATAGGCAGATCTATAGAGACATGAAGTAAATTAATGGTTAGTTAGGACTGGCCAGGAGGTGGGAGTAAATGGAAGTGACTGCTAATGAGTGCAAAGTTTCTTTTTGGGGTTGGGAAATGTTCTAAAATTAGATAGTGATGATTATCACACAACTTTGGGAATATGCTAAGAAATTACATTATACACCTCAAAAAAAGGGGGCTTTATGGTAGCCAAAGTATATCTCAATAAATATGTTTTTCTTTTTTTTAAAAGAAAGAAACCTGGAAAATATCCTACAAGAAAATACACCAAAAGGTTAAATGGTTGTCAACTTTAAGTTATGGAAAATTTGTGAGGGTGATTGCTATTCTTTCCTTTTCTTTTACTTTACAGCATCTTTCAGTTATTCTATGATGAACACATAACATTTAAAACAGGCACTTAGTGCTTGGAAATATCAAGAAGGAGGGGAGAGAACAGAATTAACATGTACTGAGTACCTACTATGTACTAGATAGGACAATCTCTGCAGCATCCCTGAGAGGTTGCTATTTTTATTTCACCACTGTGACAGTGAAAATTAGGCATGAGGATTCATTGTCTGTCCCCATTCTCTTTCCCCTTCTATGAGGCTTCTTGAGTTTTCTGGCTTGCTTTGGCCTTTTGGGTTTTTTAATCGGTACTAAATAAAGGACAATTTAAAGAGGCTTTGAAAGCCTGGACTGATTTACAACAAAAGGAGTTGAGAATGGCCAGAGGAAGCAAAAAAAGGCTCTGGGGAAAGATCACAGAATTACCTAGAAAGAGAAGAGGTGACTGCAGGGGAAATGAGCCTTGTGCGTAGAACAGTGGACTGAAATCTGAAATATGTGTGCCCGCTTTTTAAAAAAAGTCATTCTGATCTTAGCTCAGACATGGCCTCTTCAAAGTCTCCCTGATGGCCACTTCTAAAGGAATCCTACCCACCTCTGTTTCCTTTTTCCTTTCCATAGTATTGATTACTATCTGAAAGCATCCTGTATCCTCTCACTGTGATGTGAGTGCCATTCCAGAGCAGGGTCTCCTCTGGCTTATTCACTGTTCTACTGCAGGGTTGAGAATCAGCTATGTTAACATGGTGATGTTCAGAAAATGAGAACTGCTGTTGCTTTTGTCATTCATTAATTCCTCTCTCTTCATTTATCTCCACTTTTTCAAATGCTATTCATCCTTCAAAGCTTCACTCAAGACACAACGATTCCCAGAACTCATACCTTTTGGTAGGAAGTAAGCTCATGACCTTGGCACATGAACACTCAATTACTCTTACTCCTGTATCATAAGGTCTTTGATGCTAGGGTCCGTTTCTTATATATCACAGCAACAAATTTTACTGAGGTTTTGTGTGTGTGCATGCCAGAAAGCAAGCACATAAGAAAAATGGTAACTTTAGACTGTGATAACTGTTATAAAGAAAATAAAACCAAGATAGTGGCCTAGGCAATAACTAAGGTTGGGGGAGTAGCACTAATTTAGTCTGGATGGTTGGAGAAATTTCTCCAAGGAGGTGGCAATTGAGCTGAGACTTGACTGATGAGAACTAGATATCTTTCTGTACCTCCCACAATTCCTTGCTCAGGGGTGGAAGGTTCCTAAAGGTTATCTAGACAAGGTCCAATCCTACATGGGTTTTATCTTCCCACAGAAGGTTACGGATCCCAAGTAAAACAACCTGCCTCAAGTTCCCCAAAGTTTCACACTGAAGTTGTTTTTCAAGAGTCCCTTATGGGTAACTGTAGAACCAGCATTTTCTAGTCATGTGCTGTGTGCCAGATACTTCTATACCCAGCATCTTACCTAACTTTTATCTTGTAATACTATTATTATTATGCCCATTTAGAAAGAAGGAGAAAATTAAAGAGTTTATAAACCTGCCCAAGGCCACATGGCCAGCAAGTGTGCAGTGAACGTGCCTGACTTTAAAGATGGTGCATATTGCTACCATTCCTTGCTTCCCAAATTCTCAAGTTTAAACCATCCTGTTCAGGCTAGAATTTCTTTGAGATTCCTAACCTCAGAATAGGCTTTATTTCATCTGATCTTTCTCATTACAGCTATCAACTTAGCTTTTTCCACATGTTAACCTTATAGAGAAATGAAGCTTTACTGTCTTTATTTTTCAAAATTATACCATGAAGACTGAGATCCAGTATGACTCAAAATGCTCCTGGCATTCTCATGCCTCATTCATGCTCCCGTCCATAAATCTGGGACTCTCTCATAATTTCTGTGTGTGTGTGTGTGTGTGTGTGTGTGTGCATATGTGTGTGTGTGTGTAATAGACTGATGTTGTTTACCTGCCTAACATGGAGGCTAAAAGGTAATTTCAATCGCCTGTATTGTGACCTCTTCCCTCCCTACCTCAACTTGCAAATGTGCTGAGCCAGTTCTATTATCCCTTTTACTCCCTTCAGTGGGTCAATATAAGGTGTCTTTTGTGCACCAGAGAACACCCTGTTAATCTCCTTTGCCTCCTCTCTCTCACCATCATCCTCCTTCTCAATCACAGGGCCTGGGCCTGCTGCCCTAGAGGTGGAAACAAGGGTGCCAGAGCCTGTGGCTTCTCTGGGAGTCTCTGAGCCAGCGTGTTGTGAGGAGCACACGCCCTCATGTGTTCACCTAATGTAAATTCATGCTGATATGACAACCTGTAGCCCTCCTGTCAGTCTCGAGTCTAGCCAAAGATCCTAGCTTTTCTCTGCCTGCTTGTACTATTGCCTGCCTGGCATTTGAATCAGCCTAGGTCTTGGGGACTCCATCTGGTCTTACTCCAAATGTAAGACCTCCTGGTCATTTCCCCTCTGTCTTTCTCTAAAAATTGTGACCATACAACAATAATAATAGTCACTATTTGTTAAGCCTATAGTGCGTGTCAGGATATCTATATACACGAACTCATTCGATCCTTACAGCTTACTGATAGGTAAGTGTTATTTTCTTGGCACATGGTGGGCATTTAATGAATGAGTAAATGATTATCATAGAGTCAACAGAAGCTCAGAGAGATCACATAAGTAATAAGGGACAGAGAAAGACTGGAAACTCAAGCCTACTCAACCTCAGAGCTCAGGCTCCGAAAAATCATATGAGAATGTTTCTAAAACCATGGCCAGTGCATTGGATCCAAATCCCCAGGCCTGTCTGAGGGAAGCTGAACGTTGTGGTTAGGGATACTGGATTTGAAGTCAGACACTGGTTAGGGATACTGGATTTGAAGTAAGCATGCACACCATTTCCTGGCTATGTGAGTGTGGTCAAGTTGCTTAACTCCCCTGTGCCACAGCTTCCTCCTTGACAAATGGGGATAATAAAAGTAACAACTCAGGGGGTTGGGCCACTTTAATATGATAATGTACATATAGGACTTAGCATGTAGCTTAGTACATGGTAATCACACCATAAATGTTTGCGATGGTGATGATGGTGCCTGAGACAAACACAACATGCCAGTCCTTTCTTATACCTTCTCTGAACCTTGCTCTTCTCCCCATTCCCTCCATACATTTATCCACTGTACTAGCCTGAATGGTAGCCACCAAAAATATATGCCCATGTCCCAATTCTATGTAAACTATGAATGTAACCTTATTTGGAAAAAGAGTCTATCTCTGCAAGTATGATTAAGTTAATGAGCTTGAGATGAAGAGGTCACTTGGATCATCTGGGTGCATTCTACATTCAATGACAAGAGAAAGATAGAAGATAATTTGAGTTTCAGTATTATAACTTTACATCATATTATTTAAGTTTTGGGAATATCATGGGGAGAGTAGCTATCACTTAAGGACTTCACCCCCTCATCTGGGAAAGGGTGTTAGTGTGCTTTGGGTTGTAGGCAGGATAATGCTGGTGGAATTGTCAATAACTTCGTTATTGTCTTTATTTGGAGTTTAAATATGGTTTAAGAAGATAGATATGGGTGTCAAGTTGATAAAGGGTGAACTTGTGATAATTTTATGTGCCAGCTTTACTGGGTCATGGAGTACCTAGATATTTGGTCACAGATATTCTGAGAATGTCTGTGAAGGTGTTTTTGAATGAGATTAATATTTAAATCAGCAGACTGAGTAAAGCAGATTGCCTTCCATAATATGGATGGACCTAATCCAACCACTTGAAGGCCTGAATAGAATAAAGGTCTCATCTCCCCAATCTTAGTTGATTTTATCACCAATAAAAGAATTTTCCTACCTGCCAGGCTTCAAACTAGAACGTCATCGCCTCCTGCCTGAAGGCCTTTGAACTGGGACATCAGCTCTTCCTGGTTCTACAGCAGTTGCCACCCAGCATCCTGACTTGAACTGGACACCAACTCTGCAGATTTTGGACTTGCCAGTCTCCATGACTGCATAAGTGAATAAGCCAGTTCATAAATATATAATGTTGGCTCTATTTCTTTGGAGAATCCTAATACAAAGAGGGAATACTTTTCAACTCACTCAATAAAATATATGTTACTGATATTAAAACTAGACAAAGACATCATAAGAAAACAATGGACCAAACCATATCCAGTAACATATAAATAAAAATGATTAAACACTATGAACCAGTGGAATTTGTCCCTGGAGTAAAAGGTTTATTTAACACTCATATTAATTAAGGGCAAAAACTACATGATCTTTTCCATACATACAGAAGAGCTTGATAAATTTATTATCCTTTCATAATAAATAAGATCCCCCAAACTCAACAAACTAGGATGAGAAGGGATCTTTTTTCAACCAGATAAAGAGCATCTACCAAAAAACTCACAATTAACATCTCACTTAATAGTGAAAGACCGAGTTCTTCCCAAAGTTCAGGAATAAGACAAGGATATCTGCTTTTGCCACTTCTTTTCAACATTTTGCTGGAGGCTCTAGCCCAGGAAATATGATAAGAAAAATAAATCAAAGGTATCTAGATAGCAAAAGAAAAAGCAAATATTTATCTCTATTTACAGAGTAAATAATCTTATGTATTAAAAAAAGCATAGCAAATCTACTAAAACCCTATAAAAGTAACAAATGAACTGAGAGATCAATGGAATATGACAAAATATTCACATGTATGGTCAATTGATGTTCAGGACAACTGAATGACAAAAGAAAAGTCTTTTCAAGATGCTCAACATCACTCATCATCAGAGAAATACAAATCAAAATCACAATGAGATACCACTTCACACCTGTCAGAATGGCTAAAATTAGCAACTCAGGAAACAATAGATATTGGCAAGGATGTGGAGAAGGGGGAACCCTATTGCACTGTTGGTGGGAATGCAAACTGCTCCAGGCACTCTGGAAAGCATTATGGAGATTTCTCAAAAATGTAACAGTAGAACTACCTTATGACCCAGCAATTGCACTACTAGGTACTTATCCAAAGTATACAAAAATGCTGATTTGAAGGGGCACATGCACCCCAATGTTTATAGCAGTGCTATCAACAATAGCCAAATTATGGAAAGACCCCAAATGTCCATAAACTGATGAATGGATAAAGATGAAGTGGTGAATATATACATACATACATACATACATACATACATACATATATATACATTCATATATATGTGTGTGTGAATATTACTTAACAATCACAAAGAATGAAATTTTGCCATTTGCAACAATATGGTTAGAAATAGAGTGTATTATGCTAAGTGAAATAAATCAGACCTGAGCTGAGATCAAGGGACGGATGCTCAACTGACTCTACCACCCAGGTGTCCCAAGTAATTAGTATTCTTAACAGATAAATTGTTCTTACAAGTTAATAAGAAGAAAACCACAACGGCAAAGGAGAGGAATATGTAAAGCTGAGAAGAAATACAAATTGGCTAATAAATATTTGTAGAGGGCAAAAAGACAATTAATAAAGGCTAACACATCCATGGTTCATGCTGTATAAATGCTTCATGGTAAACGCCATCAGGCCACTCAATACTGTGTGACACCACTGCCCCATCCATGGTGGGATGCTGACTTGTGTGTGGTGATGTGTGCCCCCACAATTCTCATTTGAGCACCACCGACCCCAGAGATCTGATTTCACCCCTAGGATCATTTAGGGTGTCAGGATAGATTGCTGGACTGCATGCCTTCAGTCAAGGCTCCTGGAGTCATTATTTCTGGAAGTATAAGCTTTGCTATGTGCTAGGTGGCAGTGTGTGAGTCTAACTTCCCTAATGAGCTCCTGGAGTGCAAATATTCTGTGTGATGGAGTACATGCATACCCATAAGTCTTAGGGATCAGCTAGGCTGGGAGTGAAGTTGTTTGCTGCTGATGGAGGTGGGTTGCCCAGTGAGGGCACGTATGCTTTTAGAGGAAGATCACAGTGTTTCTGCCCAGCAGTAGCCCTGGAAGGCCCTGCTAGCAGGGATGAGATTTCTTATAGGAAACAGTTGTGTTTTGCACAAATGTGAGGGGGAGAATTGATTTCAGAGTCAGAGGCCTGTGCTTTATAGCCTGGATCCAGTCATTTCAGACTGGACATTTTTAAAAGCAAGTGTTACCATTCATCCACTTTGGATATAAAATCCCTTAATAAACTATCCCTTAATAAAAAGTCCAGCCTGAAACCTGCAAGCTATGCCCCTTGCAGAGTGTGCCTGGGAAACTAAGCTTCCTGCTTTCCAGGGTTGTCAACTGAAAGCCATGACCTTGTTAGAACCCTAGCCGCGGAGGCAGGCAAGGGAGGGGGAGCTTGAACCACCTCTAACCTCCCACAATGGGCTTTTTTCCTTTCCAACTCAAGCAGGTACTCTTTGCACCAAGGACTACTAAAAATGGAGTGACTGAAAGAGTCTCAGATGAAGAGTTTACTTGGTGAAAAAGAGAGGGTGAGAGTGGGTTTCCACTAAGGCTACCAGGCTGGAGAAAGGCAAATGGCCCAGGTTCAGATTAGTGGGTGCTCTACTCAATAGTGCTACTTGGTCTGGGACTGTAAGCTAGCTGGGCACAGCATGGAGAGAGGGGATGTAAGTCACATCTCTCTCTCTCTCTCTCTCTCTCTCTCTCTCTCTCTCTCTCTCTCTCTCATTTCCTTAAACTTCAGATTCCAGCACCTTCCAGGCTTCCAGAGAAGTCCCATAAATGTTGTGAACTTAACAGACCCATGTTGTTCTTGGGAGGGTCTGAGTATTCTACTGATAGCAATCTCTGATGGACTCTGTGCTGCTGGATTCTTGATTTTGTCAAGCCCTCATTGTCTGTAGAAGTCTCCTGCATGGCCCTGGTCTCCTTGTATGATGGGACCTGGGATATTTCCCATCTGGGCTTGGCAATCTGTTCCATCAAATGAGAAAACGAGAAAAATGGAAACACGTAGAGATAATTCCTCAATGTTCTGTGGAGCATATCATCTTTGCTGTGGTCCACATCATGCCATGTTGTCAGGGACTGAATCATAGTCATCCCCATATCCCTTCCAGGGATAAAGACAATGTATGGCATGTAGGAGATGGAGATACCAACAGCTTGGAGCCAGAGAGCTCCGGATCAAGATTTGGTGTCTGCCACTTATTAAATGTGAGGCATAATATAGGTCAATTGGCTTTTCATAATGTCAGTTTCCTGGTCTGTATATAAAATGACTTTTGAATGAGAAAATGAATAAAAAGTACATGGAATGTAGTAGGTACTCAGTAGATGGTAGTTGTCACCAATATCACCACATCACCACCACCATCATCATCATCATCATCACCATTAGCACTAATTGCACACCTCCTGTATGCCCAACCTTATGCTTGCCTTCATGTAGAAGTAAAGGAGAAACAGTCAGTTATTTCTGCCCCAGGCTAATATGTAGTGGGAGAGCTAGGAAATATACAAATAATGACAATTCAAGTGCCAATCATAGAAAGTACCATCATGATATGGAGCTCAAAGGAAGAAAGAGACCTGTTTTCTAGGATCTTCCAGGAAAGCTGCCCAGAGAGGGTGGGTACTGATATAGGCCTGGAAAGATTGCATTTACAGTACTGAAAGTGAAGATGGGGAGGAGAAGGAAGGATGTTCTTGCTCAGCCCAGGCCAGCACCCAAACCTGGCAGTGTTCCCTACTTCCTTTTGGGCTGTATAGATGGCCAGGTTTAGTGCTAGGTTGGCATTTGGAATGCAAATACTGGGCTGGCCACTGGAGGTCGACAGAGATTGAGAAATAGAGAGGTTACCAGGAAGAGAGAAGTATTTCCTTGGGGACTCTCTCCCTTTGATTCAACAACCTATCTAATGCCTCATTTCTCCATATATGAAATCCCATCTCCTCCCTTCCATGTCTTTAGTGCCCTAATCCTCTGTGGCACTCCTAGTTCAGAAGCCCCCAGCTTTCTGACTTCCTCTCCTCTTCCTGGGACACCAGCCCAAGGAGGAAAATTCCTCTTGAGATTAGGGGCTGCTGTAGGACTTTGTGTCCTAGAGAGGGTCTGTAAAAGAAAAACAAGCCAGGCAAAGGAAATTCATGTTCCCCTGAGAAGCTGCCTTCCTGTAAGGAAGATGCTGGGTGGTTCTGTAATTGAGGTCTTACCCCAACCCCAAGTCAGGCAGCCCTCTGGGGAGGTGGAGGCATGGTGGGGGCAGGATGGGGGAGGCTAGGTGCAGACTAACAGCTTAGAAGGAAACTGGGCCCTCACTGGGAGGTACACTGAGCCCAGGCACTGAGGCCCTCCTGACTATAGGTAGGAAGAAAGGTCTCTAAGTCAAGGCTGGGCTAAGTTGTGGGTGGGGAGGGGACGTTTCAATGTCAGAAATACTGTCTGGGCTAACTAAGGGGCAGCTGGAAGCTGGTGGGCCTGAGTGTCATATATATGCCAGTCATTATCTGGGAAGCTGGGTTTAGCCCCTTATCTATCCTCAGGATGCCCCCAGGGGCTCATGGCCTCCCCACCAGTAGGCCTCTGTTTATTAGTTGAGAAAGTCCAGGACCTGATTCTTTTGCTTTCATGGTAGGGTAGGATGTAGGAAGTTAGCTCATAGGCTGGTAAGAATCAATGCTAGGAGGACTGGAGAGATGAAGAAGCAGCTACTTTTCCCTGTGCTCCTTGGGTTGTTCAAATGTTTGCTCTGCTTGGAATGTTCCTCCAAGGGAACCTTACCCTGTGTTCAGGGGGCCTGGCATGTCAAATGTGTTCCCTAAGGAGCCAGAAACAGGACTGGGCAAAGATGCTATTTCTCTAGCCAGCATCCTCCTCCCCTAAGCCTACTGGCCTTCTGAGATGGGAAGCTAGGCTAGGGTCAGTGACAGGTGGGGACAGTTACTGCCTCTCCTCCAAATTCCTGAGACCTAGACAGTGATGAATGGCCCAGACTCACTTTGCATACTCTATAGGTTAACAGGAGTGAGAGAACAACAGGAGGGCTGGGTTGGAGTGTTGTGGGATTTTCCCTCTAAACTGCCCCATGCTGGGCTAGAGAGCTGAGGATGGGAGGGACGTTGGAGGAAACTGAGCCCAGATCAGTGACATACATGAGGGTAGGGATATCCAAAGATGAGGCTTCTAAGGAACCCAGGGTCCTAGCTGCAATTTGGAGCCTTATGCTACCTACTCTGCCACACTAGCTATGTTCTATGTCTCTGATGCCTATTGTAGACTTTTTTCAGGGACAAGGGACATGTCATTTGCCTGTATGGGGCCTGAAGGTTTGGGACAGATTTCTAGAAGTCCAGGGTAGGGTGAAGTGGAATAAGGAAGGGATAAAGAGGGAGGGAGGAAGGGAGCAGAACCATCTCAAAAAGAGGAGCTCCTTCTATCTCTAGTATCATGCTGACAGCTTGAGCAGGGGCCAGAGTGACACCTAGAAGATCAAGGTTATCTCAGTGCAAACACCTATAAACCAGGTGTGAAGCTGGAGCAGGGATTGGGGAGGGGCTGAGGGTTGATAGTCTCGTTGAATCTTGGGCCTTTGGGACCACCCACTCCTTCACCAGCCACTGAAAATTGTCATGGCTGCAGTGAAACTAGACTGCAAGGTTTACCTACCTGGGACTTGATCTGACGTAGTTCTGGGGTGTGGTGCATCCAGGAGAGGGGAGGAGGAAGAGTGGAAGGGCTTGGGTCCCACCCTGGGCTTGCCCTGAGACTAACCAAGAGATAGAGTGATTTGGGAAAAGCAAGGGATTTGTTGGGGAAGGAGAACAGGTGGGTTCAACACCAAATCTCAGCTAGGAGAGCCGTGATGCCAGAGGAAAGAACAGGAGAGAAATAGATGGTGGGAATGAGCCACCTAGGCAAGAGAGGGCCTTGCAAGCTGAGGTTGGCAGGGGTAGAGGATGCAGACAGTTGGAACCTGGAACCTCAGTTTTTCTCATCTCTAGAATAGGCCCAACAATATCCACTTTGGGGTTGTATAAGATAACATAGCACCAAAGGTAAAAGTACCCAGACACAGAGCCTGGCATATAGTGGGTGTTCAAGAAAGAGAGCTCTCCCTTTCCCTATAGGGAATGACTGTGTGTGTCTGTGAAGAGGGTACATGCAGAGGCTATGGGTCTTTGAGGGGACAGACAGGGAACCTAGGGCAGGCTGGGGATGAATGCAAATATAAGAGAGGGCTGCTAGCCTTACTGGATTGTCCCAGCTCACATGGCTCTGGGCCTGTTATCTAACCTTTGGTGTTCAAGGCCCACCCCTTGGCACACACACCTTGGAATACCAGTGTAGATTCATGGGAGTCATCAGTTACAACACAAGCTGTGTAGCTAAATGGCCTAGGTTAGAATCCTGACTTTCCTACCTCCTGGCAGTGTGGCTTTAGGTGAGTTAGTTCACTTCTCTTGTCTCAGAGTGGAAGCAGGCAAGGAGAGGTCAAGGGCAAGGGCCATAGAAATTGAGGGTGTGTGTGTGTGTGTGTGTGTGTGTGTGTGTGTGCACGCGTGTGCATGTGTGTGTGTGTGTTAATGCATGTGTATGTAACAGTGAGGTGAGAAAATGTAGGGGCTAGACTCTAGATTCTATAGGAACAGGGACCAGGCCTGCCACCTGATACTGCATGAATTGATAGGTGAGAAACATCAAGTGTTCTTCTATAAATATTTATGTCCCTATGTATGAATATACAAGAGGGGCTACAAACTGTGCATGTGTACACAAAACATGTGAACAGGCAAAAGGGAGAACTTGTGTGACTAGGAATGAGGGTGTCTCTGTGGAAGAATGAGTTTCCATATAGTGAACCATGATGGGCCAGGCATGATGCTAAGCCCTTGATATACATGATCTCATTCAACCCTCACCACAGCTCTGTGAAGGAGGGATATCTCCAAATTACGAGTTCAGTGAAGCATGCAGTAGCAAAGTGACTTGCCCAAGGAGACACAGCTGATAAGCAGTGAAATCCGTGGCTCTGAAATTTATACCTCCTGCTTCCCATGGGTGTGGGAAGCTGAGCTCAGAAGGAACTGCTGGGGACTCTCTGGCGACTGCATGATGCCAGAGATTTCCTGCAGTTGTCAGAAGTTCTTCACCTGGATCTGGGAGGCCCCCATGTGCTGATTTTGGTGTGCTTGGAGCTTTTCTAAGGCAGGGCTTAGTGGGGCTCTCCTTTGGGTCACCAGGGTAGGCCCAGCTCAGAAGCTAGCACAGCATCAGTGCTCAGGTAACACTGGTGGACTTGACTGCCAAGGGTGTGTGTGTGTGTGTGTGTGTGTGTGTGTGTGTGTGTGTGTGTGTGTGTGCTTGGTGACACTGATCTGGGAGGATTGGGGAGGGGTGTGACTGCCACTGGAGTAGGGAGGGCTTGGATAAGAGAGGACCCACATGCTCCACAGTTCCCATCCTTTTCTCAGGCTCCCCTGGGGAGTAATTTTTCCCTACCTTAGGGGCCTGAATCACATCTGAGGCCCTGCTAGGGTGGGGAAGGATCTAGGGGCGTAAAGTCACTGGCCCCAGGCTATGGCAGAGAGTGGGCCCAGCCTGGTTACCGAGGAACCTAGAGCTGGAAGGGAGAGGTTGAGGCTAAATGGTTTCGCTGTAACCAAGGGTGACCAGCATGTAGAACAGGCCTAGACATAAAGAGTCCTCTCCTCTTTCCTCTCCTGCCCTCCCCAGCCATAATTAGGTGTTGGCACACTCAGAAGTTGCTTTTGTCTTTCCAGGTTTCCCATGTCTGGCACCACAGCCTCATCTTCCCTCTCCCCCACCTGGTCTTGGGCTTGCCTCCCAGGGGTCACTGGGCATGTTGGCAGCAGAATCTTGGGCTGGTTCTGGGGTTGGTGGTGGCGATTTTAGGTGGGAACTTGGAGATGTGGCCAGGAACACATATGTATGTTCCCAGGCCTGGTAACCTGTGAATGAAGAGTAGAGTCCTGGCCATCCTGAAGGCTGGTGCCTTCTAAGTATGAACCAGCTTTTAACCAGGAATGTATTAAGTTAGCAAGGAGGCAAGCAGCAGCTGAAAATGTGTCAAGTCAGTATAGGCTTTGGGGACAGATAAGCCTGGGGGAAATCCTGGTTCTGCCATCAATTAGCTCAGTGACCTCAATGGGGCTACTTTTCCTTCCTGAGCCTTATCTTCCCTCTTATGTGAAATGGGGGAGTGGAACTTATCTCATGGAAGCCCATCTAACGTAGTTCTTGGCACAGAGTAGGCACTCAAAAGCAGCAGGCTTCTTTCCATACTCAGGTGCATGCACACTTTAAGGGATTCTAGTCTCCAAGCCAGACTATTGGTGTGCCCTTGTACCTTGTTCTCATTTCTCCTTGACACTCCAATAAGGGGTCTAGCTGTCATCTGAGAGACCTGACATAGTTCCTCCTCCATCCTGTCCACCCAGATCCCTCTCACCCACCGGGCCCTTCTCCTAAAGGCACACGTGGACTACCTAGTTTCTCCCTTCTTATTTCCCTCCAAATACAGTTTCATCGTACAGCCAAAGAGAGCATCATAGGATCCAGTGAGAAACCCCTACTTAAGTGAGATGACACAAAACTGTGTAAATGGTAGAGAATTTTGGGAATGTTGCTCACCTAATTATCTCCATAAAGCAGCAGCAAAGAGACTATATCCTTGGCAATTCCAAACTGAGATCTTCCTCCTAATGGTTTCCCTTCCTCCACATACTGGGCCGCAGTTCTTGCCAAGGCCACTAGGCCTGTCCCAAGTCTTGTGTTCAAGTCATGTGTTAGGTTTGCGTGAGCCACGCTCCAGGGATGGTGCCCACAGTGCTATAGAAGACCAGTAGGGGGAGACATTAGCACGTGGGTAGCCTGTTGGGGTCCCACCACGAGAGTGGGTCGGACCGGGAGGGTCTGAGCTATGGGACGGAGCCAAAGTTATAAGCAAGAAAGTAAGGAGGGGTGGGGAGAATGGGCCAGGGCTGGGAGACAAAGACCCAGAAGACGACACCAGGAGGGGCTGGAGCCTGGTGTCTTGGGGCCAGGGTGTCTGCTTTTGCTTTTTCAAAAAGCGTCCACCTTGTGCCTTTTCCTCTTTGCTCTCAAGGTGTTTTACTTTATTGAGGTGCTCTCTCATCCCTGTGGCCTATCCCAGGGTCTTGCCTGCGACTTCGGACAGGACAAGACTCTAAATTTGGGCTCTTGGGTCCCACAAATTTCTCCTCTAAAACTGAAATTCCAAAGGCCTGGTCCCTAGGGGCAAAGATCTCACCTCCCACCCACCTCCATCCCGTACTTGACCTCTCTGAGTCTCCATTACCTACCACTATCCATATATTTAGGACTACAGGTCCAAGTGGAAGCACACACTGCACTGCGAGGGCAGAAGGAGGAAAACCCAACAGAGCCCTACGTGAGATGGGACCAAGAGCAAACAGGCTGTTTTTGCTACAGAGAGGGGCACAGAGTAGAATTTCAGGGCTCCTGCCTAAAGAGAATGATAGTACTTTCACAGGAAACTTGTGACAGGTCAATGGGCCAGAGTGTTGACTAGGCGCGCGGGAGGAGGGCAGGCCGACAGCCCTTGAAGAGCTCCAACTTCCCACGAGTGAGCGCTCTGGGAACGGGACTAAACCGGACCCACGCCTAACCGCAGGAGCCGCACTCTCAGATAGGGGCCATCGTGAGCACCGCGTCCTTAAGAGCTCCCAGAAACCCCACCCCCTTCCTGTTCTGGGGGCGTGGTACGGGACGAGGACCCCGAGACGGAGTTTACTATTGGCTAAGAGGAGTAGGGTTGGCCTTGTGTTCGCCTGAGCAGGGGAGTAGACAGCTCAGCGGCGGCAGAGGGAGTCTATGCGCGCTCGACAGCAGTGGGAGGTGTGTGAGGCTCGCGCTGGTCGCAGACCTTGGGGCGCAATCGCCGGGGAGCTAGGACTGGCGACGGGGCTGCGGGGTACCCGGTCGAGGCTTCAGAATCGCAAACTGATGGGACTGGCTCGCTGGGCTGCGTCTTCACGCACTTCTAAGTATACTGAACGGGGCCTCCACTGAAGTAGAAGCTGTCGGGGGAGGGGGCGGGGGCGCAGCCAGAGTCCCAGTGTGGCCTGGAGGAACGGAGACCGCGCTAGGGCGACCCAACCGGGAGCCCCCGGATTGAGCTCGTGTTGTGGGGAGACTCCCATAGCTTCCGAAGGGCGTCGATCCCAGGACGGTCGAGGCGTCGGGGCGGCCACCGAGTCTTCAGCGGGGAGACCCAGTCAGGGAGAGGGCGCGCAGTCTCGAACAGTCTCCGGGAGCCAAGCGGAATCCGGCCGGATCACCCGGGGGCGCAGAGCCCCCGTCGCGCCTTGTGCGGCGGAGAGACCAAGGGAGCAAGCCCTCGGAGGCCGCGGCCCATGCCCAGGTTGGGAACTGCTGGCCAGTGAGTCCTCCTGGCCTACCGGGAGGAGAAGAGCCACACCGAAACCGGCGGGAGAGGAGCACTTCAAGGCCGGCGACTGTGGAGGATGGGCGCCTGAGCAGTTCAGAGCGCAGCGCAGCACGGGAAGGCGAGGCCAGTTTGTTGAGGAGGAGCCAGGGGATCCCAAGTGCAGCCTGCTCCCAGGAAGATGGCCCGGCCTGGACAGCGTTGGCTCGGCAAGTGGCTTGTGGCGATGGTCGTGTTGGCACTGTGCCGGCTCGCCACGCCGTTGGCCAAGAACCTGGAGCCCGTGTCCTGGAGCTCCCTCAACCCCAAGTGAGTAACTTATTGGCTCTGATCCCTGAGGGTGGGAGGCACTCCTGCAGGGTGAGGCCACGCGCCCCCGAGTGCGTGTGGGGAGGTGTTCCGAGGAGGAGCGGCGCCCCATTTTGTCTCTGTAGTTTTTGAGTCTGTTTTCCTGCGGGCGGGAGGAGCAGGGTGCGGCGGGGTGGGATGGGTTGTGGCCCCTTCACTTCCCCGCCTTCTCCTTTGCACGTCCCGGATCAAGTCGTGATGGTAGCGCCAGGGAGAGCTGGGAGTCCTGACGCTCGAGGGCGCACCCGAGAGCTGGGTGGGGGAGAGAACGCATTCCCCTATGGGGCCCCTGGGAACGTGGCGGTTTTCGCCGAGAGTCGATGGAGGGGCGAGCTTGACCTGGGTGGGGGCGAGTCTGGAACACAGGTTCCTCGTTTCTTTAGCTGTGAAAGGACCACGAGCGGGACTCCGCGCTTGGGGTGGGTGGCAGCGCCCATATCCCCATTCGGGCTTCTCCCGTTTTCATTTCTCTTTCTTCCCTGTTTGCTTCGCTAGCTTTTCGCATTGCCGTTTCTTCTAGCCCCTCTTTTCTCCCTGCCGGGCCGTGGAAGGGCGGGCGCCGCTCCCAGGCTCACAAAGGCGGCGGGTGGAGAGGGGCGGAGTGGGAGAGGGATCTGGGAGGGGGGGTTCGATCCAGCGCCTGTCGGGGGTCTAATGGAGCTGGCGGCAGAGCTTCGAGAGCTGCCCAGGCAGAGAGTGGCTCTGAGCTCGCGAGGAAGGTGGGTGGGGGTCGAAGGATTCCTGCTCAGGCCGGTACCTTTGGTCCCCCACCTTATGTCCCTTAGATTGGGAAGCTATGCTTAGCTTTTCCCAAGGGGTTGGGGAGGTAGCTATGTAAAGAAGATCCTTTCTTTTCTTCCTCCTCCTTCCCCGTCACAATTCTCCCTACCACCAGACAACACACACACACATTTTAGGGTGGTGGCTCAGTGGTTTCTGGGCTGTTAGTGAAGAGTCTCTGGAGCTGTGTGGTGACCTCTGGATCTTCTACTCGTTTGGCATTCAGGACTGGGGTTGAAATCCAGGGTTAAGATTGCTCTTCCTGTTTTGTGGAGGTCCTGGCAATGTGCAGACACCCTACTTAGTGGGAAACTGGGGGGTTTTGGCCTGCCTTCTGTGCTCTCTGATTTTTGTATCTGGAATCTCTTTCTGTCCACTCTCCTGGGCTCCCAGCTAACTTCCCTGGCTCCTGCCTCCCTTGGCCTCTTAGGTTCCAGGGACAGTGCATCTCTTAGTCCTGGAGTGGGAGAAGGCAGCTTCTCTAGTTCTATTCTTCTTGGGTTAAGGTAGAGTCCTATTTACTGGTTTGTGGGATGGCTAAAACCAGGTCAGTGTAGAGGGTTTTAGAAAGAGAACAAGGTACAGGGAAAGGGATTGACAAGAATTTCTCCTCCACCCAGAAGCCAAACTGGTTGCAGAGCTTTCCTAACAAACAGCAGGGACACAAGATAGTCCAGCGACCCTTGAACTAGCTGCTTAGCTCAGGGGGAAAGGTTGTGAAGAGCCCAATTCCCTGTGTAAGGGTGGAGGCTGGAAATGCTCTCTTGAGCCAGGATAGCTGAAATCCGCCTGGGGTAGCCCATTATAGGGGCTCATGGGAGTGACCTAATTGCTCTCTCTGGTCTCTAACCAGAGATAGCATGCAGCTCCACAGCTGGAAGGGAGCCCTCCTGCAGAGTTGGGGGGGGTGACTGGGAGAAACAAGATCTGTCTGAGCTTCTCCCTTTTTGTGTTTGGAGCCTTTAGTGCTCTGGACCAGTTTACAGGTTTTTGAGTTCTGCCCACACCACCATCCACTTCAAACTGAGGGCAGGCATCCTGGGAGGGAGCGGTAAGGTGGGGGGAACGGCTGAGGACTCAGTAGGTAGGACCTGCACAAATTCTATCCTATAATTGAGCAGATCCTGAGAATGGTGGAGGACTGATCTTGGCACCCCTGCACACACACACACACACACACATATCCAAGTCCATCTATGCCCAAGGGTCTGTGTATGTTGGCGCATGTGGGTGGGCAGGAGGACAGGAGGGAGGCACTGCCCTCAGCTCCACTCAAGCTCTGGGGGCTGCCTCTGCCACCGCGCCCAACCCTCAGGCTGCCACAGCCTTGCAAATAAACAGTCTCTGTCTGTCTCTCCCTCTTTGCCTCCTGCTGGAGTTCACCCTCTCACACCCTCTGTGAACGGCACTCACCTGCCCTCTCCAGCTAGGTTAGCCTGCTCTCCCTCTTTCTCACACTCTCTCTCACTCTTAGTCACTCTCTGCCTCTTTTCTCAAGTCCTTTTGTTTCTCGCACATGCCCGTGCTCTCCTTCACAGGGTCATTTTCTCTCTTCCTTCCCCTCTTCCTCCCTGCTTTTGGTCTCTTTCCTCAGCCTTGTCAGGAGCTGGCACCCCCCACCCACCCCTCAAATCTCCCAGTGCCTATAAACCTTGCTTAATTGCTTCCTTCTTGGAGGAAAAAATCAAAATAAAGAAGTGGTGGGTCTGGGGTATGTTTCCAGGTTCCAGGATTCGTGTAGTCCCAGCCCTGACTGGGAAGAGGGGAGCTAGAAGGGCGGGCTTAAGACTTCCAGTTTCTTTCCCAAATTGGTGCTGGGGGCTTTCAGCTTGGTAGTCCCTGGGAGGCAAGAGCTTCTGGCTCATTGGCCCTTCTTGTCAGATTCCCCTGATGAGCACAGAGTGGGGAAGCAGGTTTAGTCCCACTAAAGGTTGGGAGAAACCAGAGTGTATGCATGTGCTGGGGTGGGTTGGGGGCTGTGATGGAAGGTCCCAGAGCAGCCCCCTCCCCCAGCCTCTTCCCCTGAGAGCTTGGGGCAGCCGGCAGGCTTTACACTTGAGTCCTTAGCCAAGTCCAGCTGCTGTAGTTCAGTCTCTCAGTCCCATTCTGACCCCTTCCTGCCCCCCACTCAGGTTCCCCCACCTCTAGGGAGTGGGAATGCGCCTGAGATCACATTACACCTTCCCTAAAAGGGGGTGGGGGTGGGGGGTTTAGCTTGGTGTCCAGGACCCTTGACTCCATCCAGCATGGGTGGGGGCAGCTGCAGACCCTAACCGAGGCTTGCCTGCCACAAGCCAAAGTGTTGGTCCCAGCCCCCTCACAGCTGTTCCAGCTCACAGTCCTGGGGAGGCCAGCTCAGGGGGCCCCTTTCCGGGGCCGCTAAGGACCTGACCTCTCCTACTCTGTGGCTGATTGGCCACAGGTGGGGGCCTGAGAGTGCTGGGAACCTAGCAGCTCCTAAAGTTTCCTGTTCTCCTTCCTCCCAACCCCCACCCCAGGCAACCAGGCCAGGCCAAGAAGGGCCTGGGAAACTGGGGTGCAGTCTAAATTGAGGGTTCCCTATCTCCCCTCAGGTTCTCCATTGCCTCTTCAGTTCAGGTGGATGGGGACGGCCAGGCCCTGGCTACTACTCTTTTTGGGGGTTTGGACTATGGAAGAGGTGGGCCAGCCAGGAGGCTGCTTGTTGCCATGAGAACACCAAGTTTGGGGGAGGGTACACTCTGATTATCCAGGAAGCTGAGGTGGGGGGGAGATGCTTACCAGCCACATTCTGGGTTCCTTGCCTTGTGTACCATAGCAGCCCCTCCTGGGTGTATTTTCATAGTGGTCATTTGGGGTAGGGGTGCTAGCACCCAGGAGCATGAGCTCCAAATGGTACTGTGCTTGGCATGCTAACTAACAGTCAAGCAGCACATTGCTACTTACAAAGCATCCTCATATGTAAGTATTATCGGTTGTTCCCAACAGCCCCGTGAAGTAGGAATTGCGCCCATTTCCAGATGAGAAGGCATATGCCTGGGAAAGGGAAATGACTTGTCTAAACTCAGTCAGCTTATAGTGGGTAGAGCTTGCTGTGTGCCATTCTTTCCATGCCATCCTGCTATACCTTGGAATCTAGGAGAGATAGGAATTCAAGGTGGGGTTTGAAAAGAGGTGCTGGCTCTCTGTTTCTCTTACTTGACAGATGTGCATGCATTTGTCCTTGTGACTCAAACCCTGCCTGCATAGGATGAGCAGTGCTCTGATTTCCTCATTTGATTTTGCTCAGTCTACCACTAAGAGCAGCCTGCTTGGGTGACCTGAACTAGAGACAGCCAACTCACTGCCTGGCACTCTCCCTCCTGAGTGCTGAACAGCACCTTTGGTTCCTCTCTGGGCCAGGAATCTCACTTTCTCTCAGGGATCACCCAGAAAGCAGACAAGGAAGGGAGTGTTAAGCCCCCAATGGGCTCTAGTGTTAGCCTGGTGGGGCAGAGGGGAGGGCATAGTTCGGTGTAAGTGGGGAGGGTGACTTCCTCTGGGACTCTCCTGGCTTCCCTGCCTCCGATAGTGCTGTGTGTGTGCCAGGACCCAGCTGCTGTTCCTGCCCACCCACGCCTGGGCGGGCACTGCTGGGACACGCCAAGCCTGCTCCTGCTGCCTCGGGGGCTGGGTGGAGCTGGGGGAATGAAAGAGGAGCCTTTAATTTGGGGACTCCCCACCCTTGCTGGGATGAGAGCAGACTTGAGCTCTGGCTTGGGGTCTGTCCTTCATTTGTCCTGCCACTCTGTGGGTGCAGGCACAGTGCTGCTGGGGTCACCAAATCAAAGCTGTGGCTGGAGTCTTTACCAACCTTGCACTAGCATGGTCAGGGACCACGCTCTACCTCAGCCACTCTCTTGATCACAGGTTCCTAGAGCCTGTGGGAAGGATAAGAGGGAAGAAAGTATAGATCTGGTGGAACACGGGCAACATTCTGGGCATGACCCCCACAGCTGCAAGCTAGCTCCACTGTAGACTGTATGTGTTTTGGTAGATAGGGTCTCAGCTGAACAAAAGTAGCAGGAAGGCAGTTGGCCTCTGACCAGGCTACTACTGCCCCAGACTCTTCAGGCTTCTCATATGGCGGGATTCTTATTAGCAGTCATGGCAGCCCTTCTCAGCTCAGTAGGAAGGCTGAGGGACAGACTTGGGTTAAGGTGGAAGGGAAGAGGTCGGCCATAAGAAGGGCTAGAATGAATGCTCAGGCTGCCTCCCCCCAAGTCCCTTTACTCCTTGGGGTGGTGGCTCACTGGGGTCCTGGGGCTATCAGAAGCTAAAGAGGGAAGGCCTCAGGGGTTACCATGGCGATCTGTTTCAGGCTTCCTGCTGGGCCTTGTCAATCCCCTTATTTTCCAGAAAAGGGCTTTGTCTGGGGGTGGCCCCAGGCAAGAAAGCTTGGCTTGATAATGGGGAAGTAGTAGTTTTTGAAAAGTGGGGGATAAAGAGTTTAAATTGGAGACAATCTCTTCTTCCTCTTCTCTTGCCTCTATTCCTAACCTTTATGTAGGAGGAAAGACCTGCAGGGTCCCCCTATACTGTATGGCTAGTGTTGTACCTGGCTTCAGGTTTCACTCTCTCTGGCTATATACCCGCTTCAACAAGGTCCTCTTGCCACTTTCCTGGGCTTCTCAAAGGCAAGAAGCAGTTTTCCTCGTGGCACAGAAGATGCTGAGAAGGCACCATTATGGGGGATCAGGGTCAGGGAAGACAGGTCTCCTCAGGCTCCTTTCCCTTCTGCACTTTAGTGGAAGGTGAGTTTCCCCTCTGCCAGCTGCCATGCAAATGAACTAATGAATATTTATGAAGTCCCTGAGGTTGAGGAGTCTGAGGAGTGTTAGGGGCAATAGTCCTCTTTTTTTCCTCGTCCCCCATCTATTATATAGTGACATCTGCTTCCTCAATGTCTCTGGATTCAAGGTAGAATCCCAAGTAGCTGGAAGCCCTGTGTTTCACATCTCGAGCCTGAGTGGCCACAGATGTGCTCAGAACACATAAGAATCTTTGGAGGAGGCCAGGGCCAAGTGTTTAGAAAGGTGAGCTGGCCCATACCCCTTTGCATGCCCTCTGTATACCTGCTGTCACCTCCACGTAGGGTCTTGTTTAGGTGCAGCCGTACAAGGATTCAGCCAGTGTTTTAGGTCTTTTTTTGACCCCCCTAGGGATCAACATCCTGGGTAAAGTTAGCATCCTCAGGTTGGCTTTGAGAACTTCTCTTCAATAGGAACATTCATCTGATCACTCACTCCCTCATATGAGAAACCTGGACTCAGTGAGTCTCAAAGGATCCTCTGGCTCTAAGAACTTAGAAGTTGTCTAATCCTGCTCTCTGGATGGAACCAACATGAGGATTGTAAAGTGAAAAATGCCTTGGGAGTTATAGGGGGTTTGGTGAAACTTCTTGACTTTTTGTGGTTAATGGGGTGAGGATGTTCCCTCTCAAATGTGTATATGGGCCTTCATCCCATGCTCACCTCCTTTCTGGCCCTCTGGAGCAGAGTAAAGTTAGATACCAAGGGAAAGACCTTCTCATTGTGGTTTTTTACCATCCTGCACAGCAAAATGGCATGTTCCAGCTTGTTGGAGTCTCCTTTAACATGGAGGGAGGGCTGCCTTTCTTCATCTACTTGGTCTAGACTCACCTCCTGTGGTGTCATTTCCCTCCCTTGAGTGAGGGCACTGAGCACCCCCACTAGGCCCTCCTACCTCGTGCTCTCCAGTATAGAATGGGTGTCCAGGAAGTGGAGCTATGCTTTTCCACTGTGAGCTTTATTCTCTTGAAGCACTGCCTTCAACCTTTTGTTGTCCTTACTAGAAGGTCTGTCTCCAGTGGGATGAACCCAACACTGCTTGTTGTGTCTTTCACACAAGGCCTTTCAGCCTGGCCCCACCTGAGCTTTTTGGGCTCTTCTGCTTCTCTCTGCCAGTTGTGGGGCCAGTCACTGGCCTGGGGTTTGTATTCCAGCCACCCCTGATCACTCTTGCTCTGTGTTTAAGCTGTAATTCCTTACCTAGGACTCACTTTCATTTTGCTCCTTCTGAGGAACCATCTTTGACCATCGTGTCAGATGAAGTCTCCTTCCTCTCACTGCCTCCAGCCACCTTCCTCCCACATCACCTACAGATAGCTTGGTACTGTCTATTGCTAAAGCATGGACATTTTTACTTTTCTGACCCACAGCAGACAGTAAAATCCTTGAGGATGGGGCCATAGCCCCTCTTTTTATTCCTGCTCTCCCGCCAAAAAAAAAAAAAAAAAAGACTGGCCTCCTAGGTACTTGCTGTTAATCTGGCCTCCTGCCTCTTGGCAGACTAGACTGTTTTTAAGCAGGAGTCAAACATGTTGAGTGTCTACTGTGTGCTTGGCACTCTGCATGCATCATTGCATCCCCTCCACAATCCCAGGAGGGTAGGGCTCTTACCCCTGCCCGTTTATAAGTTAGGAAATGGAAACTCAGGGCGATCAGGGAGCTCATCCAAGGTTGTAGAGCTCAGAAGGGCCGTGTCTGTCTGATCCTAAAGTCTGCCTGCTTCTTCCTTTCTACTTGCTATTGCCTTGCTCCCAGCTGCAGCCTGCCCAGGCTCAGAAATGGCCAAGATAGCACCACCGTTTGGCTGTGTGCTTAGGCAAGGACACTGATATGAATAGATAGGATAGCCCTGGGCAGCTGCCCTCTTCCTTCTATTGTGTACCTGGCCTTTGGGATTAGAAGATGAACCTGGCTCAGAAGGCATCTGTCCATCTCCCTCATTATCTAGAACAGAGGTAGTGTGGACATGGGGGGATTAGAACACAGATGTGTGAGGTTCCTGGGGCCCTATTTTATATAATCTGTTGTCCCTGCTTGGGCCCCTTCTGCCCCCCCTCTGTTCTTTTTAGGACTGAGACTAATCAAGTTTGGGGACTCAGGTTCTTGCAAATGGGAGTTGGATGGGTCCCCTATAAGACACTGGGCTGTGGGAGTGGGAGGTGGGGAGAGTTATGTGGAATTGCTCCTGGTTAGAGACAAATCCCCATCACCCTTGGTTCCAGGTGATACCTATTCATATCTACTCATCCTGCCCAATATTAGCAAGGATGGGAGAGAAGGTATGGGTCTCAGAGAGGTTGAGCTCCCCCAGTTGTTTTCTGGGAGCCGTGGGGGTGGTGGCTAAGGCATGTGTGAGCTTGGTGTGTGTGTGTGTTTGTGTGTGTGTATGCACAATGTGTTTGTGCACACACATGCATGTGTGGTAGGGAGATGGTAGCATTAGCAGTGGCTCTGCAGGAATGTGAGTGTCATGGGGACAGGAGGAGGACAGGGCTGCCTCCTCCAGGCAGCCCACGCCTGACACCATTGGCCACGTCAGCCCCCTCTGGAAATGCCACTTTAGGACAAAGGGCTCCCCTAGCTAGCCAGTGCCCCACCCTGCCAAGCAGTCAAAGCCTGGCAGCCTTGCCCATGGGCCACCCCTTCCACACCCTGCTGGCAGTGTGATTCTCTCTCTGCACCCCCAGCCTGAGGATGGAGGAAGGACAGAATGCCTATTCTTGCTATCTCCACCCTGTAGGCTCAGCCTTGCCCCTTATTGTTTGTGCTACTGATTCTGGAGATGGCCTGGGACCCCTGACCCTGAGGCTGACCATCTCTTCCCTTCTGGGCAGGTTCTTGAGTGGGAAGGGCCTGGTGATCTACCCAAAGATTGGAGACAAGCTGGACATCATCTGCCCCCGAGCAGAAGCAGGGCGACCCTACGAGTACTACAAGCTGTACCTGGTGCGGCCTGAGCAGGCAGCTGCTTGCAGCACTGTGCTTGACCCCAACGTGCTGGTCACCTGCAATAGGCCAGAGCAGGAAATCCGCTTCACCATTAAGTTCCAGGAGTTCAGCCCCAACTACATGGGCCTGGAGTTTAAGAAGCACCATGATTACTACATTACCTGTGAGTCCCTTCCCATCATACAATTCTCTTTTATCTAGGAGCTTTCTAAATAGTACTGTGAGATAGCACACAGGACACCCTGATCCAGGTCCCCTCTGAAGACTGGCATGCTCTCCTTCCAGCCTGGCCTTGGAATTCTGGCCCAAACATTCACCAAGGGGGTGGTTGCTAGCTCACCTTGGCTCTAGGAGTTGGCTGGGAGAGGACTCCGATTCGTGGTGCTCTCTCTTATTTCCTTGGCCTACCTAAGATATAATCTTGGGAATGGCAGAATTGACAGAGCCCTTTGGGATCAGCTGGCCGTCCTGCCTTTCTCTTCATGGGAAACTGGCCGCAAGAAGTGAAGGAGCTTCCTGCCCTAATATCATTCATGGAGTTAGGAGTAAGATTGGGACTCTAACCCAGTTCACCTGACTGGGTTCCTTCCAGTCTGTGTAGAAGCCTCCCCCACGATTCCAGTTCTGACTGTTTTGCCTCTGAGTGAGATCGCCCAATGAGAAGATACTGAGAAAGAAGGGCTAAGCCCTGGCAATGATAAAGGAGCAGCACTCTTGGGGGTAGGGCTACTTTCTGACATGGCCTGAGCTGGACCAGCTACTGTGTCCCCAGTGCGAGGGAGATAAGTAGAAAGGTTCACAGGTAGGTGGGAGGTGCTTGCCACCCCCTGCTAATTCCCAGTTTTGTTCTCATGGGCTAAGACAGCACTAGGATTTCTAGGTAATGAGGGCAGATCGTCCTCTCCCTCTGACTTCTCTGACCTCTTGCTACAGCTACATCCAATGGGAGCCTGGAGGGACTGGAAAACCGGGAGGGAGGCGTGTGCCGTACACGCACCATGAAGATCATCATGAAGGTTGGGCAAGGTGAGTGCCCAGTCGCAACAGATGTCCCTGGCTGAGTATGGATGTGTTTGGAAGTAGGGGAGGGGCAATGAGGTTAGAGTATCTGAGGTCTGATATACAGGCCATTGTTGGCCCATGCTAGATGATTGAAGTATGCATGCTAGTGAGGTTCCCCCATCAGCCTGTGCTCTCCCCACCGTCAGACCCCAATGCTGTGACGCCTGAGCAGCTGACCACCAGCCGGCCCAGCAAGGAGTCAGACAACACTATCAAGATGGCCACGCAGGCCCCCAGTGGTCGCGGCTCCATGGGTGACTCTGATGGCAAGCATGGTGAGTATATAGGTGTCTCCCAAAGGGCAGAAGACATTGCTTAGCTGCCTTTTCAAGCCCTGTGTTTGAAGCGAGGCAGAACCGGGCACTGGGATCCCTGGCTGACCGTTTCTCTCCTCCCTTCTCCTTCCTCAGAGACTGTGAACCAGGAAGAGAAGAGTGGCCCAGGTGGGAGTGGAGGTGGCAGTGGGGAACCTGACAGCTTCTTCAACTCCAAGGTGGCATTGTTTGCGGCCGTTGGTGCTGGCTGTGTAATCTTCCTGCTCATCATTATCTTCCTGACAGTTCTGCTACTAAAGCTGCGCAAGCGGCATCGCAAGCACACCCAACAGCGGGCACCCGCCCTCTCACTCAGTACCCTGGCCAGTCCCAAGGGGGGCAGTGGCACAGCGGGCACCGAGCCCAGTGACATAATCATCCCCTTACGGACTACAGAAAACAACTACTGCCCCCACTATGAGAAGGTGAGTGGGGACTACGGGCACCCCGTCTACATCGTCCAGGAGATGCCCCCCCAGAGCCCAGCGAACATCTACTACAAGGTCTGAGAGCCCAATGTGGCCTCGGGCCCTGAGGGACAGTCGGCCAGGACTGCACCTCTCCTTTCTCCCCCACACTCCCTCTCCTTACCAGCTGTGCCCACCTTTGAATTTAGTTTTGTAGTTTCTTGGCTTTTATAATCCTCCTTTTGCCCTGCCCCCTGGGCTTCAGAGGGGGGTGCTTATGCCCCCCAGCCCCCATGCTCTTGTGCCTTCCCCCTCTGGCCAGGCCTCTGGGCTCTGCAGGGGCACCCCTTCTTGGGGGGCAGGGTTGGACACTGATGGACAGCAGGCAGAAAGATGCCCCCCTGGCCCTGCTCCCCCACCCCCTTTCCCCCTTCCCAGGACTATTTCTCCACTATCATCAGTGTTTTTAATGTTTTTGTGTTCATTTTTTAGCCATCAACTCATTTGCATCTGTTTTTTAAAGAAATGGAAAAATGGAAAAGGCAGCCCCCTCCTTAGGCTTTCTGAGCCTGGCCCAGGCCAGTTTAAGGGAACTGGGGCAGGATGTGGCCAGCCAGGAAGCATAGGATGGCATTTCTTTTAAAAACTCCTTGGTATTTGGGGAGGGGTGGCAGGCCAGAGCTCTTCTTGCCCAGGAGGGAAGACGAGAGTGCCAATGGGCAAAGTCTTTCACCCTGTCCTCCTGACCCTCCTTCTACAAAGCTGATCTTGGCAATGGGGTAGTGGCTGCCACACATCCACCAAAAAAAAAAAATCTCTTCCTTGTGGGATTCTTGGGCATCTCCTGCCTCCCTCACTCTCACGGTAATTAACGTCTTAATTGGCTGTTGCCTGGGGAGCAAGAGAGCTGCTGCAGGCAGATGACCTCATGGGGGTGGAGGGAGGTGAGGTGCCCAGGTGGCTATTTGCCCTGCAGAGCTGGGAGTTCCCCCTTCTCCTCCCTGCCCTGTTCTCTCCTCACCTTTGGCATCCTTTGGTCCAGTGGGGAAACAGAGGCCCAGGGCAGAGACCTAAGCGGGTATAAGGCCGGGTGGCCTGCTCCTTTCCTGGGCTCTACCACAGGTGGGTGCCCCCTCAACCCAGCTTCCACTGGCCCCTCCGATCTTGGGCTGGGGCCTGGAAAGAGGAAGAGGTTGCCCAGGGCTGGGCCAGCACGCCGTGCACTTTGACCCCGGCTCCTTGCCAGCACGGCTGCTAACAGACTGCCACTTGAGTGCACCTTGCAGGCACTCCCAGAGTGACCATGGAAGGAGCTGGGCCTTACACCATCCACCTCTACACTGCCTCCTGGCCAGCTGCCCACCCTAGTGCCAGGTGGGAGAGGGAGAGGAACAGCCAGCCCCTTCCAGGTGGCAGTTGGAAGGGTTTTTTGTTTTTGTTTCTATTGCCATTTGTGTAAATACTAGTCTTTTTGGAAAAAAATAATGTAAAGATGTTTTGTATAAACTCTGAATTATTTTCTTGTTGCTTTTTTCTTAGAAAAAAAAGAGAACTAAAAAAAAATTAACCACATGGAGAAATGGGTGTAAAATGGTGTCGTGATGTTGGGGAATAAAGTGTGAATGAGTGAGTGTGTGTGTGTGCACGTGCGTGTGTGCGCGCGCGTGTGTGTGTGTGTGTGTGTGTGTGTGTGTGTGAGAGAGAGAGAGAGAGAGAGAGAGAGAGAGAGAGAGAGATTGATTGATTTCCTGTGCCCAAACCACTGAAGATCTGGGCAAGTATAAGAAGAGGGTGGCTTTCCTAGTGAAACAAGATGTTTCAAGTGTCCTGTGCCTTTCCTCTTTACCCCCCAGGTTCCTCTGCCCTCTTGTTCTACTGGAGCCTGTGACAATTTCTCCCTGTTTATCCTGTCACCTCTGTGGCAGAGGCCATGAGCATCTGCCCTGTCTGTCATTAGGCTCAGCTGGAGAGAGTTGATGGGGGAGGGGGTGTTCCCGTGGGGAACCTGGGTGTGTTGGCAAGTACCGCCACCGCCTGGCTGGAGCTATGTCTGGGACCTGCTAGCAAGCCCAGCCCTGCCCTGCCTCAAGACACCTGAAGGTAGATATAACTTCCTCAAAGCTGGGCCTCAGCCGTGGCCCACTGGGTACTGGGGTTGCTTCAGGCTGCCCAGTTCTCATCCTAGCCAGAAGATTCTTCCTCTCTTGTCTCCAGAGCTGAGCCACACCAGAATCCTCACCACGGCATACTTAGGAGTTTCTGGCTGGCATTGAAGCCCTAGAGCTAGATCAGCGCTGAGCACCCAGTCCCCCCACAAGCTGGTGGTCCGGGAGTGTGGCAAGGGCCCTGAAGAGGGTTTGGCCTCAATCCCATAACAGATACTGACTGGAGGGTCTGGGGCCTTCCTGCTTCAGTCTGGGGGGATTCCCTGTAGAGATGGCTAAGGCAGATGTCAGAAGAGAAGGCCACGTGAGATCCCACTAGCTAGAAGTGGGTAAGAAGGCACTAGAGGAAAGGAGAAAGAGGAAGGAAGGGGAGGGTTGGTTAGTGATCCAGAGCAGGAAGCCTCAGAGAAGCAGCCAAGAAGCAGGCCAAGGAGCAGGCGATGAGGGAAGTGGGAAGCTGAGGGAAGTGGGAAGGGCATGGAGAAAGAAGGGGGAGGAGAGCCACAGGACCTATAGGGCAAAGGGAAGGGAGGCTGGGTCAGAGCAGGGCTGGGCCAGGCTGGGGTGCTCCTGGAGCCAGCTGGGGCAGAGGCTGTTTATTTGATTTCTCATTAACCAAAGGAAGTGCCCGGATCAGATGGGGCCTCTGCTACTTGAGTGCCTGCCCAGAGTGGGGCCCCTAGCCTGGCTCAGGGGTCTTTAACCAGGACTGGTTCAGGCCAGGTTGTTATCTCTGAGGTGGAGCCTGACCAGGGTTGGGTGAGCCATCCTATGCTTTTGCAAGTGAGTGTACTTGTGTGGTCCCCGACCCCACCCAAGATATCAGCTGCCCTCACCCTATTGGTGGGGGGTTGAGTTTCTGGGGACCCCTTGGGAGTAGCTATGGAGGTATGAAGTAAAATCTGTGGGAGAGCGCAGAGGAAAGTATGGGGCAGTCTCTCCAACAGCCCAGGTTTGTGGCTGGCTATTCTCACTTGCCCTGGCCTGGGTGCTGTGGCTGGCACTGGTGTGAGCTCAGTGACCAAGCTGTGCTGGCCACACAGTGGTGCTCAGTAGCTCCTTGTGGCAGAGTGTTCTTCGCCTGGCCAGTGCCTGCCACTTTTTTTCAAACACTTATCTTACACATGCTATGTCATTGAGTCTCATAAACCTTCCAGTGAGGGTGGACAGTAGGGAATTATTTGCCTCATATTTGAGATGAGAAAACTGAGAGCCTGTGAGGGACAGTAACTTGCCCAAGGACACATAAAGTTATCCAGAACACTAGAATTGGAGACCAGGCCTTTTACTATACCACAAGCAAATAAAAGTTTCTTGATAGTGATTCCCCTTCTCCCCACACCCCTGTTCCTTGCCCTGTCCCTGGTGAGACTGAGAAAGCATGCTCCTTAGGGATCTTGAAGAATAGGAGACATTCCTCATCCTCTTCCTTTCCCACCTGTGTTGGTCTGAGAGAGACCAAGTCAGAGAGAGACCAAGCCTAACTAGGTGTAGGTGTGAAGTGTGAGCCTCGTAGTAGGGCCCCAGACCAGCCCCACCCTTAGCTCTCCTCCCTGTCCCAGCTGGGCCAAGCTCCTGGTGAGTCAGGGATAGAGGATGCTTTCCAGGTGAGGGTGGGGCTGCCTGGCTTCCTCTGCAGGCTGAGCTCATATCACCAATGAGGCAGGCTGGGCAGCTGCTAACCAGCCCTCAGTTTCCCTAAAGGGACAGGCCATGTGGAGCTGGGAAACTGGGGCTCATGATTTATTGCACCAGTCCATTTTATGTTCACATGAGGCCTCCCTGAGGATATAGATGGCCTGGCACACTCTAGGCAGGGACCTGAGGGGACTGGGGTGCAGGCGAAGAACCCAAGGAGAGACCCAGGTCCAACTGGGATCATCGTAGGTTTGGCCCTGCTGAGCAAGTGGTGCTTTGGCCACCTGGCAGCAGTTAGTCTCAGAAATCCACCCTGCCTGCCTAGGTTCCTGTCCTGCCCAGGCACATCACAGTCCCACTGACACCCCAGCTGAGTCAGCCCCAGCCGGCCTGGGGACCCTCCTTTCCCATCTGCTGCCAGTCTCCTGTACAGCTGGCCATTAGATCTGGGGGGCTGGGGCCCCAGCTGGTGCTTGTTAGGTTGGTTCCCTCTTTGGGAGGATGAGGGGGAGACCAACCTCCACCTAGGACAGGGGTCATAGATTCGAAACTGAAAGCAATTTAAGGGCATGGGGGAGACGGTAATTATAGGTTCTGTTTCCAATAGTTAAATTACCCAGCTGGCAAAGAGAAAGGGAAGAAGAAAAGCCTGGAGGCGGGGTGGGGAAATAAGAAATGTGTGAAGGGATATGGGAGGGTGGGAGGAGTTTGCTGTACGGCCCTTTGATACAGGGAATAGAGTCCCAGGCTGAGAAGCTAGAGACTGAGGGCCTGTCCCAGCTCCAACATGAATCTTTTTGACCTGAGGCTCCTGCTTCTTCTGACCTCTAATAAGGAGTAGAACTAGATGTCTTCATTCATTCAGAAAATATTTACTGAGTAACCACTATATGCCAGCTAGTGGTCTGGGCACTGGGATGGAGTGATGAACAGAATGGATAAGGTCCCTGCTGCTAGGGACCTCACATTCTATAAAAACCTTTAAATGCCTGGTTAGCTCTTAACTGTGCTTGTGTGGTGACGGGTCATGGGAATGTGAGAGGCAGAATAGAAGATACACAGATTAAAAACTTGGGTTCTGAAGTTAGCCTTTCATGCATTCATTCATCCATTTACCCCCCAGAAAATGTTGAATGTCTGGCATATAGTAGGCACCAATAAACAGTACCTATTGTTTTTCTCCTGAGGCATGGAATGAGTAGTTCGGCTGGGCTTCCTGGGGATCTCAAGCCCTGGCTGTTATCATCACTGACCAAAGCTGGCCTTTTGCAAAGTTACTGAACATCCTCATCAGAAGTTTTCCTGAGGCTCCAATCCCCAAGCTAACTCCCCCAGCCCCAATACTGGATACCTGGGCTGAGGGCTGGGCAAAATATACCCATGATAAACACTTCCAAAGCCAAAGTAGGAGAGATGTGTGTCCTTAGTCCTTGCCTACTCCTGTGGCTCCATGGGTTTGTCTCTCTCAGCCTCCCTAGAGGCAGAACATGAGAAATTGGCTTCTGAGAGAGAAGCTTCCCCTTTTCTCTGGCCAGGGCCCTAGGGAGAGACTCCAGGTGGCTTCTTTGCTTCCAGGTTACCAGAAGCCAAGGAGATCCTGGAATCCACCTGACATCACAGGGACTTCACGCTCGCTAGATTCTGCTGGGCAGGGTCTTTGCTCTCAAGGGGTACTAGCTGGTGGTTCCCTGGCTGCCCTCATGCCTGTTCAGTAGATTCTGAAGAGGTTAGAGGCCAGGAAATGGTGTGAGCTCTTTTCCAGACCAAGCCACTTATGGGGAAATTGAAGTCACTCAGTACAATAGTTTGGGGACAACTGTAGAGGCCAGGCCTGCTAGTTCATGGTCTGGGCCCAGAATTGGGCATCTCAATTGGGCAGGGCCTTAAAACTCACGGGGTTCACCCTTCCCTGGGAGCCTAGTGAGATGGTACAGCCTCCTGTGCACACCTCTAGGACCTTTTTCCCTCCCTTCCCTACCCAGGCAGCCAGCCTGGGCATTTCAGGCCAGCCTGACAGTTAGCTGTCCTTGCCCTGTCTTCAGCCCCCCTGCACACACTAATAGCCATGGCAGTAACATGCTTTCACATGCAAATTGCTATGGAATTCTCAGCCCCTACTGGTGCCCCAGCCCCCAACGCCTCCCCCTGGGCAGATTCAGAGAAGACAATGGAATCTTTCAAGTTGTTAGGGTGTTTAGAGACCTTCTAGTCCAGCCCCCTTGTTGGATGGATGGGAAAACTGAGGCCCAGAGAGGGGGAAGAAGGAACTGTCCACAGTCACACAGAAAGTTCACCAGCACTGGTCTTCACCCAGAGCGCATTGCCTCTTCAAACTGACACACAGCCTCCCAATCCCCCTGCCCCACCCCCACCACGGGTTGTTTACTGTGGACTCTAGGATCCCTACCTCTAGCGCAGACACTCAACCGAGACACCTCTCAGTGGGGTCTGGGAGTGTTGAATCCAATTGAAGAAAAGGCCAGAGGTATCTAGGACTTAGGGGCATTGCCCGGGGAAGGGCACCATTCTCCTCTGAAACAGGTGATAGGCAGGATTTGCTCACTTCTCTCTATTGCAACACATAACCCCCCCCCACTTCCATCCCCTGATCTAGGCCAAACTGCTCTTGCCAGCCACCACCCCAGCATGCTTGCCAAGCCATGCCATACCTCCTGGTCCCTAGCCTCACCAGATCTTCCTAACTTTGTGTATCATCACTCTGCTGGAGTTGTCACCGGTAAAACCTGGGTCCTGGGAAGCATGGGAACCCAGGCCCCAGGTCCAATATGGAAAAATCTCCAGTTCAACTGAAACCAGATCAGAATTTTCTGAAATAAACTTTACAAGGAAACAAAACTAAACAGCCAACGGGACCAGTTTACAGAGCACAAGTGTCTGCTCCAAGATTGGTCTTAGCACCGATGGTTCTAAGCTCGAAACTTCAGGGTTATCCCTTAGTTCTGCCTCTGAAACAGCTCTTGACTCTGCCCATTTCTAACCACCCCTAACGCCACAACTCTGGCTGAAGCCACCTTCATCTCCTGCATGGACTATGGCAATAGCCTCCTAACTTGTCTCCCTGCTTCAATCCTGTCCCCCTCTCTTGCAGAACAGCAGCCAAAATGATCCTTCCCAAACTTGCTCCTGATACTGTCACTCTGTTTACCTTTTAAACTTGTCATCCATCAGTTCCTCAGCATGGTTATCAGGGCCCTGGATGGTCTGGTCCCTACCTATATTTTAAGCTTTGAACCACTCATCCCTCCACACCATATTCACCATACATCCCAACAGCACAAGCCTCCCCACTAGCCCCTGACCAGGATGGGCACCCTTAAGCATCTGAGCCTTTCTGGATGCACTTCCATCAGCCAGAAATGCCCATCCCCTTGCCCTTGGTCTGGCAAACTCCTATCAACCCTTCATGGACACTTCTGATCCACAGATCCAGGCAAAGGTAGAGTTCCCTTCTCAGTTCTCACAGCACTTCTGCTCACACTATGTGGTCTGTGTCAGTTTCCCCTACTAGATTGTGAGCTTCTGGAGGGCAGAAACTGTGTCTAATTCATCTCTGTAACTCACCTAGAGTGAAGCCCAGTACAGAGTTTAGCATAGAGGCAGAATCAATAAATTTGAACTGTCTGTCCAATTGAATGGCCTTGAATGGGCTGGGACAGTCATCCCAGGGCTCTATCTCTGGCTGCCTGCTTACATTATTGTCCAGTCAATCTAGAGAGTCAATGACTTATTTTATTACCCTACAATAACAGTGAACATTTACTGAGTACTTATTATGGGCCAGGCACTGTGCTCAACACTTCAAACGCATTACTCTGTTGACACCTTATGTCTCAATGAGATCTCAGGGAGGGCCTTATCTGAGGTAGGACCATGATTAGCCCTGTTCTACCAATATGGAAACAGAGACTCAAAATGAGAAAGTCCCTTGTTCATGAGCACAGTGGTAGAACAAGGATTTGAACTCAAGAGGCCCAAATCCAGAGTCCAAATGCTTAGGTACTTTGCCACTCTAGGGAGGTGAGGTGGTAGTGCCAACAAGGGGAGAGAGTGAGGTTGGGCCCTGCAGCTTGCACTCTTGATGTCAGCCATGTGGCTTCAGAGGCTGGTTGCCGTGGTAAAGAGCGCAGGCCTTGGAGTCAGGCTGTCAGGGTTGATAACCCAGCTCTGCCCCTCTCTAGCTATGAATTCTCTAGCAAGTTACTTAAACCCCTCTGTGCTTTTGTTTTTTCCTCCATAAGATAGGGCTCAGTGTAGCTACCATATTCATGAGATTGCCATGAGGATTAAGTAAACGCACATATAACAAGCCCTGAGAAGGGTGCCCTGGTAATTGCTCAGTACATGCTATTTACTAGACTTTGAGTCCTGAGGCGGCCTTTGGTTCTTCTCACCCAGCTGTAGGCAGCCAAGTCTGCTCTAGGCTGGTCTCTTTGTGGCCACATGAATCAGGGTCTCAGCAGCCAGAGATTCTCTGGCCTCAGCCTCAGCCTGGGTCACCAGGATTCCAGCAGGAGTCCAGCAGTGGTAGGCCGCAAGCTCTCCAGGCCCCAGCCCGAGCACTTGGCTGGCCTGGCCTTGGCTCTCAAGGGCCCACAGGAAGGAACACTCAGTCTGTTGTTCCCCCTTAGGAGCCTGGACTCAGGGTCAGGAGGCCTGTGTTTGGGGCCGGACTCTGCCACTAATACTTGAATAATTTATCTCTTGGGTCCTGGGTGTCTTCTTCCTCTGTTGGGAATGGAATGATGTGAGCAAAACTGCTTGGCAAAAGCACCAAGTGAACTTTGATGGAAGGAGCCACCACCTCCCGTCAGAATGTGCATTCCTTTGGGGCAGTGAATCTGGAGCTGAGAATGAATGAATGCCTAAGCGAGTGTCTATCCCATCCAGCATCTATGCCGATCCCTAGCCAGGCTCCCTCAGCCAGAGGTCTAGTTCCAAAGCAGGAACACTCTGGGAGTTTTCTTCAGCGCTTCTGGGAAATCAAGAAGCCTATGTTAGCCTGTTCAGGAGAAGCCCATTAAACAAAACCTGAGATCCAGAGACGATTTTGTTCAGATCCTCAGCAGAGTCACTGGAACTTCCAGGTACCAATGAAAAGAAAGACCTACTCTAAACAGTTTCTTTCAATACTTATTAGGCTGGTGAAGTCTAAGCCAGTGCAGCTTTTCTAAAGGCCACTTAGATAATAATATACATATCAAAAGCCTAAAAAAGGTATAGACTCTCTGATTTAGCAATTCCAGTGTGGGTTAAGGGCCTGTGTAACCGATTTTCATCACATTTGTACATGTTTTTAGTGTTCTTCTAGTAATGGAGAATGGGAGAAACCTCAAAAGCCACCTTCTCTGGTAAGTTTTCACCACACACACACACACACACACACACACACACACACACACCCCTCCAGTAACAATGAACATGTTTTGAGGTAGCATACATTAACTGACTTCTCCATTCAGAAACCTTCCCAGTTCTTGGGACACATGGGTGGCTCAGTCAGTTAAACATCTGACTCTGTATCGGCTCAGGTTGTGATGAGCTCAAGCCCCACATCAGGCTCTGTGCTGAGCATGGAGCCTGCTTGGGATTCTCTCTCTTTCCTCTCTCTGTCAAAATAAATAAATAAACATTTTTTTTAAGAAAAGAAAGCTCTGTTCTTCTTCTGAGCCCTATGGGTGTCCCTAGGCTCTGACACATTGGATCACAGTTACTGAGTTCTTCCCCTCTCAGCAATTCAGTTTTCTCATCTGGAAAATGGCACTGCTGATACTATCAATAGTGTTGGGCTGTTAAAGAGATGCCATGTAAAGCCCTCAGCATAGGGCCTGGCATGTCATAATCACTCAATTCATTTTAATATGATGATTACTATCTCAATGTGAGATAGTTGCAAGATTGCCTCTGTCATTATACCATGATGACTTCAAGGGTAAAAATTATGCTACATTTTTTTCCTCTCTGAATCTATAGGGCCCAGAACAGAGCTTGGCACATAGTAGGTGCTGAGTGAGTTTGATGAAAGGAGAAATTTAGTCCAATGCCCTCAACATGGAGACGAAGCCCGAGGAGGGGGCAAGACAAGGGTTAGGCCTAGAGCTTGGGTCTTCTGTTCTTAAGTGGTGGTGCCTCAGGGATTTGGGGGTGAGGGTAGGGGTTGGGGACCTTCTGGATTCCTGGAGCTGAACTGCCTGGGCTCTTTCAATGCTTTGGTTCTGGGATCCTGCGATCAGAGGGTCTCCAAGGCCTGGGTAGTTGTGCTGATTCTCCTCCTCATTCTCATCCACATTCTCTCCATCTCAAGCTCTAGTCTGGCCCAGCCAAACAGGAAGATTCATTAACCGTCTAAATATACAGAGCCCAGGGGCCATGTGCAGCCTGCAACAGAGCTGGGGTCCCAGCAGGGCCAGAGCCTGAGGCAGCGGTGCTGGCCAAGGGCTGGCTGGGAGTGGCCCAGCAAGGGGGAAGGGCCTGGAACTGCTCATGTGATGATTGATCGGGAGGTGAGTGAAGCCAGGCCACCGTCAGGCCCCTGGAACTCCCAGTCTGTAGTATTTGTAGCTATCTATCCCTGCACCAGCCCCCTAGGTCCAACCCTGGTCCTCATGCTAGCTTTGGTACCATCCCCCTCTCCAGGATCCCCAAACCCCTCAGTCCAGGTTTCTGAGCCTCAGAAATGTATGGAGCCTAAGAGGTAGGCAACCAGGAGTGGGGGTGGTTTTCCCCAGGCTCCTGCCTGCTTATTATTGTAAGGGCTATTTCTCTAATCAAAACTCCCCAATTACCCAAGGGCCCCTCTGATTAATATTCCATGATAACAGGAATAGGTCACATCTGGCTGCAGGAGCTGGAATTCAACACTCCAGGAGCCCCATGATTGGTCTGTAGGAAGAATAATAAACTTCCTTTATGCTGACCCCCTTTTCCTTCCCTCCCATTCAGAGGCTTCCCTTTTCTTCCACCTCCCCTTCCTCAGCCCTTTTCTGCCCCTCTCCAACTCCACCCAAGTTCCCTGCTTTGCCCTCTGCCCTCTGTGGAGGTAGAAGTCACCTTCCCAGTCTTGGTCAGCCCCCTGGTCATTATCTACCCCTGCTTTGCTAGCCTGACTCTTAGTCAAGGAAGCATCTTATGCTGGGGTGTGGTGGGCTGACCAGGGAGGGCAATTTCTGAGTGGTTGTGGGTGTTCTGAATGTATCATTTCATCAAATTCTCATTACTATCTTCTACAAGGGGTCATATTATCCTTGTTTATTGACGGGTACAGTGTATCTGAGAAGCCTCTGGAATTGCCTACCTCATACAGGCTTTACGTGACAGAATGGAGATTTCAAACTCAGAGCTTTCTGCTTCCAAGTCTCCTTTTCTCCCTGCATCCGACCTTGATCTGCTAAGGATGATTTCAGTCTCTGGATGCTTGGATTAAGAAGGGACCTGCTGATATGACATAGAATCAGTGCTCAGTAGACTCCCAGGCTTCCATTGGATTACAGTTGGATTTTTAAGAAAGAATGAGTTGAGACATTTTAGTCAAATTCCACAGGCCAGACAGAAGAAAAGACTCTCCTTCATTCATGTGGGAAGGTGGTGGTAAATATGGGACTTGGCCCCAGGTCTTGGCCCCAGATGAAAACCATTTGCCATTTGCCATCCTGTAGATGACTCCAACAGAGAGGTTTCTGATCACAGCTACATGTGAGAGACTGCCAGATGCCACCATCCTCTGACCTGACCCCTAGACACCCAGACAAGGGCATAGCTGCTTGTGTTTGTTCAGACTTCACCAAGGAGCCTGGGAAGAAAGCAGTCTCTCCTTGGAGTGGGATAGGAGCACAGGGCAAGGGGTTGTGGTCATCACTGAAGGCCAGAAAGGATTTGCTTTCAGCCAGCTCTCTCCTAGGATGTGTGTCCCTCTGGCAACTGCTCCCTCCTTTTCCACCATGATTCTCAGTAGCCAGGAGATGAAACAAGCCCTTCAAGTCAGGAGCACAGTTCTCCCCTGTTGTTCCCCCTCAGTGGTGGGGCATGCACAGGCTTTATCAGTGCCTAATGGCCAGATAGTGGTTTGACTTTGCTAAGGAAGGACAGGGCAGTAGAATGTGCCTCCCATCCCTCACTCTCCCACCTGGCACATTCCTCTGTCTCTCACCTTGCTCTGACCTCCTCTGTGTGCTCCTTTGCTCAGCACTATTCGGAAACACCCTGGAATCACCTACATAATTCACAGCCTGGTAAACTGAGGCTCTGGATAAGAAGACTGGCTAATGCTTGACTCAGTCAGTGACCTCTGGTTCCAATGGCTCTTCTCACTCTATTTTCTGGCTGTGATGATCTTGGCCAAAGGGCTAAAACATGGGGCTGCTTAGTCCTAGTGTTGTTCTACCCCTTGGTGAGGTCTGAGACCCACTATGCTTTGTAGGAAGCCATGAGGCTTCTGGGACACAACCACCTCAAGATTTATGGAGGTCCACACAGGTCTGGTGGGATCTTGATCTCTGCCTCAGAAGTAGAGGCCCAGGTCTCTCTCATCCCTATGTTTTCTCCCTAATGCTACTCTTATGGCCCTGGCCCCACAGTCTCTCACTTGAACCCCTGCCTCTGCATCCTCCCTGGTCTCACTTCACCAACCAGTTGCCCCTGTAATTCATCATCTTCATGCTGAGGCCAGTCTGACCTTCTGAAACTCCAGATCCAGGTTATTTGCTTACCTTCTCCATGCCTCAGCTTCCTCCTCTGTGTCGTTGGGATAGAAATCAGTCCTATCTCATGGGGTTGTGGAAATGAACTGAGAGCATAATGTAAAGCATTTACTTCCATGCCTGGAGTAGAGGAAGCACTCAGTATTATCACTTCATCTGCTAATAATGAAACAGGCTGTCACCAAGTGACTAGTGACTATGTACCAGGCACCGTTCTAAGTACTTCACATGTCATAGTGTATTGAATCTCCACAACGGTTTTACGTGGGATCACTACCATTCTCATTTCACAGATGAATATACTGAGGCACAGTGATATTATGCAACTTCCCAAAGTTCACATTGCTAGTAACCTGTTAGTCAAGCATTTGAATCCACATTGTTTGACTCCAGAGTTTGGCCTCTTAACCACTCAGCTGTTTCGCCCCCCTGCCAGAAACAGTCTATGACTCCCTAGTACCTATAGGGTAAAGTCTAAATTCTTTAATCTGCCACTCAAAGCTCTCTTCTCCTCATACTACAAGGTAGTTTCTTCAACTTGGAATGACCCTCTCTCCACCCCCCCCCAAAAAAAATCCTTGCACATACGAACACAAACCCTGCTTTTTCAGGTGTTTGTTCTGAACCCATCTCCAAAGCAAGTACCTGGAGAGGCAGGATTTGTGTGTGTGGGTGTGGGGAGTGGGGTGGGGGAGAGGCTTAGATGGACACTTCATGTGTGACCGCCCTCATGAAGCTATATAGGATGCACAGTGCCAATGGTCCTTCACTGTTTCGCAAACTAGGACAGTCTTTTGGAATTATTCCTCCTCATTCTTCTCTTCTCCCTGCCCTCAATACTAAAGCTTTGAAAGATCTTGTCTACCAAACACTCTGCATTTAAAAAATATAAAGCAGGGTTAGCAGGGAAGGCAGGTCTCCTGGGAAATCAGATACCACATTTGAGAGGTATATGGATTTTGCCTTTTCCACACACCTCATTTCTTCTGAGCTTGAGTTTGAATGACTCCATGCGACTTCTGGGCAAAGCAGAGGCCGGGCTGGGCACCTGCAAATGAGAATAAAAAGATCAGTATTTTTCTCTCTCCTATTGATATGGCTTTATTGTCATGCTGTAGGATTGACTGCAGCAGACAATTGATCCTACTGCCCAATTATTGTCAGAAAGCAGACCTTAAGATCAACAACCCAAAAACCCAGATCATCAGCATTGACAGCCCCCAGCATTCAGTTGGTTTCTCTCCAACAATTTAATACAGCAGGTCAAATCATTTAGTTACCTGGGGGTGCAATTTGCAACTAATTCATCTTGGAGGGTTCATCGGGAAGCTATATTGCCTAAATTAGATGTTCTAGGGGTGTTTTATTGAGTTTTTAAATGGCCACAGTAGCAATTGGTAACGCCTGCTTTGAAAGCATTCCAGACAGAAATGGCTGCAGGCCTGGTTCCATGGCAGGAGAATGCTGCCCTTGCACATGGGTACCCCTCCAGGCCTCTCTGTGAGAATTGCTCCTAGGTCTTTTTGATCCATGTAAGCCCTCCCCTCTGCCTAGCTCTCCAGCCAAGCATGGGGTCTGCCCTGCATCAGCAACTCACAATTGCAGCACTCCAGGATCTTCCTCCAGGTAAATCAGCCTTGAAGCCCCTGATGCCTCAGACTTAGCAACAGCTCCATTGGGAGAACTAATATTTATGGTGGACAGTCTGCAGAGCAAGGTGTCCAGCCTATCTCTTTGGGTCTCATATTATCTTTAGCTTAAGGTAGCTCATCAGAGGGCTGGGTATGTGGCCTTCCCAGAGGCAGGAGAGTATAGTGGTTACATATCTGGGTTCTGGTGACAGACTGATCTGGGTTTGTGTCTTGGCCTACCACTTCCTGCCTGTGTGTCCTCAAGCAAGTGATTTCACCTCTCAGTTTCCTCATTTGTAAAATGAGGGTAATAACACTGCTCACTTCCTGAGTTTATTTGGGGGACTCCAATGCCTGGCACATAGTAAATGGTGGCTATTATTATTTATTGTTATTCTTGGAAAAGTGCTTTGGGTCCTTGTAGTAGGTAGCTAGAGGGAACACTGTGAGAAAGTCAGCCTGGAACTCACTGGCTGCAGGGATGTTGAAGACATTGTGTGGTCATTTCTCCCAGGGTCCTCTTTATGAAGGTCCAAGGAAAAGATGTGATTTCTTTTCTGACTAGGGAAAGCCATACTTCTCTGGAATACTTGGTTTATTTTTATGTTACAAATGTCATGAAGCTTATAATTGACGATGTTTCCCTCTTTCATGAGGCTACCAGAAAAGCTGAGAGCTAAATGCAGGCTCCAATATCTGTATAGAACTTTAGAGAAGGCATTGTGTGTGTGTGTGTGTGTGTGTGTGTGTGTGTGTGTGTATCTTACTTCTGGCTTCATTATTTTCCCAACCTTATTTTATCTCAATTTCTCTCCAGTACATATTTTATCATTTTATATTTTATAGCAATTGTTCAGTCCCAAATCCTTTGATGAATAACTTGTGGTATAGATGACTGTTTTTAAGAGCCACCATCATTTAGTGAATATGTACTGTCACTAGTACTCACCAAGAATTAGCTTATTTAATCACACAACAATCATATGAGAAAGGGGCCATTATTATTATTCAATTTTTAGATATGAGAGAATTGAGGTTCAGAAAGCCTAAGTGACTCATGCTGGGGTCATATGGCTTGGTAGATCTGGGTAGGAACCTGTGCCATCCGAGTACAGAGCTGTATCCTCACTCTGATAAATGAAAGGTAGGTACTCAGGTAGTTATCATGGGGATATATGTATACAGATGACAGATTAGATGCATAGATATAGGCAGATATGATAGGCATAGATGGCAGATAAACAGTGAGATGAAAGATATGATTGGTTTTTCCATAAGATAACCTGAGTTGCCTTGTTGAGGTGATACAGTTTTAGCCCAAGGCAAAAGAACTTGATGTCTTAGCTTGAATAATACTACCACAAAGAAATGTTCATTTTCCCTTAGGGCTTTCGAAAATTGAGATACTTATGAATGTTCATTAATGCCTTCGTGGACCCCTATTCATTTATGCACTCATCCATCATGCAATTACTATGTGGATGGACACAGAGATAACTAAGACATGGTGTGTCCCGGACCATCCTCAAGGGGCTCCTGACTCACTAAGTGAAACATGCATGAAGGCTAGAGATCACAATGCAGATGGTGGAACCCAGGCTTCTTTAGGGTATCTGGGAAGCACAGAGGCAGCCGGGGTGGGGAGCAGGAGGTCAGCAAGAATCAGGAAATGCCTTAAATTATCATCTCACAGGGAAATTTTCCAAGACGGAGGTTGAGCAAAGAGTAGAGGAAGATTAAGAGTTTGCTAGCCTGCAGAGGTGCCAGAGGACAGGTGGAATCACATGGATGAAAGCACAAAGACAGGGGAGACCAGGGAATGTTGGGAAGCTTTAAATAATCTGTTCTGGTTGAAAGGCAAGGGATGTGTTGGGTGGCCTAACAAATGAAGCTGGAAAGGTAAGGAGGCCAAAGCATAAAGGGCCAAGGCATTTGGAGTTCATCATACAACAGATGGGGAGTCCTGGAAATGTTGAAGGCAGGTCAGGGACCTGGTCATCTTGGTGTTTTGGAAAGTCATCCACAAACTCAGAGCAGTGTGGAGTGTGAAGGCAAGGAAGCCAGTTAAAAGGCAGTTTCCACCACTTAGTTCTGAGCTGCTACCATATGTGTTGCTGCTTCAGCAAATATCTATTGAGTGCCTATTAAGCACCAGGCATTGTTGTAGGTATTGTAGATGTGGCAAGAAACAGCAAGGACAAAGCTCCTTGCCCTCAGAGACACACAATAAACAATAGACGTAATAAGTAAGTAATTTATATACTAAGTTAGAAGGTGAAAAGAGCTATATAGAAAAAGAAAATAGAGCACAATAAGGAGAATTGAAATTGTGAGGGTGGGGCTGATTTACAACCTTTTTGAGAAGATAACATTTAAGCCAAAAAATTGAAGCAAGCAGAAATAATATTAAGGACTCTTCTCATGTCTGATTCCTACAGATTTTCGCAGCCCAGGCCAGTGGACTTGGGATCTGACAGACAGTCCCGAGTTCAGGTCCTAGTTCCTTGGGCAGGAAACTGCCTCTCTGAGCCTCCATTTATCCTTTGCACCCTGCCTCCTGAGGCTGTGGTGAGATGATGTACATGATGGTGCTTTCTAATCTGACAGGAAGGGCCCAGAGGTAAAGGGGTTATTACAAATTTTCTCTCTGGCATCCCTTTCCAGGCCTCTGGCAGCCCCAAGGCTCTTCGCGCCTGAGGAGCCAGTAGAAGAGATGGCCATGGGAGAGTTGCTGACAGCCTCTTGTTCAAGGGAGGGTGAGCAATTTCTCCCAGCTCCAATAAGGATGAAACTGGGCCATGGGCTGGGCCTGTGGCATTGTGGCTGTTGCCTCTGCCATGCACTACTGGTCATGAACCCTCCATGTGGCAGAGCTGGAAGAAAGCCCTGACAAATAATCCAGTTCAACCCCTATGGGATAGATGGGGATGCTGACTCCAGGCGTGGCAAGGGAATGACCCATGGGCACACAGTGAGTGACTCTGAAACACCTAGAACTGGGGTCTAGGTATCCTGCCTCCCGAGTGGGTCATGTTTGAGCTGGGAGGCTGCTTTGACCAGAGTGAATTTGTTAATAGTTATAGCCTGCCCTATAGCTTTTTATTCCCATCCCCCTACTGAGGCTTCCTTTGGGGGCCTGGAGCCCACTGCTAAAAATTATAATAATAGATAACATTTAGCATTATTCTAAGAGATTTCCAGTCATGGTCTCACTGGGTCAAAACCCTATGAAGTATTATTAACCCTATTTTTATTGGTGGGGAAGCTAGAGCTCAGAGCAGTTAAGTGACTTGTCTAAGGTCACACATTAGGAAGTGGGGGAGCTGGCTAATTTTGGCACTTTTGTTGATGAGTCTTTCTATTTAGCCACTAGGTTATACTGGTGTGAGATGAGTGTGTGTGCATGATGATTTTGTGTGTATGTGTGCACACATGACGGTTGTGAGTTGGGAAGGGTTCTTGTCTGACTCTCAATTTACTCTTTCATGCTCTGCACAGGGGCTGTCTGGGACCCAGGGCAAGCTATCTAAGACTGGAGGTTGGATGCCAGAGGTTTGAAATAGCTGTGACTTCATGTCTGGATCCCCTTATTCCTCTGTTATAAGAAGAGCAGCACATAGTAGCAAGAACATGCACAGATACCATGGTGGATGTATAACCCTTTGCATGTGGTTCTCCAAACTGTGTGTGGTCCCAGGACCAGCAGCATCAGCATCACCTGGGAACTTGTTAAAAATGCAAATTCCTGGGCCCTACCTGAGTCCTACTGAATCAGAGACTCAGGGTGGGGCCTAGTAATCTGTTTTAACAAGCCCTCCAGGTGATTCTGATGCAGCCCAAGTGGCAAGCATTAGATACAGGCGGGAGGGGCCCAAAGCATGCTGAAATGCATGCTTCCACATACATGTACACACACGCCTGGGGCACAGCACTTTACAGTTTCCAAAGGGCCTTCTCACCTATAACCTCCTCTGATCCTCTCAACAATGGGGATCCTGCCCACTTCCCAGATGAATAAACTGACTTCCAGGGACATGAGGTCATACAGCAGCTAGTCCTTGACAGATGCCAAGTGTGGCAGTCTTCTCCATTCACCCAGTGTCAGATCCTCCCACCCTTGCCCCCTATGCTGGTCCAGGGCTCTTCCTGCCCACAGCTACCTTCCAAAGGAAAGAGAGTAGAGAGATGGCTGGTCTTGGCTTTCTGCCCACCCTACCCCACTTCCTGTCAGCAGCACCTGTAGAACAAGTTTCCTCTTCCCCAGGTGACTTCACCTGGCAAGGAAGGAGAGCAGTGTCCACAGAAGTGAAAAGGGCTCCAGGGGCCCAGTGGCTATTTTCTAGGAGATACCTAAAAGTGGATCTGGGGACAGCAGAAACTTTGGGCTCAGAGTTCTCTCCCCATTTCCTTCCCAAGATATGGAAGATTTATGGGGTTGGCCCAGCTTCAGTGGAGGGTGAAAGTTGGGGCCTCAAGCCCCTTCTGCCCAGATCCATCTCCCACTCTGACCACACAGCTGCTCTGGGGGCACTGGCAGGAAACTGAGAAGCCTATCTAGTCTGCCAGAGGGGCTGGGTGTAACAACAAGAGACAGGGAGAAGGGACATGCCTGGGTCCATGAAATTAGGGTATATACACAGCCAAGAGACCAAAAAAGTAGACATAGGTCCAGACCATGTTGGCAAACATCTGGCCCAGTGATTCTCAGCCTGGAGTTTGTGCGATCTGGTGGCTGGGGCGGGGGGGGGGGGGTCTGTTCTCAGGGGTCATGAGTTCTTTGAGAATTGAACTTTTATGTTCTTACTTTGATGGTAATCTAAACATGATTTTTCTTACACTTAAAAAAACAGCTCTAATTCACACTGGAAGGCATTTTCATACCCTATATTCAATTCTGAAGACATTTCTCAAATGAGGGACATGCAGATTTTGGGTTGAGAGCTGTAATTGTTCGAAGATATCATCTCAGGGGCTGGTTCTGCTGGAATTTTTGTCCTATAAAGGGAAGTTCTGTGAGTTCCACCCAAAAGTTGAGAAGCACTGATTTGCTTCAGCTTCTTTATGTTTCAGTTGAGGACACTGAGACCTAGAGAGGGCCAAGCACTTGCTTGACGTCTTCAGCAGAGCTGAGACTGGAGGGCTGGGCTCCCACAGTCTGACCCAGTGACTCTTCCTGTCATGGTTCAGGCCAAGGCAGGAGCAGGCATGGTGGCAGAAGTGTGTGGCTCGGATGTCTCCATTAGGATTTGTCTAGTCCTCTTTCTGTTCATGGGATTGCATGGAGTCATTTGGATCTCTTTAAGAGATCCAGCCAGCCGAAAGGTGAATGGGGGAGAACGACACACAAATTCATGCCATGGTGACTACTGTGTCTCCATTCTGTCAGACACACATGGATGGGCAAAGTCTAGCCTCTGCTAGACCCCTGCTCCTGCGCTGTCTGGGGAGGCAGATGTAAAAATAATGGTTATGCCTTGCAAGTCTTCCGAATGGACTTTCTCATCCATACAGCTAACAGACAGTTATTGCACTTTTACTATATGCCACGTACTTTACATCTAGGATGTCAAGATGTCCTTGAAGGAGGTATGGCCCTACTTTGTAGATGGGGAAAATGAGACCCAGGAAAGTTAAATAAACTGTTTCTAGGTGGCAGAGCCAGGCAGACTGATTCCTGTGCACATTTTTCTTAACATTTCCTTGTGTCATGTGGTCCTTGTAATAGCCCTGGAAATGGGGCTGGATGTGTTATTTCTCCCTATTTCACAGAAGAAGGACCTGTGGCTCAGAGAGGGGGAAAAGTTGGACCATAGGATATGAAGCTAGGAAGTGTTCTGTCTCATTCCTGATGTAGTGTCTGCTCATTTGAAGAACAGAGACAGTGAGATCTTTGAGGATCTGGTAGCATAACAGAAACAAACTTGTGATGGGTGCCTGGGTGGCTCAGTCATTTAACTATCTGACTTCAGCTCACATCATAATCTTGAGGTTCTTGGGTTCGAGCCCCACGTCAGGCTCTGTTGCTGACAGCTCAGAGCCTAGAGCCTGTTTCAGATTCTGTGTCTCCCTCTCTCTGCCCCTCGCCCCTCTCAAAAATAAATAAACATTAACAAAAAAGGAAATAAACTTATGAAAAATCAATGGCAACAGCAAATTAGTTAAAATTATAAACTGGCTAAAAATAAGTATTTCCAAACAATGGTTTCCCATGTAATAATTTTCAGGCTATGGAGAGGATTTTTGCACTTTGAACATGTTTGCCTATTTTTTGTATTTTCCAATTTTTTTTATTTTGGGGGGAGAATAATTTGGGGATCATTTTCACCTCATTCTTCCTGTTCTGGTTGTTCAACAATATTTTCAAAAACTTTGAAATCTTGCCTCTGGTTCTAAATAAACTGCCCCCAAAGCAAGTAAATTTAAACTGAAATGTTTCCACCTGCTAGGTCCAGCTTCCCTAAGTCTGTGCAAGCTAGGATGCATGTCCAGCCTTTTAATGCAATGCAGGCTGCTTTTCAAGTGACTTGCCTTTAAGTTTTTCAAATTAACTTTTTTGTTGCCAGCGACGCTCATGTTCTTTATCTTTAACGTATGCTCCCACCAGTTTCAATGTACACCGCTTTTCAACGTAAGCAGCTTTTGCTTAGCATCTTTTCAACTGTGCCATGGTAATTGTTTGCTCCCACTGGGAATGCTGCTTGCTGTCAGGATTGAAGTGCTGTATGGTTTCTGGGACAGGGACAGACTGAGCTTTGTTGGTGTTATGGTGCTTGAAAGTACTGGCAAGTAAAATGCGAGCAGGCATATTGTCCACACACACAGCACACCAGGTGGGGTGTGAGGTGAGGGAAGCATCTGAACCCAGTGAAAAGGATCAGAGTGTATGGTTCATTGCAGCCCACATGCTGCTGCCTCAGTGGTGGTCTGCGTTGTCTAAGCATTGATGCTGCCAACACCGCCTCTCCCTCAAAAACTGATTTGGGCCCCTTTCCTTGGTAGCAGCAGTGTGGAGCCTAGGCTCAGAGTAGTTGCCCCATTGGCCCTGGATGCATTAATCCGTCCACCAAAATGAAACAAATATTCTTCAATGCAGATGACCAGGAAGAATAGGAGTTTAAATGAATTAGAAATAACACCCCACAAATGAAGAACAATATGAACAATGCACGAAAAATGCTTAAAATCATCAAAAAATTGCTGAAAATCAATGTTAGGAGTATGTATTTTCCTCAAGCTTATCATTTAGACCCAACTTTCTTTTTCCATCATTTCACTTGGAAACAGACCAGATGGGCTGGAACAAAGGTCCTCATCTTATTCTCCGTGGAGGAGCCTAGAGCACCACTGGGTCCATGCTTGACTTGAATTCAGATGGGCCTCATGCCTCCCTTTTCTATACACTTGCACTGCAATATCCATCTTGAAGTAGATCCTCTAGCTTCAGAATTCAAAGAAGAGATGCATGTGGACAAATTGAGGTCAAATCAACCCCATGGCCATTATGGATTCAAAGTAGATCTCTTCCTTTTTTATGAGTTTTTCTGTGTTTTCTACATTTCCTACAATTAGGAAATTCAAGTATTACCTTTGTAATTATCAAACATAAATTCCACAATAAGAAGTTGAAAGCACATATTAAAAATGCATACCCAAACCATGTGCCAGACGTTGTGATGGGTATTTTGGGGTTGGGATTGTGGGTTCCTGTCCTTTGAAGTCAGGTCCTCCTGTAGGTTTACTCCCTCAGCTAATAACTGGGCTCCTCTCATACCTCCTCTTTCTACAGTGGCTTCATCTGCCAAAAGAGCCAAAGATGGAGATGGGGTACTCAGATCTCTGTCACCAGAGGAATGAAGTGGTTAGTGTAAGGGGACACATAGTAAATTGAGACTAGGTTGGGACAGGACAGTAACATTCAAGACAGGAAAGTATTTCCACTCTGAAGACTAACGACCTCTCTTGGCAGGTATCTCTTCTCTTGCCTCCCTCAGGCAGGCCTAGAGCAACCCCTCATTCTCCCTGTCCCCTCCCTCAGTCCAGGGAAGACCTCTTTTGCCCCCTCCTTACAGTCTGTCTGGGCCAGTCTATCTTCCCAACTCCAGCAAAACATTAAAAATTGAAAGCTCCTTTGAAGAGAAAACAGTTTAATAAAAGCTCTATCCATTTTTCATGAGAGGATCAGGAGAAGGATGACACAGAAAGGAGAAGCAGGATGAGGGAGACAAGTGAGGGTGGGGACAATGGGCAGTGAGGGGCTTGGGGAATCCCTGATGGGGGCTCAGCAGAGCAGGGGCCAGGAAGTGCTGCCTCCCCTTTCCCACAGCTCTGATGGCCTCCTCTTCTTCTCTCACTTCCTCTTAACAGAATCCACACCAGGCCTGTCAATACTAGGAAATATGGTTGCTTTTTGAGGGAGCCTCCTGCCTTCTTTATGGGGAAGTCCTCAGAGGATCTGGGCTGTACTCAGAGGAATAGGAGCACTAGATAGCCTTTGGCCGGGGGGCCCTTCTTCCACAACTGAGTAGCTTCCTAGGTTGGGCAAGAGGAGGCCTGTTACTTGAGCCCTGGCCACATATTTGGCACCCAGAGGACTGAGCAGGGCAGGGCCAGGCCAGAGCACTAAGCTGGTCACTGGGCAGGAGGATGAGTTTTGGGAAGAAGTACAACAAAGAGGTTGGGGCATGGGAGTGCGGCTAGGGGGATTATATCCAAAGCCTGTCTCATGTTCCTTGGACACTAGAACTTTTTTCAAACACAAGAGACACGGTCACATTCACTGCCCCACTTAGCCTCCACCTTTTCTTATCAGTCCCACCTCAACAAAGATAGGTCTGCCCAGGAAAAGAACTCACAGACTGGCACTGGCAGGAGAGATATATGCCTAGGTACATACCTAATTGGGTCTATCTCTGGCACAAGTGTCTGTGTATCCATGAGTATCTACATGTGCCAGGGTGTATAGTGGCATGTGAAGTACAGTAGCACGTATGCATGCAGTGGTATATACATGAATATCTGTAACTAGGGTGTGTGTGTGTGTGTGTGTGTGTGTGTGTGTGTGTGTGTGTGTGTAAGCAAGGATGTGGGATGGTGCCTATGTGTGAGAGTACTTGTTCCTACTACTCCCTGCTGCTGAACAAAAACAAGCCCTTCCCTGAGTACATCCCAGAGGCCAAGTATGACAGCTAAGCTGGGTAAGAGGGAAATGGGAAGCATGAAAAGAGGGCAGGCCCTAGAGAGCCGAGCAGGCTTTGGGGCCTGGAAGACAGGCAGGCCAGATGTGCTGTGCTAGCCACAAAGCTGTTTCCTGTGGGGGCTGAGAACCAAGGAGTCTGCTTCATTAGTGTTACCAACTTAGGAGGGCACTAGAGTACATGTGTGTGTGTGCGTGTGCGTGCGTGTGTGTGTGTGTTTGTACAGGAATAGGGGTTTTGCTTTATCAGCAGGGTTAGAAGGGTTTCACGGGACATTCCTGGAGTGATGGTTGGGGAGGAGAAGAAGAGGCTTATTGATGATGCCTCTATGGATTTTGATGCCAGCTTTCAGTGAAAGACCCAGGCCAATTTTGGCAGAGCTTCCTCTCCACCTTTCTCTGCCCCAGCAGGAGTCAGGTCCCCAGGGTAGTGGGGTAAAGGGGTGAAGTCTTGGATCTGGGAGAGGACTTGGGACCAGTGTTGTGTATCCTGCCTGGGCCTTTCTCTGGGTTTGCTCCAAACATGTATCTACCTAGTCATTCTTCCAATCCATATACTCAACACATATTTACTGAGCCTTGATTCTTGTGCCAGGCATTTTATCAGGATATTGAACAGGCAGATATGTCCCTGCCCCCCAAGACCACCAAACCTAGTATATTCTTAGATATTCTTCTCCATGACTTCACATATTTTGCCTCTGTTCTGTCAGGCAGGTCACCAACCATTGTATTGGCAGTTCACTCTGGTAGCTTGACAAGAGGAAGCCAGAAGACACAGAATCCCACTTTCATTCACCATGTGACCTTGTCACTGACCCTTCCAGGTTCTTTGTTTTCCCATTTGTACTGGGACTGGATGCCCTATGATGGGCTCAGAGGTCCTTTCCTGCTTCAGTGACTGTTCTTGCCTTTGAACATATGCTATAAGTTCTAGCACTGACAATTCTTGGGAAATTTTTCCCTTGGCCAATGGCTCTGGTGGTCTTAGGCAATTGATGGCCTCACTTTAAGCTTAGTTTCTTCAACTGCAAAGAGGGCATAATAAAACTACCTACCTCATAAGGTCTTTGGAGGCGTTAACTGTGGGTGCTCATGTATACAAGTCCTAACAAAGAGCCTGTGGGCCTAGAGCAACATGGAGGCCATTGAGCTAGGACTGGTGGTAGCATCACTGATGGTGTTCCCAGTCCCAGGGCCATCTTTAGCTACCCCTGAACATTGAGACAAGAGTATGAGTTAAGGTGCTGGGCCTGGGAATATGTCATTGAGGGAGCTGGTCTGGGTCTTGAGAAAATCTGGCAAGGGAGTCAGGGAGAGAGGCCATACCAGGTATAAGTTCCCCTTGTCCTGTTCACCTGAGCCCAATGTTGGGAAGCTCCCATAGACCCTAGTGCAAATCAAAGGAGTTGTTGCAATATCCCATTTCATTGCTCTTCCCTGCTACCCCTTGTCAGTTTTCTCTTAAGTGTGAAGGCCAGAGCTGAAGAATAGCTGCTGGCATTGTCCTTTATGGGTAAAACATAGCAGAACAGGGAAATGAAGGGATATAGCAGGAGGCTGATGGTCATGGGCTTGAATCCTCTTTTCCCTGTTCTTTCTCAACTGCCCTCCTCCGCTCCTTACCCCTACCCTCCTCAAAGGAAAGAGTGGCCCTTCTCCCCCAAAGTCCAACTAGCTAATCCCTTAGGGGACCATGCTTCAGTCATCTCCCCTCTTCTGGTTCCTTGCCTGAAAATACATTCCAGTTTTTCCCATCTGAAAAAATCCTCTCCTCCATGCTATATACCCCCTTGGGCTCCCACCCTTCTGCTTGCCTACCTGGTCATAGCAGAGCTCTACATGCATTGTCTCCTGGCTTAAATTGCCTCCCACTCTACTCAACACAAAAGTCAGTGATGTCTGTGCAACTCAAAGTCGTCTCCTCCCACTTGGCCTTGACAACACCCATCCAGTTTTGACACCATTGTCCAGACTCTCCTTGCAGTGCCCCTTCCTGGGTTTCTTTGAAATTGTGCTCTCTGAATCCTCCTTTCTCTCTAATAGTCCTCCTCAGGATTCTGCATCATTTCCCTTCGTCCTTCTTTCCTTCTCTTCTTTCAATATCTCACCTTGGAAAACCCATCTATTCCTGTGGCCTCAACTCTCTCCCCTGACAGAGGAAGAGAAGGCATGTGAGGCCAGATCAAGAAGGGGAGTACTCATGCCTCAGTAAGAAGAGATGAGTGCTGAAGAAGAGACTAACTCTGAGCTCCTCCTGGCCATAGGCTGTGGCTTCAGGGAACTGCTATATCTGAGTTTCCAATGTTTCTCCTCCCCCTCCCTTTACTCTCTGCCCTGTCTACTTCTATTCTATTACCCCCCACAACATCTTCTGAGTGCTCACTACATTCGAAGAGCTTTGTCATGTTAGAGAGCTTAGCAAGGAAGAGGTTGGTGGCATTGGAGGTGAGCAAGCAAGAGGAAAAGTGATGAGAACTGAGTGGGAGAGCCAGGTAGGGCCCTGTAAACCATGAGGAGGACTTGGAGATTTATTCTAAGCCATCTGAGAGGCCAATGGGGGGTTGTAAGCATGAAAGTGACTTCATCTAATTTGCATTTTTAAAAGACCCACTCTGGCCTCTGTGTTGAGAATAGACCATGCACGTGAGAGTAGGTCCATTGGGGTGAGCAAAGATGGTGGTGGCTTGAGTCAGGCTGGTTAAAGGGGAGGTGCAGAATAGTGGATGGATTAGGATATATTCTGGGGGTAGGATGGCTAGACTGGCTCATGGACCAGATTTAGGAGGTGAGTAAAAGAAAATATTCAATGATTTGGGACTGGAGCAACTGGCTGGATAGAAATGCCATGTACAGAGCTGGGGAACATGGGAGGAGGGAAGCTTCAGGGGAAACTCAAGAATCCTGCCTTGGCTGTGTTGACTTCAAGATCCTATTAGACAGCTGGAGGTATTAAGTTGGCAGTTGTCTGGAGCCCAGTGGAATGGTCAGGGCAAGAGATATAAACATGGAAGGGATCAGAGTTTTTACCTTGGGCCTTTGAACTTGCTCTTCCCTCTGTCCAGCACTGTCCTCAGATAGGCCTCAGCTCAAACTGCACCTCAGTCTCAAGTTGCCTCCCACCTCCTGCCCCAGGCATGCTCTATCCCATATCTTGTTTTATTTTCTTCCCAGCACTCATCACTAGCTGAAGTAGTCTTGTTCACTTATTTATCTACATGCTTCTCCACTATGTCGAAATGTAAGTTCCATGAAGGCAAGGGTTGTCATCTGTTCTTGTTTGTTCCTGTATTCCTATGGCCCAGAATAGTACCTTCACATAGTAGATGCTCACTAAATATTTGTAGACTGAATGAATACCACTTTATAATGCATCAGCTTCCTTCATCCTGACAACAGCACTGTTAGAGTGGTGATTGTTACCTCCAGCTTTCATGGCAAGAAACTAGGGCTTAGGGGGCTCACTGAAAGTTCTAGGCCACCCAATAAGAGGTGGTGTAATGGGGATTCAATCCCAGGTCTCTAGGTCCATAGACTGAAAGTAACTTTGAGAGAAGGCTTAGATTAGAGCCTTCCTCTGCCACATATTTTTCTGAAATTGTGGGCAAAGTCTTCTCTCAGCTGGGAATTACAAGTATCCCTTACTTACAGGATTATTGAGGATTCCATGTGGAAACATATGCTAAAGAGCTTTGTACACTCTATCAATGCATACATATATAAAGGATTACTAACCTCTTTGAGCTTCAGTCTTCTTATCTGAATAGTGGGAGGAGCATGTAGAGAGGGGGCTGGATGGTCTGTGACCATCTTTCTAGCACTGGCATCTCAAGAATCCTGGATCTCCAACTTTTGTAGAGATGAATTGAGCTTATGCACTCCAACTGTGAGCATTGTGAGCACAGGGGTCTCTACTTTGGCCTCTAAAGATTTAGCTCTGTGGATGTGGGAGGCCTCTTTGAAGCTTGAGGGAATAAATTGAGGACAAATCAAAGGAAGTCCTTCCTCACCCCAACTTAATGAGCTTATGGCTCTCATTATGCACAGGAGTGGTCCAGGCAGGAAACAGGAATGGCTTTGGATGGAATGATAAATGCCAGAGACATGGATAGCTCTTAGCAAGACCTGGCAGTGCTGACCTCTAGGGTCAATGGGAGGAAAGTGGCCCCTCAGGGCACAGAGACCAGCCCTGGGCTTCCAGAGTGGCAGTTATAGATGGTGAGAATTGGGGGTGGAGAAGCCACTGAGACCATCTACCTGGACTCCCTCCCCCCAATTCCCTTAGCTTAGCCCCTGACTGATGGTTTGTAGGTAGAGAAGGTGTGAGAATTATAGGAGAGGCAGTAGGATGTAGAGATTCCAACTTTGAACCTCCACCCACCTTCTCAGGAAGGCTCAGGCTGGCTATGACAACACTCACCAGCTGCTGTGTGGAATGTCTGGCATATGATCTCCCTTTCCTTCTGCTTCACCCCATCATGCACCTGGTGATATCAACTGGAAGGAAGGACTCTGTTCCTTCCATACACCGCAGGGCAGGAGGATGTTAGTAGTACTGGGAAGTTGGTGGGGTTTGGCTCTGATGCCTTGGTCTCCACCCTTTCAAATCCTCTCTATTTCTACTATTTCTGTCCTCCTTCTTCCAAAAACCAGTACTGTAGGGTCTTGCTCTCAGCTGGCTGTCAACTAAGGTGTTAGCTGTCAACTAAGGTGTTAGCTGTCAACTAAGGTGTTAACTGATATCTAAGGTGTTACCTGATAACTAAGGTGTTAGTTGACAACTAAGGTGTTAGTTGATAAGGCTTAACACCCCCCAAGGGGTATGTGCATTTTAATAGCGGATTGTTGAAAAGGATTGGCCTTCAAGACTTAAATGATATATGCTATATTGGTGGAATTTCAGGCAATGGTGTTGATTATGGGTGGAGGTGTGGGTAGTCCCCTCTAAATCATACCACTTAGGTAATCACTTATTCATAATATCACACGTGTTAACATGCACACACATACCTCTATCAGTCTTGTAAAAAGGTTCTGAATTTTGTGCATATAGGTGTACATTTTTATGACATGTAATATTAACAAACACATAGCATTCTATGATAGACACTGTTCTAAGCATTTTACATATATTAACTTGTTTCATCTGCACATCAACCTTATGAGGTAGATACTATCATTATACTGATTTTACAGTTGAATAATTGAAGGCTCTGGGAGGTGACATAACAGCAGCTAGCTGGAGCCAGACCATGTAGATAGATTGCATTTAGGGTCTTCACTACTGTACCTAACACTTCTTACCTTGGTACACAGTAGGGTCCATTCACTGTAGTATGGGCATATCCTTGGATGTGAGGATGGTGATCTTGTTTGTAAATGTGCACCCCAAGTTTTTAAATCCTAAAATACAGGGATTGGGGGAGGTCTCTTTGAATAGAGAGAATGCACACACTGTGTGAGGTACAGGTTTGTGCACTGGCTGTGTGGTGCGAGGACTCCATGGGCTGAGGGAAGTACATGTTGGCTACTATGGAAGCATATACAGACATTGCAGGGCTGCATGCACGACTGTATTCTGAGCTCAGCAGTCACATGAGACAGTCCTGTGATCTCTCTCCCCCACACCCGGGCCCTACTTTGCAACTCGCCCCGCTGCCCTTTGGAACTGCCTACTTTAGGAGGCTGGGCTCTTCTAGAGTCTACTACTGAACAACAAGAATCAGCTTCTGGATCGCCAGGGGAGAAGATGATCCTGGCACCCAAATGAGGGCACACAGGAGAAATGGATTACAAGTGAATAAAGGGAATATGTGTAGAGAGTGGTATGGGTTACGTTGTGATAGGGCTCCTACCAAGTAGGAATGGGACGATAGGAGCAAAAGTGGGAAGTATGTGTGTGATCCTCCTCCATGGGGGAGGAGATTCTGGGAAATGAAGTTTTCAGAGAAGCTGACAGCCCATAGTTCTTTTCCTATATGGGCACTTGGGAACCACTGATTTATTTTACAGGTGGGAGAGACATGATTGGATAAACCTTTTAACAAAAAGTATCTAGATTGCAGTGTGAGGAAGGTGGGGCAGAGGGGGCAGGCCAAAGGCTGCAGTAGCCTGATCTGGGCATGGCTGTGTGGCTGTAGGGAAGCTGGGAAGGGCATTGAGGTCAAGACTGTGGAATTAAAGTTGCCTCAGCCATAATAGGGGGAGAAGCCTGCGGCCCCATGGAACAACCAACAGTGGGTTTTGTAGCCTGGAAGTCAGGAGAGAAGTCTGAGTTGGAGATGAAGACTTTTTAAATTTATTTTTGAGAGAGAGAGAAAGAGAGAGCAATCAGGGATGGGGCAGACAAAGAGGGAGACAGATAATCCCAAGCAGGTTCTGCGCTGTTGGCGCAGAGCCTGAAGCAGGGGTAGAACTCACGAACCATGAGATCATGACTTGAACTGAAATCAAGAGTCAGATGCTCAACCAACCTATCCAGGCACTCCAGAGATGAAGATTTTTAAAAAAATATTTTACATGTAACTTTCTTATTGCTTTTTCTTACTACAAAAGCAATATATACTTATTAAAATATATGGCAAATGTAGACAAACAAAAATAAGACAGCAATAATTTGCAATATCTCTGCCAGAGATAACAAGCATTAACATTTTGGTGTATTTTATCCTCTTTTTCCCCCTGTATGTGTCTACTGGTTTGGTTTTTATAAAGTGATCTTTAAGGTATATTGTAAACATTTTCTAACACTAAATTTAATCTACAAATTTCTTTTGTTACAAAGCATTCAACACAATGGGTAAACTAAATGTATATAGTCAGTCCCCTGTTGTTGGACCTTCACATTGTCTTTAAAAGTGTCCCCATTAAAATGATTGTTGTAATAAGTATTGTTGTGGTCAGTGAGGCAGAGATTTGGTGGCTGTCAACTCTGTCCCTCTTGGCACCCTCCCTTCCCAGGGCTCCTTAGCTAAGGTAAGGTAGTGATAGTCTGGGCTTGTGTGTTTAGAACCCTGTCAAGGATAGGCTGTGGGTTCTTAGGCAAGGCTTTTTCTCTCTCTGGGGCCTCAATCTCTCCACCTGTGCAATGGAGATTAGACTTGGTGAAGTTCTTGGGTTTTCCTGGGCAATGTAAGCAATGTTCTCTCTGAATGCTTTATTTGCTTTCATTCTTTTTAGTATCTTTTTTTGGTCTCCATCTCCTTCCTTTCCTGGGCTCACTTTTTCCTTTTTTCCACTTCCTCACTTCTCCTCACCCCCTTCTTTGGTGGACTTCTGATTTTCCTACTGAGTCAAACTACCAGTGTACCATGGCCATTTCCCACCTGATCTGCTGGTGCAACCCCTCTGTTCCACACCAGCCCTGCCTGGCAGACACCTACCATGGATGCCAGAGCCCTGGGCAATTCTTGCCACCCAAGTGGCTACAGTGACACTAGACTTTCCTGGAACTTCCTGCCAGATAACTGGGTGGGCAGGTAAGACACCCCTGAAGTAAAAATGAGGCTCTGAAAGAAAAGTTGAGGATTTCTTGAGTTTATCGTAAAGGGGTAACCTTTCCCATGACAGGTGGCACCATGCAGGGAAGAGCCATTGGATCAGAGTTTATGGATCCAAGTTCATGACCAGGATCTCTCAACAATTTTCAGGGATCTGGGGACCAATTCTTTGAAATTAATTGCAAACAAGTGTGGGTGTGTGTTCCCAATTCCAGGCTTTTCATCAAGATGCTCAAGAGGCACATGACTTCAGAAAAGGGTTAAGAAGGCCTGTTCTGGATGTCTCCTTGTCCCTCCTGTTGTCTTCAGGCAGGATCCACCCTCTGATTCCCAGCACAGACATACATGCGGACACACACAAGTCCAGACACTGGAGATTAACTCCAGTGATGTCACACATCACTGGGAAGGTGATATTGTCGCTTAGGGATGTGCTCCCCACATACTACTTTTGGGAATCATTGTCCTTCTAGCCACCATTCAGTGCCTTCTGAAACTCCCAAAGTTTTCTGTGATGAGCAGAAGTTGTTCAGCCAGGAGGTTAGACTTGGGGCATCTGCATGGGAGGTAACAAGGGCCAGAGCATCTGCTGCCTGGGGCCTCTGAAAGTGCCTGAGGACATGAGCGTATGGAGCAATGCAGAGCTGGAATGGAGAGGATTAGATAATTGACCTCATAATTGACCTAATTAGTGAGTGGCTGTGTGGAGAGCCCTTGGGGACTCTGGGCCCGCAGGTGGCACAAAGGCCAGGCAGAAACACATAGAGGCTGTGAGAGCCAAATGCTGGGCATTTGCCAACAATGAAGAAGGGGGAAGCACTGCAGGGAGAGAGGCAGGACCTGGGGCCACCAAGAAGAGAGGTGCAGGGGTAATGGGAGGTTACTGAAAGGGAGAGGGGCAAGAGAGACCTTGAGAGCAGAGGCATGGCAACTGGGCAGCCTGTGAGGAGAAGGATCAGGGAAGCAGGGACTGGGGAGGGGGGCTGTGAGGGGAGGGGACTAGGTCTGGGGACACAGGGAAGAGGAGGGAAGAGATGACCCTGAGGGTAGAGAGAGAGAGAGGCTAGAGGGCCTAGAGAAGAAAAGGGAGTTATTGGGAGAACACGAGAAGCAGGTGAGAGAAATTTAGGAGTGGAAGAGCAGGGCCTGGGGGCTCTCTGGAGTGTGGTAGACCAGGGGTGAAACCAAAGAACTCTGACCCCAGTGCCCACATTTGGGCTGTGTGTGTGTGTGTGTGTGCGTGTGTGTTTGTGTGTGTGTGTGTGTGTGCACGCATGCGCACGTGCACGCACATGGACACGTGTGCGCATGGTTGCTCTAATCCTATTTGGGGCTGTGAAGAACTTAATGGCATCTTGGTAGGAGGAAAAGTGGTTGGATAGCATTGGAAATGAGGACTGGAACTCCTAGATCCCCAAACAAGTTTTTTTTTTTTTTTTACTGTTTTTATTTATTTTAGAGAGAGAGAGACAGCATGGACAGGGGAGGGTCAGAGAGAAAGGGAGACACAGAATCTGAAGACAGGCTCCAGGCTCTGAGCTAGCTGTCAGCACAGAGCCCGACGCGGGGCTCGAATCCACAAACTGTAAGATCATGACCTGAGCCGAAGTCAGATGCTTAACCGACTGAGCCACTCAGGTGCCCCCCAAAACAAATTTTAGAAAGAACTTTGCCTTTGGGGTTTTCTCCCCAGGATGCATATTCATTGTGTGCCTACTGGATGCCAGAAAATGTTTTAGGAGCTGGGATACATCAGTGATTAGATCTGACAAGGATCTCATGGAGCTTATTTTCTAGTGAGGGGAGACAAATAACAAACATAATGAATGAGAAAATCATATAGTGCGCTAGAACATGATTAGGTACTATGGAGAGAGAAAGGACTAGATTGTGGAAAATAGGGTGTTCCAGGGTGGAGAGGGCAGTGATCTGCAATTTTGAATAGAGTGGTCCTGGTGGACCCCACTGAGAGAGTGACAGAAGGCATGTGAGTAAATAATGGAAGGAGAGGGAATGAGCCTTGTGTAAATCTGGGAGAACTCTCCAGGCAGAAAGAGTAGCAGGTACAAAGGCAGAGAAGGTCAGAGAAGTTATGTCAGGCAGGGGAGGGCATATCTTGTAGTGGCATGGTAAGGACCATGGAAAGGACAGTGGCTTTTACTCTGAGTGAGATGGGGGCTACTGCAGGGTTTGCAACAGAGGAGTGGCTGGACTTTAGTTTTAACAGACTCCTCTGACTCAAAGCATGTAGAGACTATGCTTTGGCAGGGTCAAGGGAGAAGGCAGAGAACAGTGAGGCGCTTCTGTAGTAATCTTTGTGAGACAGAATGGAGGCTCAGCCAGGATGGCAGTAGACAGGTGGGTAGAAGACCTCATCTTTGCCAGTCTCCTGTGTTTGCCTAGCCCTGGCTGGGGTTAGTCAGGGCAGCGTGAAGAGCCCCATCTAAGAAGAGAATATGAATCCAGGTCTAGGAGTTCCTGCTCATCAGGAATTGGGCAAGTTTGATGTAGAAATATATCTAGGGATGCTGTGTTGGAAACTGTTGGTGTACAGGGCTTTGTCCTTGGCACTTGGTGGGTGAGTAATTTACAGGAGAAATGGCATCCACAGTCTTTGTCCCTAGGGTGCTGGCAGTGTGGTTGAGGAGACCAAACATATACATGGACACACCAGCTAAGGAAGAGCCTGTCCCCAGCCCTAATGTCTGCTGGGAGCAGAAAGGGAAGTGAGAAAAATGGCTTTTGGAGATGGCTCAGGAAAATATAGGTAGACTTTCTGGAGGAGATGGCTTTGGGCCCTCCTACCGACAAAGATGCACATACAGAAGGACACATTCAGATATAAATGCCCATAACATACATGCCATGACTGCATATGCACACAAGTGGAGATGTATACTCAACTCATGACTATGGGAATGTGCACACACGGATACTGATGCATGGCATACACTATCATATACACATGCAAAATTTTCACCATGGGCTACAACACATTCCCAGCCTCATCCTCCACCAGCCTCTGCCTCTCTCCCTTCCCACCCCAACCAAGCCACCTTCCTCAAACAGGCTGTTTTCACACTTCATCATTGTGCTTTTGCATGTTTCCTCTGCCTTAGGTGATCATCTTCTTTTTCTCTGACCTCCTTCAACAACAATTGGTGGGCCCCTTGCTGCAGCACGGAACACACAGACCTGTCAGTCCCTGTGCATTTACTTCTCTTCTATCTTGTACTGGGAACCCCCTGGGGCCTTGTCTGCCCTCACCACTAGACCCCAAGATCAGTGCCTTCCACACACCAAGTGCTCAATCACTTGTTGAATGAATGCGGATCTTTACAGAGTAGAAGGTCTGTGGTGGGTTTAAGGGGAAGACGGACCCAAGGTAAAGTGGCCAGAGCAGACTGTACACATTTCGCTGAGAAGCAGACATGATGGCAACCAGGGAGGCTGTCTGCTTCCCATGCTGCAGCTCCACAAGCCCCAAGACCTGGTCTCTCCTCCATCTCCAGGCCTGAAGGAGCTTCTTGGCGCTGGGGAGGCAGAGGTACAGGGGAGGGGACATGGAGGAGGAACAGATTAATCTGAGGATTAATTGAAGGACTTGGTGGCCTGGCAGCACATGCTTGGGGTATGGGCTCTATGGCTTAATCAGATTACAGGCCTCTGCACTTGGTCTGTCCCAGCAGTGCCCAGCTCACCTTCAAGAGCATCCACATTCTAGGGATCTCCAGGATGGAGCACACACCCTATGATCAGAACTCACTCTGAAGTTTGGCATCTTGAGCATCCACTGTGGAGACCTCCTATCTATCCAGTTTAGCCAGGTCCAGGCCCACTAAATAAGCTGATTCAAAGGGCGTGTATTTGCAGTTGAGGCAAAAATGTGTTCAAAGCTAAGCTCTACCACTGCTTAGCTGTACGATCTTGAGTAAGTTATACAACCTCTTTGAACCTCAGTTTTTTTTGTAAAAGGGGATAGTAAAATATCCCTTGAAGCACATGTGAGAATTAAACAAGATGTAAGTGAAAGCACTTTTTGCAAGAGTGTCTTACTGCTGGTAGAGTTGGTCAGCCCTGTCTTCCCACTGGTTCCATTTAGCTGAGGCCAGAGGTGAAGAATACAGAAGGGGCAATAATTAATAACAATAAAACAAAAAATCTGGGCATCTGGGTGGCTCAGTAGGTCAGAGTCTGACTTTTGATATCAGCTCAGGACATAATCTCACGGTTTGTGAGATTGAGTCCCGTATTGTGCTCTGTGCTGAGAATAATGAGCCTTCTTGGAATTCTCTCTCTCTCTCTCTCTCTCTCTCTCTCTCTCTCTCTCTCTCTCTGTCCCTCCCACACTTGCATGCACATGTATGTGCTCTCACCCTCTCTGTCTTCCTCTTTCAAAATATATAGATAGGGGCGCCTGGGTGGCTTAGTCAGTTAAGAGTCCAACTTCGCTCAGGTCATGGTCTAATGGCTTGTGAGTTCCAGCTCCGCATCAGGCTCTGTGCTGACAGCTCAGAGCCTGGAGCCTGCTTCAGATTCTGTGTCCCCCCTCTCTCTGCCCCTCCAATGCTCCTGCTCTGTCTCTCTCTCAATAATAAATAAAAATTTAACAGAATTAAAAAAAAACAAAATAAATAAACATGAACAAAAAACCCAACAATAATCATCAGCCATCGCCTAAACCAACCTGTGTTTGGCACTTCAAAGTTGAGAAAGTATTTTCCTGTCCAAATCTTATTTAATACCAAGGAGAGCCCTAGGTGATGGGAGATTGAGAGCCTCCATATAAATATAAGAAAGCAAGGAAGGCCAAGAGGAGAGATGATTTGTCTCAGTCAGTGGCTGGAGCTGTGCCCACAGAGAGAATCCTATCCACACAGATGCTGAAAGGATGGATGGCCAGGTACCGAGTAAGTTGGGGGCCTCCAGCCCAAGCTCCTGAACCAGATAGCCTGCAGGTGGGAGCACTTGGCCTTGCCATGTCTCCTTCCATGCAAGGCAGAGCTGGGCTGAACCCCTGCAGTTAAATGAAGATGAGATCCTCTGGCCTGGTGGAGTCCCAATGGTTCTGAAACCTGGGGAATCTCAGATCCCAGGGCTAGGGCTGAAGTGGGGACTGGAGATACACTCTGTGTAGGCCTAGAAAGCCTATGGCACAGAAGGAGGTACTACTTTGGGAACAGGCTGGCTTCTGGCCTCCCTTCCTCTAGCCCCCAGTAGTTTATTAGGAGTAATTTGTTAAGCTATTCCAGCTTGTCAGCAGCCACTTCAATGCCTCTGCCTCCGGCTTGCTTTTTGGGTGGGTCCAAAAATGTTAAGCACTGAGGGGCAGGCTAGAAAGGAGGAGGTCATTTGAGAAAAAGGCCTTTTGAGGCCTTGAGGTTTTACCTCCACAAGATGCCATGTCTGAAGGGAAGAGAGATGGGATAATTAATCTATTGCTCTCATACCCCTGCCCGCTCCAGTTTTGCTCCAGTCTTAGGGAAAGAGAGGTATCCAGGGAGAAATTGGTGGCAGCCAGTCAAGGTGCCTTCTGGTGGACAGGGGTGGGGACTGGACTTGGAAAAGAGGTGGAGATGGCTAGGGGGCCTCATGCTGTTCTGTGGTGCTTGGCCTCAGATGGGATGTTACGAACCTGCATGAAGAGAAAACTAGGTAGGATCACATTGTATAAGGCACTGAGTTCTAGGTTTCACTGGAATTAACTCATTTTCTCTTCACAACCTTGTCATTTTACAGGTGGAGGAATGAGGCTCAGAAAAGTAAAGTGACTTGCCCAAAGTCATACAGCTTGAAAGTGGTAGGACTGAATCTGAACATAGACCTGGCCAGCTCCAAGGCCTTCAGAGTATTTAGGACTGCTTTGGATTAAAAATAAACAAGAGGCTCAGTGAGGCAGGTGAGAGAGTAGCATACCAGTTTGCTAGGAGTCTGGCCCTGACCCGATTTCCTGCCCCTATGAGAAGCAAGAGCTGAAATGGAGTATCCTAGAGGATTCCACCAGCTCTGATGGTCAAGGATTTCCCAGATTTGTCTTTTACTTCTTGTGATGGACGGTCTGCTGGCCAGTCTGTCTGGGTTGGGGACAGGAAGGCAAACCTTGAAGAGCTTGAGCCACCGTGGGATGAGGGAGGTGGGGGGGGTGGGGGAGTTTTCATGAGCCAGCCAGGCCCAACCAGGTGCAGCTTTGAGCAACACTTGGCAAGAGCAGACAGGTTTGAGGCGAGTTTTGGCTCTTAATCACTGCTTCCCTCCCTCTTGCACACCCTGCCACCCTCCCAAGGAGCTGAGCGCCATGGGGGGCTGGGAATGGTTAGGGCCTGCCTGCCACATCCCCTGCCCTGGCCCTGTCCCATGGACTCTGGGGGAAGCTCATTAGCTTGGGGGGTGCCCTGGCCCTCCCCTCACAGCTTGTCACACAATTAGCCACCCTCTCTGTGCAACTTGCTGTGTAATTATTGGGTCTTGGTGGGCGTGGGGCCATGTAATTAGCCTGCCCCAGCCTCCAACCAGCTCTCAGGGTCATTAGTGGGCTCACTGGGGGTGTGTGGGTGGGCAAAACATCTGCATGACAATGCACACATTGTGGCCCCTCTGCCTGCACCCAAGGCAGAGGGGCAGCTGGTGTCACTCTGCATGGCCCAGCTCCTGGGCACATCTGCCCCTACCCTAACTGCCTGATCAGAAGCACTTCCAACAAACCCTTTTTTATCCTGTCTCATCTGTGAGCTTCACCACAACCCTGGAGGTAGGTACTCTGCTTATCCACATTTCACTGATAAGGTAACTGAGGCCTAGAGAGGAGCCAGGATTTCACTAAGATCACTTTTAGGTCACAGGTGGTGGAGCCAGGTTTGGTACTCAGATCTGTGTCACTCATTCACTTTCTTCCCATGGTAAGCCTGGGAACAGACTGGCTTCTGAGGGCAAGTGCTTGATGCTGAGCCAGAGGCTTCCTGAACAGCCTTGTGCGCTCCCAGGGGCCTCTAACGGTCCTCTGTTCCAGGCCAGGAAGCCCTCTGCCAGCTACTTCACCACCCCAGCCTCTTCCAGGACCCTCCTTCAGGAGTTTTTGGAATTCTCCTCCAAGCCAGCATGACAAGGTGACTTCTCTAAGCATTCAGACTTCTAGGGGGAGAGCTGCCAAGACCCCCTTGGTACTCCTGACTGTTTGGAAATGTCTCTTCTATCTGTATCCGGTTGCATCCTTGGAGGGCTAATAGTGAGCACCACCGGCTTCACAATAATATTCCTTCACTGAGACACTGTTCTCTGTCCCCCTCCTAATTTGCTTCCCCATGCCTTGAAATGTCTTTCACCATCTCCCACCCTAACCTGCTATCTGAAAGCCTGGGCTGTGCTGTCCCCCGTTAGGATGTTCTGCATGGTTGACAAAAGTGGGGAGGGATGTGGCAAGGGCTCCTGGATGCATAAAGCCACTGACCCTGCTTTGCAAAGGTCTTAAGGTACATTTACCATGGGACCTTGACTGGTTTATAGCTCCTTACTCTGGTCCTTTAGAGCTGTGTGATCTTGAGCAGGTTCCTTAACCTCTCCGACCTGCCTAGGAGTTATTGTGAAGACCAAATGACATAACTTTGGCAAGTACCTGGCTCTGCTAATACAGAGCACAAAGTGGGAAAGTTAGTTCTCTTCCCAGTTCTCAGCAGCTATTGACCTCTGAAGCCAATCCCATCTTCCATTTCTCCCAGGGCTCCAAACAAAGTCCCCACAGAGCCCCAGTGTTCTGCACCTTGCCCCCTCCCCTGCTGCCTGCCTCTGGCAAGCCCCAGCCACCTTCTAGCTCCCCCTGAACCCTCTCCCTGTTTTGAAGACTGCATTATCCTGGTTGCAGGGAAATTAGTTGATCCCTTGAAACCCCCTGCCCCACCCTCCCTGCCCCCCTTCCCAGGGCTGGTGACAAGTATGGGGGACTTAATTGGCTGGAATGAAAGGCTGCACTGACATTAATTGGCTACATTTGGCAGGCAGGCCCCCAGCCTCCCCCTTCTCTCTCCAAACCCCTACTGCTTCCCAGGAACCTTATCAATCCCACCACAGGGACCAAGAGTTTCAAGGTCCCTGCCAATTAGGCACTTTTTGCTTCTTTTCTTCCCCTGATGGGGTTTCGTTAGAATTTATGACACTCTGTGGGGTTGGGGGTGAGGAGGGTGGGAAGCAGGAGATGGGAAGACAGGGGGAGGCCCATTCCTTTGGAGAACAGGCTAGGGGAGGGAGGCGGGGTGTGGATGTGAAAAGGACACTTGGTGTTAGGCACTGAAGCTGGAGGGGAGGGGGTCTATGATGCAGGATGTAGGGCTTGGGGGAAGGGCTTTGGCCAGGCCAAGAAGACTGATTTAATAGGCACTATGTGCACACTTGAAGGAAGGTTTGAGAAACTTTGAGGCAATCCAGTAACATAGCTAGGGAACAGAGCCAGAAGGCCCAGGATCTGGCTTTTCTTCCCTGTAATCTGGTGTGCCCTTGCATCAGGCACTGGCCCTTTCCAGGACATGAAGTTTTGGGGCAAAGTCCGTGGTTCTATATCCCAAGCCAGTGTCCATGAAGAGAATAGCTGGGGGCTCATCTGAAAGTCAGTCATATTACTTCAGAAAGCCTGTCCTGGGTTTGGACTGTCATGCCAATGACTGATTGGTTGACCAATTTCATGCTGGCCAGCTTTAATTGGCAGCCCAGGATGTCTATACAATAAAACTAGAAAGACAAATGAATTGTTACTCCACAAATCCTGTGCTTGGGGGAATAGATCTTTCAAAGCCTGAAGAAGGTGGAAAAAGAATTTCCTAATAATAATAAAGGCAAACCCACTGGCCTAGGTAGGCTGGCATAGGTAGAGTGGAGGCAGAGACTGGGGGCCACCTCTTATCACACTCTGGAACCATCCTTGGAGCCAACATTGTTGCCCTTGTGGGCAATGGGAAAGGTTCAGCTGATTCAGGGCTTCCAAGGACACCTAAATACAGATGTGCTCTTTTGAAAAAGGAAGACCTTGGCATTTTGGATCTCTAGTAGCATTTTGGTGTTGACTAGTGCATCAGATACTATTCTTATAGGCTCCTTTTGTTCACTGCTTTCACACTAGTTTATGAGTCTCTTTTTGTTCTTAAAAAATATGACTGCTTCCATTTTGGTTTTCCACTCTCTTTCAGGCCACACACAAACCTCTCATTCTTCATAGAGTCTTGGAATCACCTTTTTCCTTCTCGTGGCACTGTCCCTCAATCTTTCCTCTGGTTTATCTGGGCTCTGTGTTTGCAGTGCCCTGGGTCCATACCTGTGCTCAGCCCTCTGCCACAGAGGGATCCAGTCATGTGCTACCTGCTCACTTCCTCCTATAGGACCCAACAGCTCCTCCTTCCCAATCAGGTCCTTCTTGTGGGCCAGAAATAGATCCAGAGAAGCCACTGGCCTTAGCTTCCCCTCTGCCAGATAAGAGGCTCATGGTCACCAAGGGGGCCTGACACTGGCAGCAGTCAGAAAACAGAACGCCAAACTGCAAACTCCCATGGTTATTCTAACAAGGGATGACTTCCAACTTTACAAAAGAGGTAAAAATAGACCCCATGTTCCCAAGGTTTTCAGTTCCATAATCAAGATTTCCAGGCCACTTAGGACTCATTCTGGGTTTTGTCTGTTAGTCTTCATTGGCCTCTGCATGACTTGTCAGGACTGGGCAGTGGGAGGTGGCCCTGAGGAATCTTGGTGGGCTCCTTCATAGACATCTTGAATACAAATCACCTCTCATATGTGCCCCTTTGTCTCCTTGAACAGTTGTTTCCCATTGCCCAAACTCATCTCTGTTTCTACTGACAACTACTAGATCATTATAGTAACCACTGTTTTTGAGAGTGTACTATGTTCAGGCATTATTCTAAGCACTGTGTTTATAGTAACTCATTAAAAATTTTTTTTTGTTTATTTATTTTTGAGACAGAAAAAGAGCACAAGTAGGGGGAGGGGTAGAGAGAGAGGGAGACATAGAATCGGAAGTAGGATCCAGGCTCTGAGCTGTCAGCACAGAGCCCGATGCGGGGCTCAAACCCACGAACTGTGAGATCATGACCTGAGTTGAAATCGGACACTTAACCAACTGAGCCACCCAGGTGCCCCTATAGTAACTCATTTAATCCTTATTCCCATTTTGCATATAAAGAAACCAAGGGAAAACTCATTTGTCCTGGGCCACATAGCTAAGGAGAGATAGAGCTGGGCTTCACATGCAGATCTGTATGACTTTGAATCCTGGGCCTCTTTGCCTTTGGGAGGGCCTGAGGTACTCCTCACAGTGCAGGTGAGCAAACACTGCTGGTGTGTATATGTGCTGATTGGAGCACATGGAAGACATGTGCCCTTCCTTTGTTCCTCGATCCCATGACAAGGATGCCCCTCCGGACCCTCAGACCCTTTTTATTTTTGTAGGACTTCTTGTATCCCTCCTAGAAAATGAAATCTCCTCTGCAGATCCTATGGGAAAAGGAGAAAAGCCAGAAGAAAACACACTTGGCCATAACCTCAGGCCCCAAAGCTCAGGGACAAAGACTTCAATGGCCACCAGGGTTGGGTTTTAAGACCTTTAAGCTCTAAACAGACTGCACAGCCCTTGCCCCCCGCTGGCCATATATAATTAAAATTAAAAACAATACTATCCCATAAAATACATGTAAGGAAGTCCAACAAAGTTTCAATTTTCCCCAAGATACTACTTTGATGCTTAAAAAAATATATCAAATTCTTTCAAAATTTTTTGCTTTCCCTCTCATGTGCATGCATGGATATGTGCACACTGTTGTTAGTGCCTTAAATGCACACAGGCTACCTGCCATTCTTGGAATCCAGTCCTCTTGCCCTCACTGTTGTCTTCACCTCACCAGCAAAGTATTCTCACCTCCTCTCCAATGCTCCCTTTTTGCTGAATGTTTGGTCCCTGAGCCCTGCACTCCCGTCCTTTGGTCTATTTACCTCTGCTAAACTGCCACCCTATTGGTTGGGAAGGGCTGGTAATTAACCGTCAACCATTCCTCTAAGCCTTGCTACCCAAAGTGTGGTGGGTGGAACAGCAGCAGCGGCATCTGGAGCTTCTTGGAAATCTAGAGTCCCAGGCCCCACCCAGATCCATTCAATCAGAATCCACAGTCACATATCCTTCCCAGGAATTCCATATATACATTATAGTTGCTACTCTAAGGCAGTGGCTCTCAAAGTGTGCTCCCAAGACCAGTAGCATCAGCACCCCTGGTACTTATTAGAAATCCAAATTCTCAGGCCCCATGTCAGTCCGACTGAATCAGAGACTCTAGGGGTGGGGCCTAGCAATCTGTGTTTTAACAAGGTCTCCAGATGATTCTGAACAGGCTCTCTGGAGTTTAAGAAGCGTTGTTTCTCTAAGATACATAAAGTAGGAAACTCTCACAGAAAAGTGTCAGGCCCTTGGATTGCCCTAACCCCAACAAAGATGAGTACCAGGTGGGCTTCAGCATCTGAAGGGGATCCTGCACTGTCCAGATGACTATTCAGTCATCTGGGGATAGTCTCTGGGAAATGATGCTAGGTGTTTGGGAGATTTCAGAAGGCTGTCATTTATTGAGCACTGACTATGTGCTAAGGATAACCAGGCGCAATCCCAGATATCTCTTCATCTAATCTATAGACCATCTGGTGGGCTAAGAGTTAGTCCACCACTCCCTTTAAAGATGAAGAACTTGGGGTGCCAGGGTGGCTCAATTGGCTGAACATCCAATTTCAGCTCAAGTCATAATCTGTTAATTTGTGGGTTCGGGCCCTGCATTGGGCTCTGTGCTGACAGCTCAAAGCCTGGAGCCTGCTTCTGCTTCTGTGTGTGTATGTGTCTGTTCTGCTCCTCCCCACCTCTCTCCCCCTTATAAATAAACATTAAAAAATAAATATAGATGAGGGATCTGGGGTGACAGGGTGGATCAGTTGGTTGAGTGTCTGACTCTTGGTTTCAGTTCAGGTCATGATCTCACAGTTTGTGGGATCTAGTGCTGTGTCGGGCTCTGAGCTGACAGCAAGGAGTCTGCTTGGAATTCTCTCTCTCCCTCTTTCTCTGCCCTACCCCCACAAAATAAATAAATAAACTTAAAAAAATTTTTTAAATAAAAAAGAGGAATCTGAGCCTTAGAAAAGTCAAGCCAGAAATGAAGGGTTTATGCCCAGTTCTGTCAGAACCCAAGTTTAATGCCTTTTCCATAGAACCTCTGCTGCCCAGACTTTACTGCTCTAGAAACACTGATTGCCAACTATATGCCAGACACCATTCTATTTTACAAATATTAAGTCATTTAATTGCACAACACCCCATTTTACAGATGAGGAAATTGAAGCACGGAGTAGTTAACCTACTTGTCCAAGGTCTCACAGCTAATAAGTGGAAGAGCTGAGATTCCAACCCAGGCAGAGTGGTGCCAAAGACCTCACCTAAACACCAGAGTTAATTTGCTGTCCCTTTAGAAGCCAAGTACAGTTCAGGCATTAGGAACAAAAGAGGGAGTTCGTTGGCCTTGACGAGTTTATTGAGGTGGTTTGTGTTTGATTTCCCCAATTTCCAGCTCAGCCGTTTCACTCACATTCCCTCCCTCCCAGGCAGAATCAGCCTGGGGCTGCAGGACACTCCCCTGCTATTTCTAGTGCTTCTCCCACCTCATAATCTAGGTCCCTTAGGGTCCTCTGTAGCAATCACCCTCAGCTTAGGCTGATATTTTGGGCTTCCTGCTCAGCATCCACTTGGCCAACTTGAGGCCCCCAAGTACCCAAAAGGCAAGAAGTAAGAATCATACAGGTCCTGGAGTCCCCAGGGGGTAGGGTTAGATGACATCCAGATGAGTGCATCCTCATGGATGTTTCCCATGCTTCCCTCTCCTCAGCATTCTGGCTTCCTACCCCTTTCTCCACTGGACTACTACCCACCAGGAACAGCAGGTTCCCAGCTTGTCATGGGTGCTTGGATGCCAGCTTCTCATACTGACAAATGGGGAGGTGAGCCACTGGACAGGCAGACCCAGATGATGGGTCTTCTGGCCTTCATCAGAGTGTCCTGAGGCCACAGCCCCTCTCCCAGGGGTAATGAGATTCTCTCATCTGACATGTCTGTAGTGACTGATGGTTTACAAAGACTTCTTGGAGCATTCTCTCAGTTAATCATCACAACCATCTTGTGAGGAAAGCCTTCTTACACTGATTTTTCAGGTGCAGGAACTGAAGAGATTCAGAAAACAAAACAAGGACAGAACACACACAGGCCTGCTTAAACTGTCCTGTGCCAGTATGGTGCTCTGTGGATACCACCAAAGACCTGATCTCAATTCTGTTTGGGAGAAATTGGGGTCAACCTCTTGACAAAGGAAATGGAGTATCTAAATCAGCTGAGAAAACTCCAGGAAAAGTTGGGAGGCTTGACATGCTTTGTGCTGATCAGCCTCTGGGACCCAGGAGGCTTTGCTCTCTGCTGTCTCTGTTGGCTTTCCTGGGAAGAGGTTAGACACACTTCTGTGGTTGTGCTCCCATAGGACTGCTCCAAGGATAAATGGCTCTCATAGGTGCCACCCCAGTCCCTCATCCTTCTCTCCCAAGTCTGATCTCACCTTTTCACCACCCCAGGTGTTCTCCACAAAAGCCTGCTGTATTGGAAACAAGGCCACCAGCATCCATATTTTTGTCCCCAAACCCTTTCCCTCTACCCTCAGATCAGGACTAAAACACAGTATCTTTCTTTAGCAACTCTTTTCAATGAATGCCCTGCTTTCCCTTTGCCCAGATTGGCTTTTAGGAGCAGTAGGGAGACTGGTATAGCCCAAGTTTTCTGTGAAATTTCTGTTTATGGCCCAAGGCTCCTGTGCACAATTCCAATTCCCTTTCTTACATAGAAAGTCATGCTATTGATTAGAAGTCCCTCTCCCCTTTGTCAGCTCCACTGCCCATCAGAGTATTGGCTGGTCTTCAGATCCCACAGCACCAGGCCTTTCACTCCAGATTAGCCCCTACTATCCTCCCTACTGACTTTAGCATCTTCATGGACATCTCCTCAGCCTGACTCCAGCCATCCTACCTCCATGACATCATCTACATGTTGTCTCTATTGAATATGTGGCTTGGCCACATCTGGAGCATTGCCATTACTTGGGCTCCTGCTCCAAAATTTCCAGTCCTTATCTCCTTTACCCCCATCCCTCAGATGACTGGCTACTTTATTCCTCCTGAACCTGGTCTTGATTCCAGCACTTGGTAGTGAGCTAAGTAACTATTTGTTGGATAAATGAGAAAAATGAATTGGTCCCTCCACTCCCGAGCACTTTAGTCCCTCATCCTCATCTCCTATTTCATACTCCCAGCCCTCAGTCCTCTTCAAGCCCCCCTCCCCACCCTGCTTTGTTTACTCTAGACCCTAATGCCAACCATGACCTTCATGAGTTGAGGCCATTTAAGCTTTGTTATTTTTGCCTTCTGCTGTCCCTACTTCTGGCCATTTATAAGTTTGCCAGCCTCAACAGGAGGCCCTTGCTGCTCCTGCTGCTCCACAATCCTTTGACTCATCCCGTGGGAACTGCTATTTGCATCTTCCACTTTTCTTACATTCCAACCTCATAACTACACACTTCCTAATACTTGGCTTCCAATTTTGCTAAGATAAAGGCTGTTCATCTCAGAATTTCTCTGTATCCCCTCTCCCCCTCCAACTCTTTTTCCTTAATCTCCATCCTTCTGTCCCTCTCTCTCTTCCTCCCTCTCCCTTTTGTCTCCTAGGAAAACATGTCTATCCTCCTCTCCATACCTAATCTCTAACTCCATCAATTATTCCCTTTCTCTTGTATCTCCATTTCTTTCCCTCCTTTGAGTGTTGTTTCCTCCTCAGCCTTCAAGGATTTTCAACTCTTCCCCCCATCCTTCAAAGAAACCCTCCCTTGACCCTTCCTCCCTCTTAAGCTATTATCTTCTCTCTTGCCTTTGTTTCTCAACCAAACTTCTTAGAAGCATTGCCTACTCTCACTGTCTCTGCTTCCTCACCTTCCACTCTCTCCTCAGTCTACTGCATCATGTCCTCTCTCCCTCTGCCTGAAATTGCTCTTTTAAAGGTCACAAATAACTTGCTTATCACCAAATTGAGTGGCCTTTTTCCACTTTCATATCTGACCCTGCCACATGTCCCTTTCTGTTTGACATTCTCTCTTCCCTTGGCTTTGGAGACACTCAATGGCTCAAGGTCTCTTGTATATTGCAGCTCCTTTACTCTCCTCTTGTGCCATGCATGGGTCAGTTTTGGTCCAGCTTTTGTCTTTGGTCTTCTCTCTCCATGCTCTCTCCAGAACAGTAGTGTCTACTCTCCTGCTTTCAGTCATTCTGATCATGTCCACTTATTTATCTCTAGCCCTGATCATTCACTCAGTTCTGAACTCAGGTCCCAATGTATTTACTGGGTATGTTCATTTTATGTCAGATAGGGACCTTGAACTCAATGCATCAAACTGAAGTCATCATTCCCCCCATCCAGCTGGCCCATCCCCATATTGTTCAGTTTCATAAATGGTACAACTATTCACTCAGTTAATAAAGCCAGAAACCTGTGAGTCATCACTGGCTTATTTCTTCTCCCCTCACATCCAACCAATCACCAAGTCTCACCATGTCTATTTCTTCAATATCTCCCCAGTTTGTCCCCTTCTTTGCAGCCCCACTTTGTTTTGCTTACTTTCTCCATTCATTCAGAAAATATTGATTTCTTTGTCACAGTCACTGTGTCAGACTCTGGGGGACACCTGGTGAACAAGACAGTCAAAATGTCTGCCCTCATGACAGTTATATTCCAATAAGGGAAACAGTGAAGAAACAAATAAATACATAAAAAGAAATTAAGGGAGTATTTAGATGGCCCATGATCAAAAACAACAGGGAGGACCTATTTTACATATGGTGTTCAAGGAAGGTCTTTTGAAGGAGGCACTATATAAGCTAAGATCTGAAGGCTGAAGAAGAGCCAGCAATGTGAAGAGCCACTGAGTAAAGTTTCCAAGAAGAGGGAACAACAACTGCAAAGATTCTGAGGCCGGAAAGAACTCAAGTGTGTTAAGAAGCAGAAAGGATGCCAGTGCCATTTATATGCTTGTGAACTAAGGAGAACAATGAGGCCAGTGGGACAAGATGTGGTAAGAGAGTGAGGCAGGGGCCACATCTTCAGGGGCATTGTAAGCCAAAGTAAGAAGTTTGGATTTTAATCCAAGCACTATCCAAAATCATTGCAAGGTTTTCATTTAGGGAGTGACATAATCTGATATACATTTTGTAAAACAATTACTCTGTCCATTGTGAGGAGACCAGATGGCAGAAGGGTGAGAGAAGCAGGATGGTAGAAAAGAGGTCTGTGCTATGGTCCATGAGAGAGAAGATGGTGATGGTAATGGTGGGGCAGGTGCAGAGACATGAATGGACAAAATATGCTCGAGGTAGAACAGAATCTACTGATAGATTGAATGTGGGGTGTGAGAGAAAGGAAAGAATCAAGGCTAACTCCTGTTCAGGTTTTGGCCTGAATGACTCGTAAATGGTGCCACTTACTGAGATGGAAAGACTGGGACAAGAACCCATTGCATAGTGAATTCAGATTTTTCCTTTGGATGTTGAATTTGGATTTTTCTTTAAGCATTCATGTGAAGATACCAAGCAGATACTTGGTTAAATGAGGCTGGAGATCAAGAAGTTTGGGTTGGATGTGCACATTTGGGAGTCACCAGCATATAAATGGCAGTTGAAGTCATGGGAATGGATGTGGTCACCTAGGGAGAAAAGAGAGGAGAATAGAGAGCCCAGAATGTCTCTCAGGAATTTCAGTACTTATAGGTTAGATACAGTGGGAATAAGCAAAGAGACCAATGGGGTGGTAGAAAAACCAGGAGAGTGTGTGGTCACAGGGTTGAGAGAAGACACATTTTATGGAGGAAGTTGATTGACACTGGTGGAATCTACTGAGAAGTCAAGTCAGATAGAAGCCACCGGTATGGAGCACCTGCTGTGTGTCAAGCACTGTGTGAATGTACTTAACATGTATTACCTCCACTTTACAGACTAGAAAATTGAATCCCAGAGAGGTTAAGTATCTTTCTCAAGGTCACAGTCACACAGATGGTTAGTGGTAGATCTGAGGCTCAAACTTTGGCAGGCTGGCTCCAGAAAACCTGTCTTAACCACTACACTGAATTCTCATAGTATCAGCTCCTAGAAGTGTCTGCTGAATTTGGCAATCTGGTAGTTGTTGGTGATCTTGACAAGGGTGATTTTAGTGGAGGGGTGAGGGTAGAAACTCGAATGCAGGGTTTGACAAATTAATGGAAGGTGAGGAAGCAGAGACTGAGTATATATAGATAACTTTCGAGAAATTTCCTCGTGAAAGAAAGCATAGAAATGGTGTCATATCTGGGGGGAGCTGTGGATCAAAGCAAAGTCTTATCTCTAAATATTTTTTTTCCTTTCTCCCTTTCCTTCCTTCCCCTCTTCTCCTCTCTTCTCCCCTTTTCTTGTTGTTAAGACAAAAGACACTGAGTCTTTATTAAAGGGAGTGAATCAGAGAGTAGAAGGAGCTATGCAAAAAAGCCTTGGGAAGGTGAGAAGGGTGGGCTCTGAAGGATGCTTTGAAGGGCTGGTCTACAATAGGAGAAAGGCCTCATCCTCCATTGTGATGGGGTGGGGGGAATGCAGGGCGGCAGGAGAAGGAACAATGGGGCTGCGGAATTGGGATAAAAAAAAGTTCCTGTCTCATGGCAGTTTTCTCAGTGCATAAGGAGGTGAGGTTATCAGCGGAGAGGGGTGGGGGTTGGGGAAGAAACAGAAGAATGGAATCATAACCCCATAAATTGCCCCCTGAGCCATTGCAACAATCCCCAACAGGCCTCCCTGCTTTTACCTTTTCCTCCTTCCTCCACACAGAAACTAGATTATTCTTTCTAAAGATTAGAAAGGGTAACCTCTGCTCCAAAACACTGAAGGTGTATTTACCCATGTTTTTCTCCTTTACATGGAATGCCTTCTCCATGGCCCACCTCTGCCTGTGAAATCCTTCTCTGGAGCTCTTTAAGTGGTATAACTTTTCTGTCCAGAGAGAACTGAGCAACTCCCCACACTTTGTAAATAACAGATTGACATGCTGGCTCTGAACCCTCTGAGAGCAGGGGGTTCTGCCATCTTCACCTCTGTGCCCCTTCCATGCCAACACAGCACCTGGTACATAGTAGGTGTCCTTCTGTGTGTTTATCTACACAGGAGATAAAATACATGTTAACCTGGGCACACACATGGGCCAGGAAGTCAGAAGGGCAAGTTTCTAGTCTCCCCTCCTGCAACTAACTTTCCATTTTTGTAACATGAGGGGATGGGATCTGATGGTTTCTACCTCAGTCCTGATACTTTATGCCTCCATCACTGGTGAATTTACCTGACTCTTCTGGGAAGCCAATGACATTACCAACCTGTAACCTAAGTTTACAAGCCTTTGGATGTATGTGCCAGCCACTGCTTGAATCAGCCTTTCCAGCTAACTATGATAATAGCCAGCCTTTGTTGAGCACTTACTGTGTACTATGCCAAGATCTTGGCATGTGTTTTTTCATTTCATCCTCACAACAATTGTGGAGTCCATATTTTACAGATAAGGAAATGGAGTTTGACAAGCTGGGTAATCTGTCCAGTGAGACACAGCCAGGTCAGTGGAAGGGCTTAAATTCGAATTCAGATCTGTCTACTTGCAGAGCCCCTGTTCTTAACCACTGTGCTGTATGCTTACCTTTACTGGTGGTCCTGACTTTAGCTGCACATGCCACTCATTTGGGGGGGGGGGCTTTAAAAAATTATTGATGGCATGGTGCTTGGGTGGCTCAGTTGAGCATCTGACTTCTGCTCAGTTCATGCTCACACAGTTTGTGAGTTCAATCCCTGCATAAGGTTCTGTGCTGACAGCTCTCTCTCTCTCTCTCTCTCTCTCTCTCTCTCTCTCTCTCTCTCTCTCTCCCTCTCTCTCTCTCTCTCTTTCTCTCTCTCTCTCTCTCCTTACCCTGCTCATGCTCTCTCTCTCAAAAATAAAGAGTAGAAAAATTTTTTAAAAATGATTGATGGCTGGATCTGATCCCCAGACATACCAACTCAATTGGGCAGGGGTATGGCCTGGTTCTTGGGGATATTTCAGAGCTACCTAGGTTATTCCATCATGCAGCTAGGATTGAGACTACTAGAGGCCTGAAGCTAATCCTGACCTGACCACCTCAGCCCCACCAAGTGTTTGGAGTAGAAGTGGGAGCAGACCTTGGGATAGAGGCAAAACATAGGGGCAAGAGGGAGGAGGGGTGGTATAATTGGAAAAGTGTCTGGAATTTCTCTTATTATATAGGCTGTAACACCTCAGGCTGGGAGAAAATCCTGGGCCAAATCTGTATCCATTGTAACTTTCTTGCCACCTACAGCCATACATGGGTCTAAACTGTATGACTTGTTGACCAAAAAGCATATTTCCTCCTCGCAGTGTTGATGCTCTGTCCAAAGCCCCCTCTTTACTCATAGACTTGGATGCTATTTTCTAGATACTCAGGCCCTGGCTAGAATGCTTTGGTCAATGCTGAGTATCTAGAATTCTACCACTCTGATACCAACAGTCACCCACCCTCTGGCCTCTTGTCACTGGATCTGCCCCAACACTGAGCCTGACCAAGGTCAGGGTCCATAATCCACTGGACCAAGCTTTTTGCTCTGGAATCAGATTCCTGGCCTCAGCTTCTCTCAGGCTCTGGCTTCCTTATTCTTCACCAATCCTGATGGCTGAGGTCACAGCATGCCTTTTACAAAAGCCCACCCAAGTTATGACATGACAAGGTTAAGCAATCTCTTTCCAGAGGGCCAGGGTGCTCTTTCGAGGGTAGTGCCAGGCTAGGGTAGTCCTGTGCCCTTAGAAACTGGCCTCTACATGCCTGCATGCCAGGGTAGGGTACCTCTGAAGTGGAGAGGGTTGAGGGAGGAAGGCTGTGAGCTGCCGGGTGGGCCAGGTGGATGTGGAGAAATTCTCTGTCCAGCTGCATATCTTTATTCATAATGCTTGATTGTTCCTGGCTTTGGAGCTGATCATGCTGTGTGTGTTGAGGCGGGGGGAGCCCCAGGCAAGCAGACAGGCAGTGGGCTCACCCTGCTCCCTTCTTCTGTAAGTGCAGTGGGAGTGGGGGTGGCCATGAGCCCAGGGCTCTGAGACTGCTCACAGCTGGTCCCGATTTGTGGACAATGGGAACTCAACTCACAGTGCATCTCATCTGAGCCCCAGCTCATTCTGGGACTGCTTGAAGGCTTGCACAGGAATGCAGGGTGGAAAGGCTCAAAGGGCACACTACAGAAGAGGCTGCAAGAAAAAGCTCCACCAGAGAGGGGAGTGAAGAAGTGCGGGAGAGGGTAGTGGGACAGGGCATGTCAGCTGACCTCACTGAGCCAGGGAGGGTCTTATCTACTCCCACTTTGGTAGCCTGGACCCCTTGCAGCCCCACTGTTGGGGGAGAGGTTTCCAGCTGACACCTATCTAAGGATAAGGACTCAACCAAGGGTGCAGAGTCCCTGACAAATCTGGGACTAGTATCCAGGCCTCTGGATCCCAGCCATGCCCTTCTCACTCCTCCAGCTAACTTGGCCCTGTGCTGAGGTCCCAGTCCGTGGCCTCAGCGCCTAGGCTATCCAGGGTCTCTGTGAACCCAGCATCCCCAGGCCTGCCAGAAAGCACAAGGAGAAGCCCTGAGGTGACATGAATTCTGGCCCTACTTCCTCTGAGCAAAGACTTTCTCCACACCCTCTGCCCTGCCAGGCACAGGACACCTGAGCTGTTCTGAAGGGATTTAGATTTGGGCTGGGCCAGATGGGGCAGGGGAGATGTGGGGAAATGGAGGCAGGAAGGGTAAGAATAATAGCCCAATGTGTTCTCATCTTAAGAAAAAAATAGAAAACTATATGAGGTGATGGATGTTAACTATATTTAGTGTGCTAATCATTTCACAATGTTTGTATTTAAATCATTAATGTACTAATACAATGTTATACTAATACATACATATGTATATACATATATATTTAATGTACTAATACAATGTAAAACTAATACAATATAATATGTCAATTATATATCAATTAAAAATAGTAGCCCAACATATTGATCATCTATCACGTACCAGGTGCAGTGCTAAGTGCTTTGTATACATGACCTCATGTCATCCTTGTAGGCACCGTGTGGGGTAGCTGTGGTCATTAACCTCATTTCTAGAGGAAAAGACTATGGCTTAGAAAAGAGAGGCAACTTGCTTAAGGTCTCAATACCAGTGATTTGCAGAGCAGAGATCTGAATCCAGGAGTGACTCCCAGATGAACGTAATTGCCAGTATGCTGTTTTTATGAATGCTCTGGGATGAGAGGGCTTTCGAAGCATCATCTAACCCATGCTCTGAACCCAAACAAGGGTGTTAATACCAGCCCCCAAAGCACAGGCTGAACTTAAATCTTCCAAAGGCCTTTCAGGATCTAGTGCAGGCCTCCTCTTTCTGGGTAGAGTGAAGTACTATTCTGCCTACAGGTGATAGCCCCTGCTCTGGGGCAGGCAGTGGGGCCTGGGGTGGGGGGTGGGTAGTGTAGGTTACTTCTCATAGGACCTCGAGAAGGCTGAGGTCAGCCCGTGAGGGATGGGGTACACATTCCAAACCTTGGTCTTCTCCTCCATCCAGAGCTGGGCTGAAGAGCTATGAAAGGCAACCTTGGCACTGAGCTGGGCTCCTGCCTTGGGAGATGTGAGTTACCAAGAAATCAAGAATTCTGCAAGAGAGAGCAAGCTAGAGATAGTTCATTAGGGATATTTGGGACCCCTGTGCAGCTGTAGAGGCCGCTCTGCCCTGGGTGGCTTTGTCTGTTGCCCAAGCAATGTTTCATTAAAGCAGCCTGGGCTGGTGGTGTGGGGGCAGAAGGGAAGGATCCCATTAGGCTCCCAGTTTCTGTGTAGAGCTACCCCTGGCTCTGAGAACAGATCAACCAGGTCTGAGCTGGGGTGGGTACTGACCAGAGGCAGAGGCCTGCTGTGGGTGGAGATGCTCCTGGGAAAAATCAGGGGCCCTCTGTTCAAACAGCCCAGCAGCCTCATGAAGTGGGCCTGATGATTCTCCTCATGTAACAAATAAAAAAATTGAGTTCCTGAGAGGGTATTAGCCTGAGGCCACAAAGCTCTTTAATTGGGCAGCCAGGATTGCAAGGTGGGCTGTGCTTCATCCTCAGCCTGGCAGCCTGGGCAGTAGAAAGAAAGCCCTGGTTTCTGTGCCTATGTCTGACCTGTGCAGGCTGGGCCAGGGTCAGGCTGGGCGCCGGGAAGAGGGGCACAGCCTGCCAAGATGGAGAGCTATATGTGTTTGCATGTCTTTTGTGGGCGTGTGTGTGCCTGTGTTTCTGTGTGTGTGTGTGTCCTAGCGGCTGTTCTGCTTCCTCAGCAAGCCTTTCCCTTCCCCCTCCACTTCGTTTCTCTTTCTTCTTCTTATTCCTCACTGTCGTCTTCTTTTTTTTAATGAGCCTTAATTAGCGTCGAGTTCCTCCTCTGGCTCCCTCTCCGCCCTCTCCCCACCCCTGTCCTCCCCTCCCTCCTCTCCCTCTTTCCAGAGGTACAGGCCAAGCGATCTGACAAATGCACTTGAGAACAAAGCGCCAGGCTAATTCGGGGCCTGCTCAGGAAGCAGGAGCTGAGCTGAGATAATGGGTCTGAAATAGCCCAGCATGATTATGCTTCCTCAGCTTGTGGCCAGGCGGGTGCAGGCTCAGGCCGGCAGGCAGGTGGCAGGTGGACGGTGGGCGCTGGACACCGCTTGCCTACGTCTTGCCGGTGGGACTGTGCCAAGTCCTGAGTCCTTCCTTAAAATTCCACCAGATGCTCCAGGTAGTGAGAACCATGCTTCTGCACCCAAGTCATTCCTCTTCTGTCCCTTCCAGGGGCTGCTATCCCTCCTGGGAGCCTCCAGACCCCAGCAGGGAAAATCCTGGGTCAGCAAGGGCCAGACACTCCACCACAGTTGCCCGATGGCAAAGCTGTGTTGAGTCCAAGAGACCAGGCCCCCTCCTCTAAGTCCTTCTTGCGTGGTCATGCTGTCCTCATCCAAACTTGGTGGGAGAGGAGTGGGAGGGATAATACAGAGCAGGGTTTGGGCCTCCCATCATGGCCCTCTAGGAACTCGAGTAGTGGGGAGAGATGAAGCCCTCTAAGATGACCGAGAGGAAGGGGCAACTGGGTCTCTTGTGGCATACAAAGCAAGATAGGACATTGGCATGGTGCCCACCAGAAGGATAGATTCAGATGTCCCTTGGATATCCTCTGCCTCAGCTTCCTGGAATTTGTCCCAAGCTTGAAGCCAGACTGCAGGAGGAACGACCAGAAGGCTAGGCCCAGAATGAGTAGGAATTACTTCCTGCAGGCCCATTCCATCTTCTCCCTACTCCTGATGCCATGCCTTCATCCTTATCCAGACATGGCCTGGAGCCCTGCAATGAGAACATTCATGGACCTATATTTTCTGGCCCAGTTGTTAAGTTTGCTGCTTTTCCCAGACCCAACAACCAGTGTACTGTGTGTGGACATGTGTCCGTTTTATTTCATGCATCCAGACAATATGCATTTCTTAAGTTCCTCCTAGCACCAGGCTCAGAGCCAGGCCATGGGGACTCAGGCAAATTGGACAGATGCCCTGCTTTTAGGGGCCCTTAGTCTGGTGGCAGTGACAAACAAAAGCAAGAGATACAGTGCAGTATGATCTGCGTGGTGAAAGTTGGAGTCCAAAAATCCATGGGAGCTGAGATGATATCAGGGCAGGGGGTCAGGGAAGGCTTCGCAGAGAACGTGACATTTGAATTAGGCTTGAAAGATGAATAGGGCTCTGCCAGCGTAAAGATGGAGGCAGCCAGAGTTCTGCTCCCTTTGGGGCATAAGGGAGCTGGAGTGTGAAAGTACTAAACACATGTGTTCTAATGTTCTACGATCTAATGATCATTTACAGTCTTGGGATCCTGGGGCTAGAAGGAGGCAAAGGAATGGGAACTGCCAGGTGGGGCAAATGGGCCCCAGTTGCACGCAGTCCTGGTGGGCCATGCTGCCTACTGCCCCTGCCCCTCATACTGATCTCACCTAACATAGGACCACACGTTCTTTCATCAGACCTACAGCACTGATCTTTTTCTTCCTTGATCAATCCTCAGTTCTAACCACACTGATGGAAGACAAAACTCAGCCCTTGCCTCCTGTTTTCTACATAGAACCCCAGGCCTTATATCTTTGGTTTTCATTTTGAACTTCATTTCTGACCCCATTATGCCAGCCTGGCCTCCACCTTGCATCACTTCTCTAGCTATGGGATCCCAGAGGTGGCCTTCCCTTCTGCACATATGCGCATGTCTGTGGAGTGAGCAGACCACCTTCCTTTGCTGTTTTTCCATCTCTTGGGCTCTTATAGGGCTTAATATAACCATCCTGGCTTTTCTTGTAGCAAGGTCTCTATAGGAGCCCTGTCCAGACTTTCTGAGCATGCATTAGAAAGCTCAGACTGTCTCCCAGAGTCACCATGTATAGCTGTACAGTTTGTGGACTGCACAAGGGTGTCTGGCTGAGGGTGTGAGTGGGGACTGACATCCAGCCTGCCTTCTCTTTATCAATCTTGTGCAAACTGGGACCAGCAGCGTCTGCCTACAGGGGGTGCCTTTTTCTAATTAGCACAAAGGTACAGGATGGATGGGAGGGGCACTGGCTCCCCTCCCCCAGGTCCCATCCCCATCACAGAGCCCTGGATGAAGGTGCTGGAGTTGAACTCTGCAAGGCCCTCCCAGCTGAGAAACCTAGGTTTGTGAGCTGCAACAACTATCTGGTGAGTGGAGCCAGCTCCGGGACAGAGGCTGTTCCAGGCTGTGCAAAGGGACTGTGTGTGAGGATTAGTGAGAGGAAATGAAAATTGGGGATGGCCCTCAGGGGAATTGACTGCAGACGATGTCAGAGAGGAGGCTGCCTCTTGGAAAGCAAAGGACCCGAAAGGCTGCAGAAAAAGGGAAAGGCGTGGGAAGGAGGGGGCAATCTCCACTGTCCCCAGCAGCTAGGCAGACTGCCACTTTCAAGACCCAGGTCCCAGTCAGCCCACCTGGTTTTCTGACCCCTACCTGATTCCCAGCTGTCCTGGCACCTCGGGAGCTCATAGGGCACATTCCAGTAGAGGGCCTCCAAGGACCCAGAGTGGGAAGGCAGGGAGGAGGCAATCATCAGGACAGGGTTTTACCTTCTGACAGCACATTTCACAGCCTGGAAAAGGATTTGCTCTTCCAAACATGTCCATTATAGATTATCTTGTCATGTTGCAAGATGAGTATTATTGTTCCCATTTATAGGTGAGGAAACTGCCGCTCAGGGAGATAGGAAGTGGCCTATCTAAGCTCATTCAGCTAGTAAGTTGTAGAACCTGTATTTGAACTCCATTCTGCTCAGGCTTTCCCTATTTCACCCCACTGCCAGCCCTGGGCAAGAGCTGAAAGCCAGGTGTTACCTGTTAATGATTTCAGAAATTTAAAACACTCTATTTTGGTGTGATTTATTCCATTTTCCAGATGAGGAAAACTGAGGGCACACACAGCTAACAAATGGCAGTGTCGTCAATCATGGCCTAGGAGTGGGGCAGGGAACAGGAGTGTTTTAGAGAAACAAGGAGAAAATGCATGTGTGCACATCTGTGTGCATGTTGGGCAAGGGGCCAGGATGCATCATGGAGCACTCACGCCAGCTGAGCAGAGGAACAGAGATGGGAGGGCCCAGCTAGAAGTGGCTTTGGGATGGGCGGAGAGGGGAGTGGGTAGTATGTGGGTCTGGCCATGTGGCTAGAAGGTTACCATGGAGAAGGCCAGGCTCCATTTACTAAGATGGTTCCCTGAGTTTGAAAATAGCTCTTTCTTCTTTCTCAGGGAGAGCTGTCTCCCCAAGGCTCTGCTATTGCCTGCCCCCCTCTACCTTCTATGGGGGCTTTGGCTGCTCCCAGGTGCCCAGCTGGAGCCCCCAGCCCTACTCCCTAATTCCAGCAGGGCAGGCAGCATGCCCGCATGCCCATTTGATTCTTCCAGCACACACAGGTAATTCATCTCAGCCTCCCTTTCAGATCCCCATCCCCAGATGTGTGGCCTTCTCAGCAGGCAGAGGCCAGTTCACCCCACCCATATCCTCAGCCAGCTGCAGCCCCTTATTTCCCAGAGAAGAGAGAACTAATAAAGGACAGTCTCTGAGCCACAGCACCCCCCATCATTCTTTCTTGCCACAGCCACCCCATAAAACTGAAGGGAGAGATATAAAGGGAGCATGTGTGAGTGGAGATAGAGTTTCCATCTGACAAGGGAAGTAGAAAGGTGGGGATGTGTGGCTAGGGCTGGGACAAGAGTGGGCCAAGGCTGGGGCCTGAGCAGAGATGGAAGCCCCTATTAATAGTTACTTTGGCCCCCACGCCAGCTCCTAAAGAAGGGAGAAGGGTAATGTAGGTCTGAAACAGATGGTGGTGGTGAATATGCCAAAGATGGTAGGCCTGGTGTGTGTGCCCAGGATGGGCAATCCTGAGGGTATCCTTTCTGCCTTTCCCTTCACTTTCCTGTTCTTTCCAAGAACCCAGCAGGAGAATCAGGAGCTCTGACTCCAAAGCCTAGCTCCACACTCTGGGGAGTGACTTTAGTCTGCTCCTTTACTCTTCTCTCCAGGCCTCAGTTGCTTTAACTGTAGAATGGGCTCCAATAAGGGTTAAGACAGGATGTGCTACTGACCATGCTCCATGGGAACTCATGGGGAGCACCTTGTTCCTGACTTCCCATGTCTGGCAGAGCCTTTAGGAGAAAGTAGGGTCTTACAGGCGTACAGGTGCCAGGTGCTCTGGGATGGGCAGAGTCTGAAGGTATAAGAGACTCTATAAGAGACATGCCCTTTCCCTATATGTCTGAGAGAAGGAGAGGGGCCATTCTTAGGAAACCCTCCCCACTTATGGGATCTCTGGTATACCATTTATTTATTAACTTATTCAAGTCAACAATTACTTATTGAGTACATTCTATGAGCCAGCCACTGTTGCAGGCCCTGGGGGTAGAGCAGGGAACAAAATGCAAAATTCCCTGTCCTCAGAGCTAAATTATAGTGGGGAAAAAGAAGACAATAAGCAAGTGACTCTCTTCTGTGAACCAGAATTTGGGAAATGGGGGTAGGAAGGAAGACCAGGGATCTCTAGGCCACTCCAGGACCTCTTCTACCTGGTATTGCTCTCAGAAGGGAGCCCACAGAATTTTCTTTGCCAGTACTGGGCCAGTGTGGGCTGGTTTCAGGATTTAAGGGTGGGGTGTAATGGACAACCCATTACGTCTAGATCCTGGAATAGGAGCATTCTCCTCTACTGGTCTACTGGGCTCTGCCTGCTGGGATGGACCTGAGGTTCAGTCCTATGAGTGCAGCCTAACCTGACCCTGGTATAGGTCCCATGGCTGATAGCAACCTTCTCAGTGATAAAAGACCTGGGCAATTTCGCTCCCCTGTTGCCAGGGGTATGGTGGAGAGAGCTCTGAATCTGGGATTATGTGAGGAGGCTCTAATTCTCTCTCTGCCATCTACTCTAAATTTAGCAGACACTGACCATAAGGTGAATCACCATTTACCTTGGTTATTAAAAAATGTGTCAACTGTGACAGTGTATGAGAGGGTACTCTGGAAACAGCAAAACTCTTGCCAGATATTAGTTTATTTGTGTCTGTCTGCATTTCCCTAGGTTCTTGCTCAAAGCAGGACCTCAGGATTTGTTGACAAAGCCTTTGCCGTGGAGAGCACCTCCCTGCTCCTTTGCCCATGGTTCTGAAAGCAGAGGTGGGGTGGGACAGTGCAGAGGGGTTGATATTTGCTCTGTCTTTTTTACCAGTGCTCTAGAGCTGTCATCCACTGGCTGCATGTTCTGGGACAAGTCCTTTGACTTCTTAGAACTCAGGGTTCTTGTCTATGAAGCAGGCAGAAGACTCTCTGGCTTTGCCTTCCAGAGATTTGAAATGACAGTGAATGCAGACACTATCAGAGCATTCAGCTAGCTGTAGAGTGGGGAATGGATAGCCACATGGTTGACAGAGTGCAATGACCATTTCTCACCCCTAGCAGCCTCAACATTTAATTGGGATGATTATTCCCAGGGCCAGACTCAGGAAGGCCCTGGCCTGGTGGGGGGAGGGGCATTTTTGAAGCAGAGCCAGGCCTAGGGCTGACATTCCCTGCTCTTCCCTGACTAGGCTTGGCCCTTAGGAGGAGTCTGGCACTTTGAAAACCTCACCCAAGCCTGTTCCACTTCAGAGAGGGGTCAGGTCATGGTCATTCTCAGCCCTCACAGAACAATGCAGGAGAGAGAGAGAGAGAGAGAGAGAGAGAGAGAGAGAGAGAGAGAGAGAGAGAGAGAGAGAGAGAGAGAACCAGAGAGGGTACAGGACCCAGATACCCCTGGGAATTGTCTCAGTCCCCTGCTGCTTCAGAGAGAGGCTGAGAGCATGCTAAAAGGGGGACCCAACAGTTGGGGAGATGTGGAAGAGTCCTTTACTTGGAAACTCTGGATTCTGGCTCCAGCTCTACCAGTACTTGGCTTTGAACCTAAGGCTAGGCCTTTCCCCTTTTGAGGCCCCAGTAGGCCTTTCTGCATAATGGATGTGTCTGAGGAGAGCTGACTTGAATAATCTCTTCCAGATCTAATGTTCTAGGATTCATCTAAGGAAAGGCAGGAGAAAATGAGATCCCTCAAAATACAGAAACCCATAGGCAGAGAACTTCCAGGCTCCATATGGATATTCATTTTATTTCTGTAGAGAAGTCTAAGAAAATTAGCTTTCAGTCTCTAGGGGGGAAACACAATTGGATGTCTGAGAGTTGGGAATGTAAGGAAGCTCTGAGGAAGGACTGCTTGGTCCTAAACAGAGTGAGGCTGCATCGGGTGGAGAATAGCTTAGCTTTGCCTTCAGGTAGGGGAGTGGTGCGAATCATTGCAGAGACTCCTGCCAGTCTGCTTATAGGTATTTTGAGGGTTACAGGGTAGTCTATCGAGCACTCTAATAGCTGTGCTGCCCTGAGACAACCTGGGGGTCTGGCTGCTGTGAGACTTAGTTTTGCCTCCCCCCCACTTTAGCAACTGAGAGCTTGGTTAACATGGTAAAGGAAGATGGTTGGGGTGGTGCTAGTTCCAAGGACTAGGCCACCTGGGGAGGGGCTAACAAAGTCCTGTTGCTGTGCTGCTGGAGTGGGGACCCACATATATTACCCCACCACTGCCCCAAGCACCAAGAACCTGGAGTGTGGGAAAAAAGATGAGAGGGTTTGTCTGGCTGGTGGGTTGGCGGAGAAGGGAGGGTGGCCCCATGCAGGCCCTTTCCAACATGCTCTATGCTTCCTCCTCTTACCTCATCTTGTAAGCCTGCCCTCGACTCCCATGTCCACAGATCTTGTCCTCAGGGAGGCTGTGGTGGTCCAGTGGACAGACATGTCTGGCACAGAAAGACTTTACCTAGCCCAGGAGCTTCCCCCTCTCCCACTGCATGGCACAGTGGTCGGACTTGCTCAGAGCATTCTCATTTTCCATATTGATAAACCAAGACCCTATCTTCCTCTTTCTCTTAGTTTAGCAGGATAAAGAAGAGCTGGTTGAGACCAAGGGCCACACCCAGGGCTTGCTTGCATCTTGAAGGCTTTGTCTGGAGATAAGAATGCCAGTTTCTCCACGTTTGTTCTTGATCTCCCTGGAGGGATTAAAAGAAAAGGTAAATTAACTCTACAACAATGACAAAGAAATGTGATATCACAACACTCATCCCAGAGGTGAGGTGCTGAGATTCAGAGCACCTGGTTGACTTTTCCACAGTCACATAGCTAGTGGAGGCATGGCCATGATCCTCTGTGTGTCAGGCTCTAAAGCATCTGTCAAATTTTTGGCCTGTTTATTTTTGTCTGTCTCATTTTGAGGAGGAGAGGTGAGTGATAAATGTAATACATATTTACTGTAGAAAATTTAAAAACCACAGAAGAGTATTACTAAGAAAATATTACCTATAGTTTCACTAACCAGGGAAAACCATTGTTAACATTTTGGTATCTTTCTTTCTGGTCATTTTTTTCCCTCTGCGGACACATGGACACATGGACAAATACATAATCTTCCTTTTTTACCCAAGTGATCATTCTGGTCATTCTGGGGTTTTTTGTTTTGTGTGTGTGTGTGTGTGTGTGTGTGTGTGTGTGTGTGTTTTGGTTTTAAACTTTATTTATTTATTTTGAGGGAGAGAGAGAGAGAGCACCAGAGCACCAGAGCAAGAGCATGTGTGCCGGGAAGGGGCAGAGAAAGAATCCTAAGCAGGCTCCAGGTTGTCAGCTCAGAGCCTGGTGGGGCTCCATTCCATGAAGCATGAGATCGTGACCTGAACCAAAACCAAGATTCGGACACTTAACTAGCTGAGCCACCAAGGTACCCCTGTTTGGTTTTTGTTTTGTTTTGTTTTGTTTTTAAGTTCTGGTAAAAACACATAACATGAGATCTATCCTTCTCACTTTTAGGTGCAAGTTGTAGTTAACTATAGGCACAATGTTGTACACAGATCTCTAGAACTTTTCTACTTCACATGACTGAAACTCTAAAGCCCTTCAACAGGAACTCCCCATTTCTCCCTTCCCTAGGCCCTAGCAATCACTATTCTACTTTCTGTTTCTAAGAGTGACTATTTTAGATTCCTCATATAAGTGGAATCATATAGTTTTTGTCTTTCTCTCAGTGGCTTTTTTCACTTCGCATAATGTCCTTCAGGTTCATCCATGTTTCTACATATGGCAAAATTTCCTTCTTTGTAAAGGCTGAATAATATTCCAGTGTATGTGTGTGTGTGTATTTCCTTTATCCATGTATCTGTTGATGGGCAAATACAATGTTTCTGCTCTTGGCAGTTGTGAATAGTGCTACCATGAACATGAGTGTACAAATAACCCTTCAAGCTCCTGATTTCAATTCTGTTGGATAAATACCCAGAAATGAGATTGCTGGATCATATGGTATTTCTATTTTTAAGTTTTTGGGGAATCTCCACACTGTTTTCCACAGCGGCTGCCCTATTTTACATTCCCACCAACAGTGGACGAGGGTTCCAATTTTTCTGACTTCTCACTAACAGTTGTTATTTTTTGTTTTTGTTTTGCTGTTGTTATCATGGCCATCTTCTAACATCTCTGAGATGATATCTCATGTAGTATTGATTTGCATTTCCCTGATGATGAGTGAACAGTTTTTATGCCCCTGTTGGTCATCTGCATGTCTTCTTAAGGCCATTGTGTTTTATACCCTGACTTTCCCATATATCAATAAACCATAAGCATTTCTCCACATCATTAAATATTCTTGACCTCTTAATTCACCCTGAAGAAAGGTCCTGCCAGGCTTCTGTTGGTGCCTGGTGTATCAGCAGGTCCATGGCTTGGCAGGGATAGAGGTGGGAATAAATCCAGGAGAGGCCCTGGAATAATAATAGCTAAGAGTATAAATTTGATGGCAGACAACCTTAGGTTCAAATCCAGATATTGTCACTTCTAGGCTGCCTGACTTTAGGCCAGTCAGTTCCTTTCTAAGGCATAGCTTCCCCATCTGTAAAATGAGGATAACAGTAGAATCTATTTCATGGCCCTTTTGTGTGGTCTCCCTGAGCATTCTACAACTTAAGCTATGGGAAGTCCCCTGTAAACAATTGGCTGTTGTTATTATTATGAGAATGCCAGGAATCCTGAGCTAGTTCCTTCCTTTCTCTGTGGCCTCAGTTTCTTCATCTGTACTATGGGGGCACTGTGCTGGCTGTCCCCTTTTAGCTTTGACTGTCTTGAGATCTCTATGAATACAGGTGGAAGAAAGTGAATGTTAGCTGTGAGGAAGCTGCGATCTCTTCCTCTGACCTGCTTGTCTTTGTAATCCTTGGAATTTTCCTCCAAAAGATCCCCTTCCCCCTGGTCTGAGGCCCAAACAGGCTCTCACATGGCCCTGGCTTGGTGGGGCCTCTGGCCAGAGTAGAGGAAGGCCGGCCATCCTGCTACAGAAAGTCATTCTGTAGGCCTGGGCTGTATCCATCAACACCCTGGAGAATGTATGCATTTAATTTTGGCACTGTTAGGAGACTCACAGGGAGAGGGAAGCCAGCCCCCCCCCCCAAAGACTGGTATTGGTCAGAACTGGGCTCACTTTGTTCTAGCTCAGAACCAGATACTCAATTAGGTTTTATAAAGACAGAGACAGAATCTTGCATGGGCTTCCTGCCAGTCCTTGAGATTTGGTTCTCTTCTTTCATATAGAAGGAACTTAATCAAGGGAGGGACTTCAGAAAATAATGAATCTGATTCTCCCCATTCTACAGATGGAGACACTGAGGCCAGGAGGGGAGAAAGGATCAGTCCACACTGCCCATCTCCTCCATGTTGCTGAGTAGGATACGAAGATCAGTTCTGTTTTAGCTTCTCTGGAGATTATAGATGAGCAGAACCAGAGGATGTATGGGATATAGGCTAGATAAGCAGATGGACTCTTTAGCAAGACCCTAAGCTCATTGAAACTTCTGGTGTCAGGGCAGAAAGAAAAGGCACATAAATTGCAGAACTTGAGACCTGGGATGCAGGTGAGGAGGAGGAGAACCCACCCCCTGTGCCCTCTTCCAGCAGCACCAACAGGCACACGTGCAAAGAACCTTGGGGCTGAGCTCACAAAAAGGGAGAAGCTGGCTTAAGGCCCATTTGGAAAGCATCAGTTTTTCCCATTTGGGTGTCCCTCCCAGGACACACCCTGCTCTTCATTTAGTCTTCTTTGGCCTGCCCCCTGCCCAAAAGCAAGCTCTCTGGGGACTCAGGTTACCGTTTCTTTAACATCTCTATTTGCCTCCATATGTCACATCAGGGGCTCATTCTCATGTAGGCTTTCTGAATTGGTGAAGACAAGGGATACTGGACCCAGATGGGCATGGGCAGAGCAGCTGGCAGAGCCCTGGCTTAGTTAGGGCCCTGACAGCTGTGACCATCTGTGTCCTGGCACTGGACAAGTTCTATCCCAGTAGCAGCAACCTGAAGCCTTTCCTAGGCAGCCCCCATGTGCTCAAGAGGTACCCAAGGAACTGTGCCCATAGTCCTTAGGCCATGGGATGCACTGGATGGAGAGAGGTCAATCCACCTAGCCCCTACCTCCTGGTAGGGCCCACAACCCCTTTTGAAGTCCAGACAGGTGGCAACAGGAGCTGCTAACATTAAAAGCCAAAGTTGAGACTTGGGGTCACAGGCCTTATCAGGAAGCTTTTCATTTTTCACCTAACTTCTTTCAGCAGCCATTTTTTGATAGTTCCTTCTTGGAGACCAGGAGTGGCTGACCCCTCTCTCTGGATGATATTAGAGGAGAAGAGAAAGATATTGTCCATGAGTTAAGTACCTATAATGTGTCTGCCAGGCATTAGGCTAGATGCTTCTCTTACATGATTTTATTCACTACTCCAACAGTCTCATGAGGCAGGTGTGATTGTCCCCATTTTACAGCTGAATTAACCAAAGCTCAGAGGTCACACTACTTCCCTAAAGCCATGCAGCAAATAAGAGACCAAGCTGGGGCAGAGCCTGTGATAACTCTTTTATTGCTCCTACAAGCCAGTCACAGACTTAGAAAGCTCCTGGGCATTGGGGTAGGGCAGGGAAAAGAGAGCACTGAGGTTGGGTGCCCCAGTCTTAGGACCCCTGGAGCACTGCCTTTCAATGCCCCTTTCCCCTTTCTTAGAGTTCTCCAATCTTGGGAGGGGCCTAAAGGGGCTGGGGGACAGGAGAACCAGGGCGGAGAATGCAAACAGCTGCCCGCAGCCCCAGGAACTCCCTGCGTGACCCCTGCCAGTGGGGTAGCTCCAAAGACACCTTCTGGGAATAGAGAGAAATTCATTAGCAGATGTGCAAGTCCCAAACCGATTAGCGATTTATATTTTGGGCTCAAACGGCAAGTAGATTAGGTTTATTATCTGACTTAGCTCAAAGGCCACCCAGTTCCACCCCTCCCTTCTTCTTTCTCTTCTTCATGCGGTCATCAGAATTGGATCGATCGTCAGCCTGACTTGGTTTAGGCCCTTCCTTTAATCCCCATAGCCTAGGCCAGTTCCTAAGAGGGAATGTGCTGGGGAAGGTAGTGGTGAGAAATGACAGGTGGCAGGGTGCCAGGATTCCCTCCTGAGCAGGAAGAGATTTTCTAATCTGAGCTTTGTTCTTTCAAGGACCAAAGAAGACTGTATTTCCATTTTGGGGCAAGGCACAAGGAAAGAGAGTGAAGTACTGCCGCAGGAAGGATGGAGGATAGATATTATGGGGAACTTTCAGTATGCTTGAGTTTTGATTCCTGGGCTTGGATGCATACACTGCTTGGCTATGGGAAAGGGGCTGGGATGGAAATGACCCAGGCTGGGCCTATAGCCAATGGGAACTTCCCCACAGATGATGCCACTTAAAAGTGTTATTAAACCCTTAGGACTTTTAAAGCGGAGAACAAGGTAACTATGAACACCCTTTAAAGTGATATTGAGAGTCCCCAGGGAAGCTCTGTGACTTTCTCACTCCCTTCTGCCTTGGGATGGAGACATGTGGCCTTCCCATATCCCCACTTCACCCTCACCCCCGTCTGCACTGTGTCTGTGGTCATGGCTACCATCCCCTTCTCTATCCTCTAGCCTAGCCCTATCTTCGGCTCTGAACCTATGGGCTAACACTGATTTCTTGGCTTCTCTGTAGTGATGACAGAGGGTAGGCCTGGGTCCGTCTGCCTCAGCTGGGTTCTACCTTCTGGGCAGCTTCCAGGGAGATAAAGGCTGTAATGGCCTTGAGCTTCCACCTCTAATCAGCAGCCTCAGCACCAGACTGGGAACATTCCTAGGGGCCATTAGCTTCAGAATGGTAGACAGGAAATGAGATGAATTGACTCCCCCCACAGCCCCCCACTTCCCAATTCTGAGCTCTAGGCTTAGGGAAACAAGTGGAAAAGTCACTCAGCAAGCCCTTGCTCAGCTCTGAGTGTTACTTCCCCATTCCCACACAGGGCTTCCAGTTCAGGGCTGGAGACTCCAGAGTCCACCTGGATTGCTGTTTCTGTGGGGTTCTGCCTTCAGGAAGTTCTTCCTGGTGTCTGACCTTATGCCTTCCTGCTGTAACTAAGTCTTTTCTTTTTCTAGTTCGGTCTAGAGAATCATGGGAGAAGCTTTTTTTGTTTAAGACCACACTGTGTGCAGAGCTTAGAAGACTGGGAAGCATTTGTTGAACCAGAAAGCTTGAAGAGGCTCACAATCTGCTGGAGTGGGAGCTGAGAGGGCTGGCCCTTCCCTCCTGGCTGCTCTTGAGGTTCCTCCCCAGTAAAAAGAGAGGCATGACAGGGTGATGGGAAAGGGCTTAGGGCTGCCTCTTCCTGGCTGTGTGTCCTTGAATGGAGCCAGTCCTAGAGCCCTGGTCATTTGCCTTCTGGTTCAGGGTCTTGTCCCTTGCAGTCTCTCCTGGTACATTACTCCTGCCTGTTAGTCAATTATTCAGCCAAGGGTGGTATGCCCACCCCAGAGTGAGGCACTGCTAGGGGTGTGGGTGGCACTGGCAGGAATGTGATCATAGTGGCCAGGCCCTGCCCTTCAGAGTCTCCCAGCCTAGCAGCCCTTCCCAGACTCTCCTTCTTGATAAACAATCTGGGCCAGTGGTGGGGGCTGGGGGTGCTTCCAACCCAGCTGAATTGAGTAATTAAAATCTCTCCTCTTCCCCTGACAGATGACCTCCAAGGTCTATTCCAGCCATATGATTCTATGATTTCAGTTGGGGGTATCCAATTAACCCTTGTCATGCTTGGCTGGGCTTCATGGGCTGTAAAGTGGGAAGGGGTGGTGATGCACAAACTGGGATGCTCCACCCCTTCCTCCCCTCCACTCCTCCCCCCTCCATCTTCCCCAGCCGCCATGCCAAGGTTGTGCTTACCAAGCTTGGGCGTGAAGTCAGAGTGTCAGAGAAAGGACAGGGCTATTGGTGGACCTGGATCTGGGGTGCTGCCTCTTTCCAATGTGGGCCTAAGGGCAGATGGTATACTACTATTGCTTTTCACGGCATCTTCCTGGCCCTTGGTCCAGCCCCAGGCAGGATGTGTTAGCAGAGGAAGGTCTTGAAGGGTTGGTCTGAGGTAGTAGGAAGTGAGGGCTTTGAGAGCAAGATCACTGGCCTGTAAACAGGTCATCTGGAAAACGAGTGTCCTGGGTCATACCCACCCCCCTTGTGGGGTAGCCCCCTTTTGGTGGTACATTCTGCCTGTTTCCCAAAAGCCTGATCTTTGGGTGAGGTTTGGATTCCACTTAGGATGGTGGTAGAGCCATAGATGTGGTGATTAAGCTGATGTGGGTCTTTGAGACTGCCATAAAAAGGCAACTTATGGGCCACGTAAGACCCTCAAAAGTGTTTTGTTTGGCTCACACAATGCCTACATTAAGAAGAAATTAGCTGCCATCATTTAAAATTTAGATTTTTACATAAAAATCCAGATTTATAACTTCTAAAAAAATCTAAAAGTCTAGTAACACTGGGGCCCATATTCTCACAGGGCAACAGCTGGAGCTCAATGACAGCTGTCCCCTTAGCCAGGGCACATATTCTGCTTCTCTGCTGTCCCTACCTGCTTGAGTTTGCCCCTCATGGGATCAAATGGGGAAACTGGGGTTCAGAAAGAAAGAAAGGAGGGTACTTGCCCAAGGTCACACAGCCAGGGTGGGGGACCACGTCAAGATTGGAATCCAGGTTTTCCTGCCTGCTGGCTGGCCCCTGCCCTTCCCCTGCACCCTCCTCCCCAGAGCTCGGTAGAGCCTTCAACACCCCTGCCACTGCCTTGTCCTCTATTCCAGAGGCCTGGGGTAACCTCAGTGGGCCGGGCTTTGTCTGGTCGCCTTCCTGCATAGCCTCTTTAGCCGCTGGGCCCCAGCCCCAGCTCAGACCCTTTTCGGGTGAGAGCAGAGGCACTGCGGGGGCCTCTGAAGCCTGGCCCCATCTCCTGCAGCTCTGAACAAGAATCTCATTAAGTGTAGGGGGCAGCCGCCACCGGGCCTGGGGCGCCCTGACCACAGAGCTGGCTTCCTTCTGCAAACAGCCCTGGCTGGGCCTGGGCTGGCTGTGTGTATGTGCATGTGGGGGCACTGCAGCAGCCCCATGTCCAACCCGCCTTGCAGCCTCTCTGGCTGCCTCTTGCCTCTTTCCCCACCCACCCCTCTGACTACCCCATCTCTGTTTCTGTCTCCTCACCCTTCCTCCTGCCCCCGTCCCCTTTATTTTTCTCTCTCTCTTCTTTTCCTTTTTTTTTTTCTCTCTCTCAGCCTGGCTCTGTTTCTGTCTGGCTTTTGTTCTTATCTCTCAAGTAGCCCTAGTTCTTTTTCATGATCTGGTTTCCCATCTCAGCAGGAGTCCTGAGAGTCCTGACTACTTTCCTCAGGCAGTGTCTTGCTGCAACACCATCTTGCTGTCCCAGAGAGGTGCCCTCTTAGCTTCAGTTTCACACTCTCTGTCTCTGAACTTCACTCTATCTCTCTTCCTTAGTCTCTTCAGCATTTGCACTCCCTTAGCCCTCCCTTACTTGGAGCCTCTGAGTCATTCTGTCTCTCTTGCTCAGGCTCCCTGGCCTGCTCTGAGCCTGTTGCTGAGGCTGCCATAAGACATTTCTGGGGAGGTTTGCTATACTGGATAAATATGTAACCAGCAGCAGGATGTGAGGAATTCCGCTGACAGTGCTTTCCTCAGGGGCTGAGGAGGGGTAGTGTGAGCCGATGGCCAGGGCCCTAAGGAGATAGCAGTGTGCTTTCCATGCCTGTACCCCTGACCTTCTGGCATCTCAGCCAGCTCAGAGTATCTCCTCAGCTGGAAAAAAGAATGGGCCCCAAGGGGCTGCTCACCCAGCCTACCCCACTCACCAACAGCTTCCTCCCCACACGCTATGCACACATTCCCCTCCAGTATCTATGCTGGAGCCAACTAAATGGAATTCAATTCCGTGTTTCTTCTGGCCTGGCCTGTCTAAGCCTCAAGGGCAGAGGCTGTGGGGAGGGAAAATAACCCCAGGGGCCTTTGATGTGAGGTAGTGGATGCAAGAACCTATTAGAGGTCATTGCAGCCATTCCTCTGCTCCCAGGCAACACCCTGCCCTTTGCAATTGTTCTACATTTAAAATCCCTACCCTCAGAAGAAAAGTTTATTGACATCCCCCTCTCACCTATTCTGAGGCCTGACCCTACTGTCTGTCAGATGGTTTCTAAATCAAACAGAAATCCTTCATCCTGAGACTCAGATGAGTATGGCTATGGCTATGCCTATGATGCATATGGTGTGTGGTTCCTGTGTGTTGGGGTATGGGTGGGGCTGAGAGCTTAGAGAGAGTGGAGAAGGGATCATTGATTTGGAAGTGTGGCAGTGGTAAGGAAGGAGACAAAATACAGGGAGCTCAAAGGAGAGGCTGCTACAATTGTCTAGGGGAGAGACAATGAGGTCCAGTGGCAGAGGCACTGACGGAGGGAAGACTCTGGATACAGACACTGAGGAAGGAAGCATAGAAGAAGGCACTACATGGCATGAGTCCAGGAGGCTTCTTGAGGGAGGATCAGGGGCAGATTTGGGAGAAGAGACTTTCAGACTGAGAAGCATTAAGTGTTTGGGGTCATATGGAGAAGGGAGAGGATCTTCAGAATGGACAGCTTCTAGGAAGAAACATTCATCTAACACCTACTCTTAGGATGACTAACCCATCCTGGTTTGCTCAAAACAGTATAGTATAGTATTTAGCACTGAAGTCTTGCATCCTGAGAAACTCCTCAGTCATACATAGACCAGGTTGGTTGGTCACACTACCTACCTACCCACCCCACCTACCAAGCAATGTGCACAGAATGGCTCATGTCAACCTCACAACAGCTCTGCATGGAGTGTATAAGCCCTATTTTACAGATGAGAAAATAGAAGCTAAGAAAATTTAAATAACTCACATTAGTAGCATACCGTGAGTGGCAGGTTCAAAGCAAAGTTCCGTTGTTTCACTGCATTGAGTTGTTTTATCCTAGACTCAGGGACCTTCAGGGACAAACTTAGTAATGCCCCCCATCTCCTCCTGTACATGCATTCCAACTTCAACAGAGTTTCAAAGTCTTGAGCCAGTGTCATTTGGACCTACTGCTAGAGTCCCACTGGACTGAGGCTGGAAGTAGTGGTGGAAGGAAGGGGGGCTTCATCCCCTTCAGCACAAGGCCTACCTGGGCTTCACTATGGACTGCCACCTGTTGATTCTTTGGCTTCTCCCCCAGCTGGGGGCAGGACCAGCTGCTGGGTGACGGGGGCGGGAGGCAGAAACTGGGGGAAGTGCTGAGGGAGGGGTGTCTCCAGGGCCTTGCTGGGTTCCTGGGCTCCAGGTGGTGGGTCTGGGGAAGGCTGGCCCAACATCTGAGAGCAGGCTGGGGGCCAGGCCCCAAGAGACCCGCACTGCTGGTCAGCACCTCCGGTGTGCTGGGGTGTGAGGAAGTGGCCACAGAGCAAACAAACAGAGCTGTGAGGACAGGAAGCAATTATGGACCACCCGGCCTAAGCTGCTGAGGAACTCAGGGTGGAGGGAGACAGGCTGAGGCAAAGATAGGCTGCCAGCTAGGTGTGGCCTGAGGCGAGGCCAGAGAAGCAAGATGAAGAGGTTCTAAACTGGCAGGATTCTGGGGAGGCCATAGCAGGTGTCTTTCTCCTGCCTTTGCGGCACATCTCTTCCACTTAGAAATAATCAAGAGAAGAGGCTACCTTCATGGGCACAAAGTGGTGGCTTCTGGTCAGGAGGCCTTGGTTCTAGGTCTAGCTGCTGCACTCATGTGCTTTGTTTGAGGCCCTTCCTCTCACTGAGTCTCAGTTTTCCCATCTATATAATGACATGGTTGGAATAAATGATCTTCAACAGTCTCTCCAGATTTGATAGTCCATAGTGCCATAAAGTTGCTATGAGCTAAAGATTTTTTAGCTGACAGGGATTTACTGAGTGCCAGCTATATGCAGACCCTGTGGCTAAATGGTGGGGTTGGGGAAAGACATTTGGAAGTTTCAGACCTGGGTTCTGTCCTTGAGGAATAATATTATCTTAAAAAATAATATGTATTGAATTTTGGCTGGGAAGTATATTGAAATTATATTATTGAATTTCCTTCCAAATCCTGTGAGTAGGTACTATTATTATTTTCATTTTATGGATGAGGAAATTAAGAATAAAGAAAGGTAGATAACTTGCCTGAGACTACATATCTAGGAAGAGGGGACCTAGATCAGTCTAACTCCCAAGCCAGTGCTCAGAACCTCGATTCTAAATTGGTTCTAGTGCAGATGATCAACCAATAACTGCTCATATTTGCATAATATCTTCTTCTACACATTAGCTTATTTCAGCTTCACAATAGCCGCATGGACCTGGTGATATTATCCCCACTTCACAGATAAGAAGATTGAGGGTTAGAGAGCTGAAGAGCCCAACTTCCCTCCTTCTGATGCCTAATGTACATTGAAGTGAAGCCAAACTCCCTGCTCCCCCAGGCTCTGGCTCCATGAGAAAGCCAGAAGCACTCTTGCAGTAACCTGGGAAGCATCCCATCTTGACATCTGCTATGTGGTAGGTGGACAGACAGGCAGGCTCCAGCCTGAGTGTGTCTACACCTTCTCATTTTCTTCCCTCCCCAAGTGTTTATTTTTTATTAAAAATTTTTTTAATGTTTATTTTTAGGAGAGAAAGAGAGAGACAGTGTGAGTGGGTGGATGGGCAGAGAGAGAGAGAGAGAGGGAGACACAGAATCCGAAGCAGGCTCCGGACTCTGAACTGTCAGCACAGAACCCGATGTGGGCTTAAGGCTCACAAGATCATGAGATCATGACCTGAGCTGAAGTTGGATGCTTAGCCAACTAAGCCACCCAGATGTCCCTCCCCAAATGTTTATTAAGCTCCTATCATGCCCCTCGTGTTGTGGCTGGGTGGTTCTGTGCATTATTCCCTTAATCACAGAGCTACCCCATGAAGTAATTTGAACCGTCATTGTGCAAATGAGTCAACCAAGGCTCAGGACATCCTGCTTTCCCTCCCTCCCAGGACCCAGTGCAGGGCCTGCAGGGGCTGTAGGGACCTTGGGGGCCTGTCCTTACAGTTCAGTCCCCTTTCCGGGAAACCCTTCATGAAATGCCCAACCAGAGGTAGATCTTTCTCTCAGCTCCCGGAAATGAGGCCATGTTCAGCCTCTCTCACAATACCCTTTTCGTTTCCCTTTCTGATTTGCATGGAGCTGAGGCTCAGGCCCAATCAGGCTGAGGCTCCTTTGGGTCCTGATCCATAAATGCTCTTGTGCCACTGGGACCTCAACACATAGGTATTGTCCAGAGCTCTACTACCTCAATCACCTAATTTATTCCTTACTGCAATTTCATGAGGTAGATCGTTATTATCAGCAACATTCCCATTTTCCAGATAAGGAAATTGAGGCACAGGGAGGTAAATGGCTTACTCAAGGCCAGCAGCTGGTAAGTGGCAGAGCCAGGATTCACACACAAGCCAGCTGGTTCGTTCAGAGACCCTATGCTGAGCCAGTCTCTGAAATTTTCAAGTGCCTTCGTTAAGGAGCATGGCCTTGATCCTGAAGCAAGAGGAAGTAATTGAGGGGCCTAACCTAGGAGGGACATAATCTGCTTTGCCTGTGAGAATAATCTGTCTGGGAGCAATGAGGAAGGGACTTGGAGGGCAGATGAGAGGCAGTGACACTAATGAAAAGGATGAAGCAGCTGGAAGGGATGATGATAGCCTGATTTAGGGCAGTGACAGCGGCCATGGACAGAAATGGACAGAGATGGAGGACATTTGGGACATTAAGGCAGAGACACTGCTCTGACACAGGACAAGTGAGGCTGGCTCCTCTTGCTGTGCTGTGTGCCCTGGTGTGAAAAAGCATCTGTCCTTAAGAAAGGGTGCTCTTTTCTAAATTGTTTGCCCAGGGGGGCACCTTTTTTCAAGACACCATATGGGCCACCTGAGGGCCCTGATTGGTTTACCTGCAGAGGATCCTACCAAGATCTTTCTTCTTGTGCTTCTTCCTGTGCCTGGAGCTCCCTTTAGGTTGGGGCAGATTGTGACAATAGGAGGAAATGCAATGTGTGTGTGTGTGTGTGTGTGTGTGTGTGTGTGTGTGTGCATGCACGCACACACGTGTGCACATATGTATATGTGTGTAAAAGGGGGAAGTCTAGAGATAGACATCAAACTGTTAGTAGTGCTTCTGCTGGAGGGAGAGAAAAGGAGATGTGGGGAGCTTCACTTTCTGCCGTATACACTTAAGGCATTGTGTAATTTTCTTACTAGGCACAAGTTTGGTTTAAAAAACTAACAGAAGTATTTTTAAAGGAAATTAAAACTTAATGCTCAGGGTTGATGCGAATATCAGTTGAGATAATGGACAGCACTTTGCAAATTGAGGGGCTGGATGACTGACTAGTGATATTCACACCCACCCCTACATGAAAAAGGAAAGGGCAAAATGTCTTGGGCTGACCATCCCCAGGCGCAGAGCCCTAGATGGGCCAAACCCTGGGAAGTAAGTGGTCAAACTCAGCTGTCCTAGGCTCCTAATGGTTACTCTTATCCCATCAGTTTCCTGGGGCCAGGAAGGATTTGCACAAAAGGGGCCTTTGCTGGGGCCCTGGGAATCAGTGAAAAATTGAATGGGATAATAAGTTAATTAAAGCTGTCCCATATGTGAAGCAGCCCAGGGCAGAGGAAAGAGGCTTGGCCAGAGTCACACAGGGCACCTGGATAACTGAGCCACAGACTCCCTGAGGAACCTCAAGCCAGTCTCTTCCCATCTCTGGGCCTCAGTTTCCCCATCTATACAATGAGGAAACTGGCAAACCTGGTCTCTTAGAGCTGTGCCAGTGCTAGCATTCCAGGAATCTCTAATTAAAACTGTCCCTTGTGTATTAATCTTCTTGTCAAGTTTTAATTAATGGCTGATGGAGTCAGAGCAGGCAGCAGCTGCCACCCCCCTGCTGGGAGGTGGGGGACACCCACAGGATGCTTGACCTGATAATCATCACTAAGTGGCCTCTATCCCCATCTCTCCACCCCAGGCCACCTCTCATAGCTGAATGCTTTTCCACTACACTCCACCACCTAGTGTTTCAGGGCTGGTGTGTGTGTGTGTGTGTGTGTGTGTTTGCATGTGTGTGTTTGATGGTGGTAAAGGGTATAGCCTTTCTCTCAACTCTGCAACTAACTAGCTCTGTGATCCTGGTTTGTAACTTAACCTCTCTGATCTTCAGTTTCTTCCACCATTAAGTGAGGGGATACCATTTGGCTGCAACTAACAGAAAAAAAAAAAACGCCCAAAGAGCCTTCACAATAAACACATTTATTATCCCACAGAGGAAGTCCTAAAGAAGAGTGGTTCAATGGTTGGTTTATCCAGCAGCGGGAACTCCAGTTCTCTCCATCTTTTTGCTCCACCATTCTTAGCTCTTCACTTTTGTCCTTGGACCTGTCCCCTCATGGTCATAAGGTGGCTGCAGGGGCTTTGAGTATTACACTCTGATGCAACAAAACCTAAAGACTGAAAGAAGTAACAATCTTGCTTAGGTCCCATATGACCCCTTTCAGAAACAAGGTAGGCCTTTCCCGGAGTCCCACAGCAGCTTTCTGTCTGTGCTTCTCGTTGGCCAGAATTGTGTCACATACCCAAGCTGAACCCAGCTGCATGGCCAAGAGGTTGGAATTATCATGACTGGCTTAGACAAGTATTCTCAACCCTGGCTATGCAAAAGAACTTCCTGGGGTGCTTTTAAAAAAAATACCAGTGGCCAGACTGTATTCTCAGATCAATTTAATCTCTCTAGGTGGGGCCTGACTACCAGTATATTTTTAATGCTCTCCAAGTGAGTCAAACATGCTGAGACTAACCAGGATTCAACCCATGAAGCCCAGCCTTCCTTGTGCTGGTTCAATAGAAAAGAAGTGGTGGCAAGTGGCTGTTAGCTACCCACTGTCCACACACACCCTTTGTCTCACATTAGCACCAGAAGTGAGGTTTAATACCATGCAAACATGTGTCCTCCAAAGATTTCCTTTTACAACCAGCCCTTCCCTTAGAATCTAAGGCTCTCCTAAAGCAGTTGCTTCCAAACCAGGTTACACTGCAGATTCTCCTGACATGCTTGTTAAAAATATAGATTTCTGAGCCTACCCAATGGCTATAGAATCCGAATCATTTGGAATAAAGCCCAAGAATACATACATGCGCACATACATGTACACACAAAACCATGTATTTGTTCATTCCTCAGACGATTCACAGGCACTTACTGATAGACTGATGTTTTGGAATGACTACTCTACATGTCTTCCTCACGGGTCTGAAATGGTGCCTGAAAGTCCACCATTAGGGTCACTTTTCTAAGTTATCATCTCTAGTATTGCCATCCCCCACATTAACACATGTTACATGATTGGTTGTTATGATAAAGGTACTTGGAAATTCACTGAGAGTCTCTTTCTTGTTTCCTTTTTCTTTTATTTAAAAAAAATTAATGTTTATTTTTGAGAGAGAGAGTGAGCATGAGCACAGGAGGGTCAGAGAGAGGGGGAGACACAGAATGTGAAGCAGGCTCCAGACTCTGAGCTGTTAGCATAGAGTCTGATGTGGGGCTCAAATCCATGGCCTGCAAGATCATGACCTAAGCCAAAGTCAGACACCTAACCAGATGAGCCACCCAGGCGCTCCAAGTTTCCCCTTTGTTAAAATGAGGGTAATCATGCTTGTCTCATCACTAATTATAAAGGGCCCAGGGGACCAAAGAAAGTGTTTGTCAACTTGAACATGCTGAAGGGATGGTGTGAAACTAATTCTGGACCTGGAGACCACAGGCCAGTGTTCTGTCTTGTTACTGCCTCATTTCCACCAAGTCCTTTCTACTTTTCAAACCTCCATTTTATAATTTGTGAAATGTGAAGCGTTGCATATAGGAATAGATGTTTTAAATTCTTTTTTTCACTGCAGTATAATTAACATACAATGTTTTATTCACTGTAGAGGTACATCATAGTGATTCGACAGATCTATACATTCACTGCTCATCAAGAAAAGTGCACTTACCATCTGTCAGCATACAACATTATTACATTATTATTAACTATAGTCAGTATTGCTGTACTTTTCATCTCTGTGTCTTATTTATTTTATAACTGTAAGTTTGTACCTTTTAATCCCCTTTATCTATTTTCCCCTTTCCCCTACCCACATCGCCTCTGGCAACCACCAGTTTATTCTTTGTATTTAAGAGTCTGTTTTTGATTGTTTGTTTTTTTTAGATTCTACATATGAGTGAAATCATATGGTACATGTCTTTCTCTGCCTATTTCACTTCACATAATACCCTCTAGGTCCAGCCATGAGATTGCAAATGGCAGAATCTTTCTTTTTTTATGACTGAATAATATTCCATTGTATGTGTGTGTGTGTGTATATATATATATATATATATATATACACACACACATAAGTATCACATATACATTGTATGTATATATATGTGTGTGTGTGTGTGTATCACTTCTTTATCCATTCGTCTATTGATGGACACTTGGGTTGCTTCCATATCTTGGCTATTATAAATAATGCTGCAATGAACATAGGGATGCATATATCTTTTCCAATTAGTGTTTTCATTTTCTTTGCATAAATACCCAGAAGTGGAATTACTGTATTGTATGGTATTCCTATTTTAAATTTTTTGAGAAAACACCATACTATTTTCCACACTGGCTGTACCAATTTACATTCCTACTAACAGTGTACAAGGATTCCTTTTTCTCCATATCCTCTCCAACACTTGTCATTTCTTGTCTTTTTTTTTTAATTTTAGCAACTCTAACAGGTTGATGGTAATACCTCATTGTGGTTTTGATTTGTATTTCTCTGATGATGAGTGATGTTGATCATCTTTTTATACATTTGTTGGCCATTTGGATATCTTCTGTAGGAAAAATATCTATTCGTGTCTTCTGCCTATTTTTTAATTGGATTATTTGGTTTTTGGGTGTTGAGTCTTATAAGTTCTTTATTTATTTTGGATATTTATCCCTTATCAGATAAGTCATTTGCAAATATCTTCTCCCATTTACTAGGTTGTCTTTTTGTTTTGTGGATGGTTTTCTTTGCTGTTCCAAAGCTTTTCATTTTGGTGTAGTCCCCATTAGTTATTTTTTTTGTACCATTCTTAATGACAAGAAGAACCTCTTTTGCAGAAATAATTCACCAGTTTAGCAAGTTGCCTTGCTGTGTTCTGATAGGTAGTACAGAAGTCATCTGTGTTTGGCATGATGAGGACAGAGGGAAAAGGCCGGATTGTTGGATTCTTTCCAGGGAAGAAAGGCCTGGGAGGTGTCCCTGGTGAAGTCTAGAGAGGGGTTAAGTGAATAAGAAAGTCTTCCCATGTCATTTGGGATTTCTCTTGGGGCCTATGGGGCTCTTAGTGTTGCTCACTGGACTTTCCAAAGCTCCTGATTCAGAAGAAGCTTACTGCCTCACTCAGCAGCTGTCTATTGGAAACCTAGGCACTGAGGGGTTTGTGAGGTCTGTAGGTCCCAGCCTAACCTCAAGCTCCAGTACCCCTGCAGGCCCAGAGCTCCCACTTTCCCACTTCCCTTTGCTCTACAGTTAGCTCCAGGTCAGGTGTGGATTTCCTTTAACCAGAAGGTCTTAGAGTGGCCATCTGTGGAGCCAGAGCTGCAGCCAGAGGCAATCCAACAAGGAGCTCTCCCATCAGCTGAGTCTAGGCTGGAGCTGGAAAAGAAGACCAAGGACTATCAAGCTACCCACGATGTGGGGTGAGGAGGGGAGCCTCTGGATCTTCCAAGGAGGCTTGTTCTGACTGAGGCAGTCTGAGGACTAGGAGTGGGGGCGAGGATCCAAGATGGGGAATGAGGAACTCTGAGTCTAGTTCTCTGAGTACTATTGTTTGTGTGACCTTGAACATGAGCCTGCTTCTCTCTGGTCCTCAGTCTCCTCACCTGTGGCATAGAGGGGTTGGATTAGAATCCCAGAATCATGGACTCTCAAGTCAGAAGTACCTTTAGCAACTATCTAGTACCAGTCCACACCCAGAGCTTGACTCTCAAGTGATCGTCCAAATTCTGCTTGCATACCTCCAATGATCAGAAAGTAATTTCCTCTAATGGCATCTTGTTTGATCTCAGCATAGCCACCTGTTAGATGTTTCATCTGAAATTGGTCTCCCTATGGCTTCCATGAATGGGACCTAGCTTTGTCTCCTGGGGCCATCTTCCCTGTGACAACTGTTCAAAGGTCTGAATTCAGAGTTCAAGTTCCCTGGTCTACTCTTCTCCAGACCAAATAGCCCCTTGATTTCCAACTATTCTTACAAAGTCTTGTCTGTGACCTTTTCATGTGTGGAGCACATAACTGGACACAGTCCTGCAGGTGGGATCTTGGACCAGAATATCCCCTGGCTCCTTTAACAAGCAATAGTTCATGCAGTTAAACCTAAGATACCATCAGGTTTAGTACCTACAGGGTCTCCCCTAGCCTGTGAGCTCTCTGATAGTGGGGAGCTTTTCTGATTGCTTTCTGTTACCCAAGGACCCAGCCCAGAGCCTTGCCCAGAGTTGGCATCATAACTTATATGTTGAGATAGCTAAGAGCAAGGTGCATGTGGAGATGCAGCCCAAACTCAAGAATGAGCAGGGCCATGTAAGGGCCTAGATTATCCATATACATTCGAGCAGCCTCCTCCCATCCCTGCACCAGCTACATTGGCCCACAGGGAGGACCCAGCATGTGGACCTTTTGGTACTGGTGTTCCTCAGTGCCCAAGCTTCAGAAAGGCTGATATCTGTATCTGCAGCTTCCCAGGACCCCTGGGAGCCCTGCTTTCTCTCACAGCTCTGTGTATAAATTGACAATGCTGTGCACATCTGTGTATGGCTACTGGAGGTATCCCCTGGTGTCTAACAGAAGCCAGAGGAGGAAGCTGTATCCCATCCATTGGCAGAAGTGACCTGTGGATCCATCTGAGGTAGCAGGAAATATGCCCCATTAGTCAGCAGGGGTGTTTCTGGCTAGCTGAGGAGGAGGAGAACACTTGACAGTGGTATTTCCAGCTGTCTGCATGAAGTGGGGGGAGGCAGCTGCTCTGGCAGGCAGCTGGGGTATGCTGGTCATGCCCACCCTGACATGGTCCATCTGAGAGATGGACTCTCTCTCTCCCTCCTTCTGTATGTGTCCTCCTGCCACTCAGCTCTCATCAGCTCCAATCACCACAAGGGAAGTTGGCCCTGCCAGAGCTCAAGGTCAAGAAAAGGATGCTTCAATTATTCTACTTTCATCTTTCAGGGGCCCAGTGGACTGGGAAAGCCAGTGGTTATTGGCTTCATGGCTGGCTGGAGAGACTGTGTACCAGGGAAGAACAGGGCAGATGAAGGGAAGGAGAGGGAGGGTCATGAAAAAACCCATGGGCCAACTTGAGCAAAGATGGCCAGAAGACACTTCTTCAGACACACAGAAAGGGATGGGGCATTTCCAGAGCCAATTTTTGCAGTTGCTAGAGAGGCAAGGACAAGCATGGATTTAGGAGTCAGGCAGACCTGGGTTCTAGTCCTGGTTCTGCTACTTCCTGGCTTCCTGGACATTTTCTGAGCTGTAAAGTGGGGATGTTGTAAAAACCACCACGTCAGGCCCAGGGTACACACCTAGGAAATGCAAGGCCCCTCTTGTCATCTTTTTTCTCTAAGGCTACCCACATGAGGCAGATGGTGGCTGGCAAGGGCAGGAATAGGAACTGCCTGAGGCGGGTGTGTGTGTGTGTGTGTGTGTGTGTGTGTGTGTGTGTGTGTGAGGTATGTCCTGAGCCCAGTCCAGAGTGTCTTTTCTCTTGACTTCTTCCTCTTGGCTGGGAAAACTAGTTGTCACAGAAGATAGGAAAGGGCGACAGGGGAAGCAGCCAGAGTCCTTGTAAGTGACTCTGTGGCCAGGTCTAGCTTCTGCCTGAGTATTCTTGGCATTCCCCACCTATGCAATCTTTTTAGGAACATAGCCAGGGGCTAATGGCACATCAACTCCACAGACTAGAAGACTCTTCTTTCATCCCCTTCTCAGAGTGAAAGGCAGGGATTTGTGCAGATGAGGAAATTGAAGCTCTGTTTAGTGACTTTTCCAAGGTCACACAGCTATGGGATTGACACAAGAATCAAACCCACCAGACCCACCATCCCTTTAATCTTTATTATCACCCTTCCTCCCCCATCCCATACCCAGCCATCATCCGAGGCCTTAGTCATTACAGACTCACGACCTCCATAATACTCCCTGCATTTTCCTGCCTCATGTGGTTTTCCTCAAAGGCTCCTCTGGCCTGGAACGTCCACTGTGCCCTGCCTTGCCCCACCACCTTCCTTTCCCCCATCCCCTCTCCCTTCCTGGGCCTGTGAAAATCCTCCTTATTCTTCAAAAGGCATTAGCCTTTTTTGATTCCTGAAAGCTGAAGGATTTCCTGTGTTCCCAGAGGGCTTTGCTTTACTCTTGTCTTATGTTGCGAGTTGCTGTGCCCACAGAACAAGAGAGATCTTGGAGATCATTGAGGCAAACCCTCTCAGTGGAGGAGACTAAGAGAACCAGAGAGCAGAAGTGGCTCCAATATCTTCCTATTTTTCTTCCCAACCCTTTGGACACTGATTCAATCTCTTTTCTGTTGGAGGTCCTCAAGGCGTTAGATCCTCCCCCTGCCCCTCCGCTCTCCTCTCTCCTTTCTCTCCCTAGGGGAGCTCATCTGTGATGAGAACTTAAGGACAATATTGCCTCCAGATCATCACCACCAGGATGTTCCCCTACTACTCACCTCAAATTCAACATTTCACAACTAAAGCCATCAGGTCTATCCAACCTATCCAAACCTGCCCTTTTTTCTGTATCCCCTCTCTCAATGGATAGAACCACTACATCCCCATCAGAATCCTGCTACAGCTGCTTTTACACTATGATGGCAGAGTTGAGTAGTGACAGACCACAAAGCCCCAAATAATTGCTATGTAGTGCTTTATGGAAAAGGGTACTGATTCCTGTTCTAGACCATCTGCCCCACGAGGGCAAGGATAGTATCCACCTGGTCCATTGCTCGGTCCTCAGCACCCAATACAATGGCTAGTCATTGGCAGATGGTCTAGAAACATTTGCCAACTAGTGCTTAAAGTGTATATGATCACAGCATAAATCTGTGGCCCACCCAGGGTCCCTGCAGCCCCAAGTAGGCTCTGACCTTAGATCAGCATCTCAAACTGTATCCCCAGGACACAAGAATGAGGTCAGATTCCCTGTGTATTCCCAGTCTTCCCAAGAGCACGGCCAGGTCCAGAGGATAGAGAAATTATGTTGGTGTTGGCCACCTGAAGGGCTCGGGGGAGGACAGCAGGGCCCTGGGGCTGTCCTGCAGAGTCTATGCCCACATCAAAGATGTGCACCTCCACCTTAAGACACCTGACACTAAGGCAGTGGACCTCAATTAGGGACACCTTTTCCCCCAGGGAATTTTTAGCAGTGCCTGGAGACATTCTTGGTTGTTACAAAGGAGAGACTAGAGGGAAGTAGCTGCCAGTGGCACCTTGTGGGTAGAGTCCACGGATGCTGGTAAACATTTTACAAATGCACAGGACAGCCCCATACAACAAAAAGATATCAGGCTGAACATGCCAATAATGCTGAGGTTGAGAAATTCTCCTCAAAATCACGAGTTTTTAGCCCTTCATGCCCATTAGAAACACCTGATGCTTGGGCTCCAGACTAGATCAATTAGAACAGAACCTCTGGGCTGAGACCCAGGCATCAGCACTTTTATAATCTCCTCAGGTGATTCTAATGTAAAGCAAGCCCTGAGAACCTCCAGGATAGAGCCCACTTCCTGGGAAAAGTTTCTAAAGATGGACCTATACATAGTCCCAAATTACCTAGGACAGTCTTTACCTCAAACATTTGATCCCACTGACAAGCCCTGGGGCCAGCTGGTCATTTGAGAAAATCTGTTGTTCTTATGGAGTATCTCTGAGCACTGAGGGGCCAGCAGATCCCTTTTCTCCCCCTTCCCTCTCTGCCCATCACTAAGGGAGGAGGGGTGCTTGTGGAGGAGAAGGGAGGGGCTAGGGAGCACAGCTGGGATTCCAATCACTTCCAACCACAAAAATCTGTATCAAACCATCTCTCTCCCTTCTCTCCCTTCCAAGCTGAGCTGTAGAGAGAAGCACCCCCTTCCTGAAAACAACTGAAGCCCCAAGCTGACATGGAAAGTGGGGCTCAGCAGTGTGGATGTTGGGGAGGAGGGACAAAAACTCCTACCTTCCTTATTTGGCCCTAGTTTGGGGCATGTGTGTAAATGTTGCTCCACCTCCTAAATCCAATCAGCCCCTGGGCTTGAGCAGGCTCCCTGGCCCAGGAAAGAAAGGCACTGGATGAACCAGGGAAGGTAGGTTCCTCTACTGTGGGACAAACTTTTCCTCTCCCTCTAAAACAGCAACTCTATGGGGGCCTGGCTCCCCCAACCTCTCCCCAAGGTGGAACTGGGTATCCATCCCAGAGTCTAGGCCTTCCTCTCCAGGGAGAGTATCTCACCAGCCTCCACTTTTCTCCTGTGCTAGGCAAACCCGAATCTCAGTCGGAGGCAATTCTCATCAGGGCTGCTTAGCCACTGAGTGCTGGGATGAGGGGGAGGCCTAAAAGAGCAGGGCCAGGATTCCATGAGTCTCTGAACCAGGAAGACTTCTGTAGTTCAGAGGCTCCTGGAATTCAAGATTAGAGAGGCCATGGTTCAGCCAGGGTCTGACAGTAAGCCTGCAAGGAAGTGAGTAAGCTAGCTCAGATCTGGGCTTTGGGGTAGATTCCTGGGTGTAAGCTGGGAAGCTGTTGCCAGAGGCCTAGAGCAGAAGCACAAACACAATGAAGTGAGCAGCAGATTCCTGCTGCACAGACTAAATCCTGGCAGGGACTATCTGAAAATGATAGGTGAGGCTCCCAAGACCACTGGAGTGGAACCAAGATACTAATTGCCCTACTTTGGAGAGGGGACAAGAAGTTGACAAGAAGTGATAGGCAGGTGACATTGGAGCCAACCTTGAAGCATAAAGGAGAAATTGCAGAAAGCAGAGAAGAGTAATCAAGTGGAAGGACACAATGGAGACAAATGCCTCGAGGGGAGTCTCATCTGGGACATGCTGCATTGGGCCTTGAACACATAGTGTGAGTAGGTTAGAGAGAGAACTGATGCCCTCATCAGGTGTGCTCAGAATGGGAAGGTCTGTGTGTTTGCCCAGATAGGAATCCTGACTTCATCCTGAAAGCCATGGGAAGCTGCGGATGTACTTGAAGCAGAGTAAGTGATATGATCATGTTTGACATTTCTAACAGTTCTTCCCATTCTTGTTGGAGGCTGGATTGGACCGTGTGAAGGTCCAAGACCTAAAGACAGGGAACCATCTGGAGGTCAGTGCAATGGTCTAAGTGTAGGCCCATGTGAATGATGATGGAAGGCATAAAAAGGCTGAGCCTCTGTGGAATTATACTACTTGAATGTCAGTGTGAGGAAGACTAGGCAATCTTTTGGAAACTCACATCATAGTTCCACTTGCTCCTGATAGCTCTTAAAATAAAGTCTTTATTTCTTCCAGTGGTCTCTGAGGCCCAGATGTCTCAGTGCATAGCCATTTCTTTTTTTTTTTTTTAACATTTTCTGTGTTTTATTTATTTTTGAGAGAGGGAGAGAGAGAGAGAGAGAGAGAGAGAGAGAGAGAGAGAGAGAGAGTCAGTGTCAGTGTGAGCAGGGGAGGGTCAGAGAGAGAGAGGGAGACACAGAATCTGAAGCAGGCTCCAGGCTCTGCGCTATCAGCACAGAGCCCGATGCGGGGCTTGAACCCACAAACCGCGAGATCATGACCTGAGCCAAAGCCGGACACTCAAAAGACTGAGCCACCCAGGCACCCTGTGCATAGCCATTTCTCTAGCCTCTTCTCCTACCAGGCGTGGCCCCCACCTCCACATTCTTAGCTTTGGCTCCATATGCAGCTTCTTTCAGTTGCTGGATAGTTACAAGCTCTCCCTTGTTTCTCCATTGACACATGTTCCTTTCTACTTAGAATACTCCAGTGTGTACCCTCCCTGCTCTTTCCTTACGCTGACCTGACACTCCCTCACACTGGGCCCTAGTCACCATTCAGGCCTCAGCTTTCTGGGAGGTCCCCCACAATCCCCACCCACCTTGGCCCCTTAGACTGCTCCCCTATCGGCCCTTAATAACCTGGATGGTTATTTTCTGTAAGCTGTGGGAGGGCAGGGATCATGACTGACTTGTTCACCACTGTCACCTACCTCCATGCATAGTGCTGGCACATGTTCAACACATGTTGAAGGAAAGGAGGAAGAATGGAGAGGGATATGTCAAGAATGAGGTCAGCTGATGGATGGTGATATTACTGCTAGGGGCAGAGAATAGATTTTATTTTGGTGGTGGAGAGAAATGAGTTTAGTTTAGGCCTTGTTGAGCTGCAGGTATCTGAGGGTCACCCCAGAAGACATATTGAGTAAACTGTCAACTCTGTGGTCCTGTAGCTCAAGGAGCAGCTTGGACTGGGCCAGTCTGCTGACAGGTGTGAGCTAAAGCTGTGGGAATGAATTTAAAACTTGATGTTTTTGATTCCTAAATAAACAGCCAGCCAAGAACCAGTATATTTTGAAACATTGGTGGCCAAGGATGTGACTGGAAGAGGTGGAGGGAGGTGGCAGGAGGTGGCACTTCTCCCTGTAGGGTTGAGGAGGATCCCTCTTTGGAACTGCCCCAGCTGTCACACAGCTCTGCAGGGAGAGAGAGGTCTGGCTGGGGTGCCTGGCTTTGGAAAGAGGGCTGTTCAGAACAAAGGGCCCCTGGCCTCTCTGTGTCCTTTCCCCACCAGGTGCCCTCAATGCTCCCTGAGTCCTTCTCCCTGGCTGGAGACTGTGGCCCCCAGTTTGCTGTGAGTCTTCCATCTCCATGGACTTACCCATACCCACTTCCCCATTGCCTCTGCCCTGCCCTAGCCAGCCTCTGTAACTCAATGCTCCTGCTCCTTCCTTAGCCGGGCCCAGGAATCCTGCCAAACATTGTGCTTCCTGGCTTGAGGATGACTCAGGCTTCCCTCCCCAGCCCCTGAGCCATGCCATAAGCTGAGCAGGGAGACTTGCTGACTCTAGGAGCCAGGGTGAGATTGCCCCAGACCCCTGTGCTTCATGCCAACAAAACAGCATCCATGGGGACTGGAGGTACTGGAGACAAGATGTCAGAGCTGGGAATCACTAGAAGGTCTGGCAGGCTAGCATCAGTGCTCTGATATGATAGCATCCTGGGAACCAAAGGGTCAATAGATACCTACTAAGTTGCTGGCCAGGCTGTCTTCCTTAAAGCCTTAAATTTTTTCACTGAAGATGGAGGGGCCTCTCGGGAGTTCTAGGGATCACAGGCATGACATGAAATCCTGGTGCCACCTCCTCCTAGCTGAAAGACCTTCAACAAGTAAGTCACTTTGACTGAATGGGACTCAGTTTGCTCCTCTGTACAATGGAGATTAGAATAATACCCTCCTCCTAGGGTTGCTGAGAGGATTAAATGAAGGAACACTTGGAAAATGCTTTGTAAACAGTCAGGGACTGTAACAAGAAGGGTGTTATATTTATCTACATGGCTAGGATGGAGAAGAAGAAACAGGTGGCTTTCTGCTTTTCTGTCATCCGGGGGCACATTTCCTAGTTCTTTCCACTTGAGGTCTCAGCCCATGGAAGGAAGGTCAAGGCTCAGAAAGATGGTTGCATATTTTGCTGGAGGACCTTCAGCAAGAGGTTTGACTTTCTGAGCCTCTGCAAGCTGTATTCAGATGGGGAAAGAAGGAGAATTTCTCTTTCCCTCTTTCCCTTCCCAACCTCATTCCTTCCCTGGGGCTGGTGTGATGTTCAAAGAGGAGGTTCATACAGAGGTGAGGCCCAAAGGCCCAGTGCTCTTCCCAGATGTGCTGGGGTTGTGGGGGGGGTGGCAGAAAAAATGTGGACATGTGGAGGGAAGGGCTAAGGCTGGCCTATATCTGTGATCAAAGGCACAGGGTGGGGTGGGGAAGGGGGTGGAGGATGAGTTCTTTGCATTGCTGAGGGTTTAGTGCTTTCTCTTGGTTGCCTGGATGCCTTGGTGTCCCCTCCCACCAACCCCAGTATTCACCTTGAGCCTATGCCCATAGACCCACTCAGGACTAGTGTGAGTAAAGAGCAGGCTGCTTGCCTGGCCACTGGTGAACAAGTGGTGGATCACCTATCTGTCCAGCTGTCTGTGCCTTGCCTAGCTGACAGTGGCCTAACCTCGCTCTTCCATGTGTAGCTGTGGGGTACAAGCTTCTTAGATTGGCTATCAGAGGGCTGGGGGGCCTGTAAGCTGCCCATGGCCAGACTGTGAGGCATCCCACTATCCCACTGCCTGGGGCTTACCAGCCTCCAGTGTGTATGAGTAGGTGCCAGTGCCATAGCTGAGTCTAAGCCTCTCAATCTCTTGGCTCAGGGCAGCCACTTCTGCATGGTGCTGAGTGCCCATGCAAGACTGTGCTCTGTCCTGGGCCAGAGTAGGTAGAGTTTGGTTCTATAGGCCTGCAGCTTCCTCCAGGGGAAGTAACAAGGGAGCATAAATAGTGGCTTTGTTCTGGAGGAGAGGAGGAAAGATGTAGGCTCTCTTGGGCCCACTTCAGTACCCTTGGGGCTATGACTGCTAACTCATCCAGGAAATGTGCCTGCTAAACAATACCCAGGCCAGCCTGTCCCAAGCCCTACTTCCCATCTTTGGTGGGAGTCCTGGAGGAGATGCTTCTGAACCATTGTTCCAAGGGACAACTCACCAGTGTCAGGTCTAGGCCAAGCCAGGGTCCTGAGCTTCAACACCAAAGGAGGAAGTACGTGATGTCCCAGAGAAGTGGTTCATCCAGCCTTTCTTCTTGGCTGGGAAGGCAGCCACTCAGGACACCATGGTTTGGTGGGGAGAGGGGTTGGAGTAGACCATACTCCTTTTTATTTCCTTTGGGAAGGGCTTATAGGGGGTAAAATGAGGAAGAAAGTAGACACTTGGCAAAGGATCATGGCAGAGTTGGAATGGAACCATGAAATGGAAGGAACCCCTAAAGTGTGCTTAGTTGCTCTCTGGAGTTTAATTTTGGCTCTGTGGGGGCAGGGGCTTTGTTTTGTTTTTTGGTTGCATCCTCAGTGCCTGGAACAATGCCTGGTACATAGTGATTGCTCAAAACATATCTGTGACTCTGCTTTCCCATTTGATGCTCCACCCACATGATTGAATGCTGCTGATGCTCAGAGTGCTCTGGTCTCAGAGACAAGGCTGGTTTCCATTTTGGTCTACATTACTTTCTAGCTAGGTGGCCTCAGGACTCAGTTTCCTTATCTGTAAAGTGGAGATAGCAATTCCTACCTCCTAGTTACTGGGAGGATTTTTTGAGATAGCTTTGGAAGCTTTCCTGGCACATAGTAGATGCCCCACAGATGTTAGCTCTTCCCCCCTTTCTTTTTACTGAGTCTTCTCATGTTCAGGCTAAACAACCTAGCAGCCTCAGATATTCCTTATTTCATTTGATCATCACAATAGGCTCTGTCAAGTGTAGGGCTGTCCATATCCCCATTTATAGATTGGAAACTGACAGCCAAGGAGACAGGTTCTGGTCACACAGGAAGAATTTTTATGCCATTCTGTCTGGCTTCTGGCCTTTTGCTCTAATGTAGCACTTGACTCATACCATTCATAATACTTTGTATCTGACATTCTATCTGTGTGACCTCAAGCACTTTACTACACGTCTGTGAGCCTTGGTTTCTTCAGCCATCCAATGGGACTAAGTATTCTGACTCCCTTGACCTTGATGCCAATCCAGGGTGATGGGTTATATCATCAGTCCTTCACCTTCTTCTTGCTTCTCTTCCAGTGATTGACAGACAGTGTGCCTCTGACCACCATCCTCCCTAGGCATTCCTGGCAAAGCCGCTGGAACTCCATCCCTTTTGCTCTCTTTCCAGGAAACATCTAAATGCGGTTGAGTGAGAGGGACATTATTAGAGGGATAACACTGGGTCAACTCTAGTTTATTAAAACATCAGTAAATATTTTTTAAACTATTATTAGTACCAAATGACTTTTGACACACTGTACAATGGATTGTGACAAACCAGTGAATCATGACTCCTCAGGGAGAATGGCGGGAGTTTCTGATAGCTCTTTTATGAATGTGTATAGTCATACAGAAATGCAAGAAATGATTAGTATTGTTATAATAATTACCATTGTTCCTATCCTGGGAGCCATGTAACAGCATAAAAGTTAAGACCATGAGTTTAGAAGCCAAACTTCTTGGGTTCAAATACTGGCTCTGTCATTTCCCAGGTGTACAACATGGGGCAAGGTTGTACTTGAAGTACTTCTCTGTACTTCACTTTATCCATATATCAAATGGGAATAATAATAGTAGAATCTATTTATCAGGGTTATTTAAGTTTCAAATGAGATAATGTGAATAAAGTATGTAGCACCTTGCTTAATACAAAGGTCAGCAAGCTACAACCTGCAGGCCACATTTGCCTCTCTGTCTTTGTAAATAAAGTTTTATTGGAACATAGCCAGGTTAATTGTTTACCTATTGTCTATGGCTGCTTTTGTGCTATAACAGCAGAGTTGAGTAGATGCAACAGAGACTGTACTCTCTGGTCCCTTACAGAAAATATCTACCAACCTCTGTGCTAGTTCATAGAAGAATTGTTCAATAAATGGGAGCTGTTATTATTTCATTTCATTATTCTAAAAGCTCGTTCATTGCAAATATGGGGGTTTGAGTCCAGAGAGGGAAATGACTTGTCTAAGACCTCACAGCTAAGATGACATAAGATTGGGCATAGAACCCAAACCTCTTGATTCCTAGTCCAGGGAACTTTCTAGTATATAACATTGACCAAGAATCCCCTGTGCTTGGAGCCCCTGGACTCAACATTCTTCCTTCAAGACATGGAAGTAGCTGGCTTAGCTCCCAGGCCAAGGGATGTCAGCTGCAAAGCCCATGGACACTCCTCCCTCCCTGTGTCAGAGGCTCTGCCAGATCAGCTGACACTGAGCAGCTTCTTTGCCCATGCAGGTCCATCAGGACCCTTCTCTGGCTTTCTGTCCTTGGGTCCATTGCCCTAGTAGGCTGGGCTTTGGTGGCTGGCTTACTGGGTGATTAATGTTTCTGTCTCACACTCAAGTCTTTTATATGCTTGCTAGCCTTGCCCTTGTTCTTGTAATAAGCTCATTTAGGCCATTTACATTTCCTTTGGTTGCTCTCCTGTCCAATAGCAACTATGACATAATTATATTGTTCTCTCTTATCCTTAGTCTTCTCAAACTGCCTCGTTATATTTAATTTCCTGTCCATTTCCCTTATTGGGAAACAGTGGAGCTAAGTCAGGCCAAAAGTTATGGGATAGCATGGGAAAGCTCATAGAGTCTCACGCAGGGTCTGTGGAGCCCAGAGAGGTAGCTTGGACTCTAGAGTCAATGAAGGATGGTAGGACACACCACTTCCCAGTCTGGACCTCCTCTGTTAACAAGTATAAATCATAGGTAGGGGTAGGGAAGGAAGACCTCTGAAGTCCTTTATTCCCAACTTGGGCAATCTGGGAGCCTCGAGACCTAATTTTGTTTTTTATTTTTTTAAATGTTTTATTTATTTTTGATACAGAGAGAGACAGAGCATGAGAGGGGGAGGGTTGAGAGAGAAGGAGACACAGAACCGGAAGCAGGCTCCGAGCTAGCTGTCAGCACAGAGCCCGACGCGGGGCTCGAACCCACGAACGTGAGATCTGACCTGAGCTGAAGCCGGACGCTTAACCGACTGAGCCACCCAGGCGCCCCAAGACCTAATTTTAGCGGCCACCGTAACCTCCAGCCTCTCCACTTCCCCTCAGTGCCTATATCAAACACTATTCCTGTTCCTGATATCTTCCCCAGGTCTCACAGCTGCAGGAGTGGCAGGCCTAGTACTGATTCTAGCTCAAGTGACTGTGTGCATGTGTGTGAATGTGCATGTACACACATGCACATGAAGGCTCACAGATGTTCTTGTAACCATGGACTCCCTTTGACATATGGTAGGCACTCAAAACATACTCATTTTCTTCCTCTCATGGGCAATCATAGTGCCTAATATGGGGCAGAACTAGTCAGGTGGGAACATAGTAGATATTCAATCAGAGTTTATCAAATAACTAGATTAAGTAGGAGTATTCTTTCTGGGAACGTGTTCTGTGTTCCATCTGTGTGTGTGTTTCTGTGTGTAGTGTATGAAATGTGTGCACTTTGGGTATGGAGTGTGTGCTCTGACTGTGTGTACTACATGTGCTTGGTATGTGGGCATGAATGTGCATGGCATGCTGCTGTGTATGTTGCACATGGGAGTGGATGTAGACAAGAAACTACAGTAGTTTAGAGTTCAATGCACAAGCTCTGACTGACCTGGATTTGAATCCCAGCACCCTACTTTCTCATGGTGTTACCTTTGTCCCTGAATTCACCTAAGTTCCCTTTTCCTCACCTATAAAAAGTGGGAGTGGGGAACCAATGCCAAACTCACAGGGATGTAGAGAGCATGAAATGTGCTAATGTAGGCAAAACTAGCACATGACCTCGCACATGGCAAGTGCACAACAACTGATAATTGTTGATGATTAGTAAGTGGAGCGCTTGGCTGTCAGCGGTGTATGTGCTATGTGCAGAGTGTGAGCATGTGTGTGTGTGTACGTGCCAGTGTGGGGCAGACTGTGTGAAAGAAGACTCAGTTGGAGAGCCTAGAGGCATTGGCAGACCCTGGGGATGTCCACTGAGAAGGGAAGTCTGAAAAGCAGAAGCAAAGGTCACATCCATGCACAGAGGTGGGTGAGAGAAGCCTACACTTGGGTTTATGGATATGATGACTTAATGAACCTCTTCCCCTCTCAGCCACAGGATTAATGGAATGAAAGTGGGCAAAGGACAATTTAGCTGGATATTCAGGAAACAATCCCTAATAGGAAAGCCTGTTTAGCTTAAGAAACAGTCTCTTATAGGACCCTCTGTGGCTCTCACTCAAGGCATTTCAAATCCCTGCCTGGCCAAGTAAGGCAAGAAGAAATCTAGAGAGGTAAGGAAGAGACAGCAGGGAGCCAGAAAAGCAGACTGGAGAGGAGACCAAGAAGTGTGGCAAGTTTGCAGGGGATACTGGAAGAAGGGGTTGGAAAAGGAGAGGGTGGGTTTGAGAAGGGAGAGAACAAGGGGGTAGAAGGAAGGTAAGAGAAAAGTAAGGCAGTGACACTAGGAAAGCCACCTTCTCCTTCTCCCTGGGCCTAGTGGAATCTCCTTTAGGCCAGGCACTGCAGCTTCTTGTGAATCACAGAGGTCGTTTCATGCTCAGTGACTGGGCTAGTAGTTGAGAATATGGAAGGTGACCAAAATTCCAGGGTGATCCAGGGGCACCTCAATATGTGGAAGAGATACTCTTCAACCTGGGACTGAGTTTAAAAGCCAGATACCCTACAGCTCCCTAGCTCCCTTTCATGACATTTTCAGCCTACTCTCATGCCCTCTCCTTTGGCATCTGTCTCTCAGGACACCATCTAGCCTAGCCTGGCCCTTAGTCACTTCTGAGGCTCAGCTGAGCCTGATCTGACATATATTCTGGGAGTAGATGGCTGGTTGCCCTTACCATCTGCTACTGTAGGTTTGAAGTCCTGCCCACTTCCCTGCACTCTCCCGGGTAAACCTGCACCCCTGAATGGTGAGATCTCTTCGCTCTCTGCCTAAGTACCTATCAATTTTCTATGAGCTTTTGAAAGCAAGTACCACAACAGTACATTTCATTAATGATAAAAAGTGGTGGTAGGACCACCTGGGTGGCTCAGGAGGTTACGCATCCAACTTTGTCTCAGGTCATGATCTCACGGTTTGTGGGTTTGAGCCCCACATCAGGCTCTGTGCTGACAGCTCAGCACCTGCAGTCTGCTTTGGATTCTGTGTCTCCCTCTCTCTCTGACCCTCCCTGCTCATATTCTGTCTTTGTCTCTCTGTCTCTGTCTCTCTCTCAAAAATAAACATTAAACAATTTTTAAGATGATAAAAGTTCTGGTGATCATAATATTACTGCCAATAAAGATGGTGATAGTGACAGTGTCAGTGGTAGTAGTGAAGGTGTTAATAATAATAGCGTTGATGGTGATGTTGGTGGTAAAAGTAATGGTGAAAAGACAATAGAGATGGTGACAATAGAGGTGGTGGTGGTGATAGTAAGTGTGGTAATGGCAGTGGTGGTAGTGAATGTGGTAATGGTGACACAGGTGGTGATGATAATGAGGTAATGATGGTGGAGGTAAGGAGAATTATGTTAGAGAAAAAATGGTGGCAAGGAAGAGAATGATGGTGATGATGATGGTTGAGGTGGTAAAAGTAATAATATTGCTGGATGTGGAGATAGTAATGTGGAGGTAGTGATGGTGGTGGTGAAGGTGATGATGGTAGATGTTCTTGAGATATTAGAGCTGATGATGGTGGTAATTGATGGAAGTGTCAATGATGTTGACAGTAATGGTGAAGGCAGTTGTGCTGATACTGGTAGAGAAAATGATCGCGAGGATGGTGATACTGCTAGTTGTGACAGCAATAAAAATGGCAGGTAAGGATGGAAATGGTGATTGATGATGGTGATGGTGATGACACCCCATGGTCTAGTAGGTATACTTACTAGGTCTGTGATTTTCTACATTATTCATAACTTTTACTTCAATACCATTCCATCTTAGCATTACCTTACTTTTTATCCTTCACTATCTCTGGGGAATTCAAACATTGGACCAACCAGTAAAGACACTGTACAGCTATTGGTTTTCAGAAGAGTAGCTGACCTTCCCCACTTCCACAAAAGTCAAAACAGCAAAGATTTGGCATCAGGAACTAAAATTAGGTATTATAAAGAGAATCCTAATGATTAGAAATACAGTGCTGGCAAATTACCTGAGGAAGATTATGGAATGTCTTGAATCCCTTTGAGATGACACAGAACAAGAGAGAACCCCCCCCCCCCAGTGGCCTAAATGAATCATACCTAAAGGCAGAAAAGATGGACATAATAACCTCTGTAGGTCAGGACCAACTTCAGGAGCCTGATTCTTTGGCTTGCTAGTCAGGAAAATGAGGTGGATTTGTCTACTGACACCTGGAGCTCCATTTCTGAACCTAATGGTGAGGAGATGAGAAGAGATTTGGGGATGGAAGTGGCAATGAAATCTGGTGGCTTAGATAAATGTTAGCTTTCTCATTCAGTTCCTTGTGGCTCTTAGTGGGAGGTGACCCAGGATGTAGGCCTCTGTGGCACTCCCTCCAGCTTTGCATCTTCCAAGAGGCTATCCATCAGGGCCATGATGTCCATCTCCCAGCCAGGCTGTGGTAAGAAGGAGGGAAAGGAGGGAAAGGAAGGAAAGAGGAAGGAACACTGCTCACGATTCTTGGGAGGAATCTGCTTTCTACTATAGGCTCTTGGAGCTCTTATTTCCCCTGTGGTTATCCCTTCTCCTCTCTCCTCTCAGTTTCCTGATTTCTGAAGGCCACTCACAAAAGCCCATCAGGGACAGACTTCCTGCAGCAGATGGGTGGGTACCAAGGCAATAGCTAACATACCAAGGGAAGAGGGCACAGAATGGGCATTAGAGTCTGAACCAGGAACCTACTCCTAACTTTATTACTTAATCACTGTGCAACTTTAGGGGCACCTGGGTGGTTCATTCGGTTAAGTGGCCACTTCATGATTTCAGATCAAGTCATAATTCATGAGATCAAACCCCACGTTGGGCTCCATGCTGACAGTGAGAGGGCTCCATGCTGACAGCAAAAAGCATGCTTGGGATTCTCTCTCTCCCTTTCTCTCTCACTCTCTCTGCCCCTCTTCTGCTCACACATGCTTGTTCTCTCTGTGTCTCAAAATAAATAAATAAACTTAAAAAATAGTTTAGTCACTGTGTGAATTTAGGCCTAGTAGTACCACTCCCTGAACCTCAGTTTCCCCCTTATTTAAAATGAGGACCTACCTTACAGAATTTTACAAGGATTAAATGAGATTGTGTATGAAAGTTTCCTAATATATTTTGGTACCTGGTAGATGTGCAAGAAGCATTAGTTTACTCCCCACCCTCTATCCGTTTAGAAGGGGACAGCATAAGCATGACCTAATTCTCTTTCCAGACTCCTTGGGCACAAACCCTTCCCATCTCATTATTACCATCTGAGCCTCCTCCCCATATTCCCCATGATACTGGGAAAGTCTGTGTAAGGTGAAAGTGACAGGTACCCCTTCTAGCCTGGGCACTGGGTTTGGAGTCAGAGGACTGGCATGTGTGTCCTTGGTCATTGCCTAGGTTCTCAGAACCTCAGTTTCTTCATCTGAAAATAGGGATAATAATCCCTGCTTTGCTGGCCTTGCAGGATTCTTACGAGACTCAAATGAGATCATGCTTTAGGATGTACACTGCGCTGGATACATGTGGGGGTTATTAGCTTAGTCCCCTCGGGGATAACAAGGCCAAACAAAGTATTCAGGCATTCACAGTAGCTGGGGACATGGAATTATAACCAAGACTCGAAGCCATCTATGTTCAGCTTGGGTGGAGAGGGACAGGGGGTGTTCGTTTATATCTTTTACTATAAGTCACACATAAATATGCCAATTATAAGGCTTGAGTCAACTGCCTGGGGATTTCTTCAGCCATATGACAACCCCAAAAGACCAAAGGATTTCTTGTCTTTCTCCCACTGAATTTCTGGTTCTACTGAGGTTAGAACTTGACCAGTGTCTGAAGTTGGCCAATCCTTCCCCACTTGGCACAGAAAACTGTGGGCCATTCCCTTTCTGGGTGAACTGAAGTCCGAGAAGAGTTTTTTGAGTTGGGAGTTCTGATGGGGTGTGAATCTTTATGGTGCCCTCTGCCTATATGACCATGAGCCCAGTGTCCCCCTCCTGACAGCTCTCACCAGTGGTTTTCTTTCTCCCACATGTCCTTTTCCTGTGTTCTCATCAACAGCCCACTCTTCTTTCTCACAGTAATGGCCAACTTCTGAACACCTTAAGCTCTCATCAGTGAGTCATCTTCTCCTTGACCAAAGTCTAATTCTCCACCCTGACTTCTGGGCAGCAAGAGTGCCCATGCCTGTCACATGCCCCAGACTGGCAACATAGTTGTCAAGTGCATTTCTTTGTCCTTTGTCCCTGTTACCCCTCCCCAGCCTCATTCTTTTTTTGGAAGCCTCAGTTCCAGCTCCCTCTGCATGCCAGTCTCAAGCTCTGCCTCCTGTCTCCTCCTTCAATGCCTGCCTCTTTCTTTTTCCTGAGGGAAGGCCAGAGGAGCCTGGAGATTCTCATTCCACTCTTTCTTTTCCCTCCACTCATCTTTCTGTCTCTCTACCACAGTGTCTTCTCTTACCTCAGGACTCAGCTCCTATCTCAGGCCCCTGCTGCTGATAAATTCTTGTGCTTCTGTCAACAGGAACAACCTGAACTCTAGGCGCCCCCTCACCTGAAGTCAGTTTGGGCTCTGCCTGGCTCCCGCTCCCAAAGCTCAGTCTAATTGGTTCCTCCCTGTAGGCATCATATGGTATCAAGTTACTGCTTGCAGTTCATTGGTGGGGACCACCTACCAGGCACCCCTGGAGGTGAGGTTAAAATGTGGACCTCCTATCATGTGTTTGAACAACTAAGGCCAAATCCACAGCATTCTAGGAAATGGCACCTACCAGTTAAGCTGTGCTTTGGATCCAGGATCCTAAGAGGGCCTGGCATGGCCCAGTGGCCAAGACATGGAGAAGAGAAGAAGGGCAAGGAGAGGAGAACTCTTTTCTCTCTTCTGTGTGCATGTGTGTGTGTGTGTGTGTGTGTGTGTGTGTGTGTGTGTAGTGAGCAGGGGTGCTGGTGATTCATGTATTGTGTCACTGTGTCAGCTGCTGCTAGGTGCCATGGGTGTTTGTTGAGCTGTCACTGTGCTGTGCAAGTGCTGAGCACTTACTCTGTTGTGTGCCAGAGGATGGAGGGCTGCCATGCTTTCGGGGTGATGTGTGTGTTAGGTATCACTGTGTCCTTTGTGTGTTCATGCTGCAGCTGTAATGTGTGCTGTGTCAGTGGTCTAGGGTCTGGTAGATGCTATGATGAGTGTTATCTCACTGATGTGGGGGTGCTATGGGAGATATACCATATTTGGCTGCAAGTGTGCCAGGATTATGCTGGGAGACTTGGGTGTCATAGTGCTGGTGTGTAGTAGGGACGTGCTCTGTATCACTAAGTGTGTATGTCTGTTGGGAGGCTGCAATCTGTGTGGTGTGAATTTATGAACCCCAAACCCAGTTCTCAGACCTAAGAGTCTCCAATTTCAGGGCCAAATTCATGTATTCATTGTCACATTTTTCACCCTGCCCCCACCCTGCAGGTCAGGTCGTCCTTCAGTTCCTGTGGTTTAATCCAAACCATCAGCTGAAGTTCTCTGAATACTCAGTTTATGATGACCAGAGTGAAAGGAGATAGAGGAGAGGCAGTGGGAGAGAAGGGCCGGGGAGGGGGAGGAGGATGCAGAGGAAGAGAAGGCCTAGGGGGAGGAGGAGATAAGGGAAAAGAAGAGGAGAAGAAGGAGGAAGAACAGAAGGAGAGTAAGGGTGGAGCATGGAGAGCCAATTGGAATGTTTGCCTGAACCGTGAGACACTCTTCTAGGCCCTAGAGATGCAATAAATTCAAGTGAGGTCAGCACTCCTGAGGCCAAGTTCAGAGGATCATGGGAAAGTCAATCAGGTGAAGCTGGTTTAACCTGGAGGAGCAGAAAAGACCCCACGAGGAAGAGATACTTGAGTTCATGCCTGAAGGTGTGATGTGTGTGAAATCTCTTAGTTTCTGATTCCAGCACTGGGCTCAAGCTGAGGGTGTTATCTTTGGATTATTCCTCTTCCCCCACATCCGATCAAGTTGGAAAATGTTACAATGGCTTGTTCTTTTAATCATTCACTCAACAAATAGTCATTGAGCCTGGACTCTGCCAGGCACAATGCCAGGCCCTGGGAAGCCAATGGCAAGCAAGCAGGACTAGGTTCCTGCTCTCATAGACCCTGCCTCTCCTCAGTGCCACCTCCCCAACCAATGTTTTGGGTTAAGTCCTCCACACAGGGAGGACTCTGGCAGTCTTCTGCTGCTCTTCTACCTCCAGGCTCACTCTTCAGCCCACCATTTCCCTGCAGCCAGGGGAGCTGGAAAGAGCTGTGTTCATTCTATGTTCATTTACCAAAACTCATTGTGGTCTGTGTGCCAGGTATAGTTTTAGGCACTTGAGATACATCAGAGAGCAGAACAAAGTTCCTTATGGACTTAACAGTGTAGTAGGAGGAAATAAATAAACAATAACATTAATAAATTACATAAAATGTTAGGTGGTACAGGTCAGGGATTGGGGATGCTAGACTGAAAAGTACAGAATTACTTAAGGTGGCCAGGGTAGGCCTCACTGAGAAGGTAATATTTGAACAAAGACTTTAAAGAGGTGCGGGAATTAGCCATGCAGATATCTGGGGGAATATTGTTCTGGGCAGATGGAATAATCAGTGCAGAGGCCAGGAGGTGGGAGCATGCCTGGCACAGTTCAATAAGAGCCAGGAAACCAGTGTGGCTGATGTTCAGTGAACAAAGGAGCTAGAAAGCTGGAAATGTTGTGGAGTCATATTGCAGGAGGTTTCAGAGGCCAGTTTAGGTACAATAGTGTTTACTCTGAGTGATATGGGGAACTCTGAGAAGGTCTCAACCTATGTTGTAACAGGATCTCTTGGGCTTCTCAGTGGAGAAGTGTGAAGGAGGCAAGGGCAGAGGCAGAGAATCAGTCAGGAGGTTTCTGCAGTGATCCAGGCAAACTCAAATGAATCTAATGGGAAAAAAATATGGGATGGGTTGTGTGTGCTCTGAAAAGCCGGCCAGGTAGTCAGGGCCAGGGAGGTATCATTACTGCTGGCAAGGGGAAGCCCCATGATGTTGCATGGAGCCCTTGGCTCAGGCCAAGACTCCATCCCAGCCTCCAAATCCAACCAGGACTGTTGGGCCAGGTGGAGGCTGAATACGTACATTCATCACTAGAGCTTATAGAGCCCTTGCTAAGCCATTGTCTTATACGCTCCTCCCATAATCTTGTGCAGTAAATGCTTGTGGCATCATTTTACAACATTAGCAGTAGCTGCCACTTGCATGGCACTTACTATAATGCAGGCTTTCATTCTCAGACCTTGACATGCATCAAGTTATTTGACACTCACAGCCATCCTATGAGCTAGATATTGTTATCCCCCTTATACATGTGATGAATTTGAGGCACAGAGATTAAATAGCTTGCCCAAATTCACTCAGTTCATAAAAAAGCACAACCAGAATTCAGTCTGAGGCATTCTAACTCCAGAGTCTGTGCTCTTAATCCTTATGCTGATAGGAAAACCAAACTCAGAGACAGAAGTGGCTTCCCAAGGCTACGTAGCAAATTGGTGGTGAAGTTCATATTTGTACCAACACACCCGACTCTGATTCCCTTGATGTGTCACACATTTCCCCTCCCTTCCACCCTAACCATGCTCACACAGACTTTGAAGGTTGACTATTATCTTTAGACTTTGTTTTCATTACAAATTTTCTTTCTTTTGCCTCATCCCCTCCCCCACCTGCATGTTTCCAAGCAGAAATTTGGAGTTTTCACCCAAGCCAAGCCCTGAATGGCAGAGGCCAGGAAAGGAGGCTGAGCTGAAGCCAAGTGGGTGGCATTTGCTGGAGGCATTTTTCCATTCAATTGGTGTCTTCGTCCCCCAAAGACTAAAGGAGAGATCTGAGGAAAGCGTGCTGTGCTGTGGGCTGGATGGAACAATCCCTTCCAAGCCTTCTCTGGAAGGTACATGCATGTCTGTGGGTGTTCATGCATGTATATTCTTGTGTTTTCACACATGTGTCTGGATGAACAAGGATGTTAGGGGACAGTGTGTGTAGAAGCTTCTGTGTGTGTCTGGGCATGTGTATATTTATTGTGTGTGTGTGTGTGTAACTGTAGCTGGGTGGGTGGAAATGTGTTAATATGTGTGCCTAAATGTGTGTTTGATGTGAATGGGGTGGGTATGTGCATGTGCCTGTGTGTGGAAATGGGTGTTTGGGGATCTGGAGCACAGGGCTAACCACTGGGCCCTTCTGCTGATCTGGTTAGTCTCAGCCTACACCCCTACCCCCATCCTTGCCCACCTTGGGCACACCTGTTGGCCCAGTTCTGCAGCCTACATCAGAGATCACCTGGCTCTCTGCTTTTGCTTTATCCGCCTGGCAACCCCTCTTTCAAGGCCTTCAGGTCTTGCCCAGGGGAAGCAGAGACCACTGTGATGGAGATAGTATACACTAGCCTAAGACCCTGAGATCTAGCATGATGGTGGCACAAGAGTCCTGGGGGCATGGGACCATAGTTTGCCACCATCAAGATGGAAAGGGTTATTCATGTTGTAGCATACTGACAACCTCTTCTCTTCTCATGACATAGAGGGGAACTGTGTCTATTAGAATGTGGTTAGAAAAATGGAAACCAACAGAAGGAACTTCATTAGGGGTTTAATCTAGGTAGTATAGACTTGAGAGTCAGCTCAGCTTCAGGTGCCAGCTCTGTTGTTTATTTGCTGTTTTACTTGGTTAAGTAACTTAATCTCTCTGTGCTTCAGTGTTCTCATCTGTAGCCTAGAGATGGTAATAGTGGTATGGAGCTCACAGGCTCATGGAGGGTGTTAAACGAGCCCATGTATGTAAAAGTGTTTAGAGCAGTGCCCGGAACACAGTAAGTACTGTATAACTGGGTTCTTGTAAGTAGTAGGATGGTGGCTATGGAGTAAAGATAAAATTTCTGGGTTTCTAGGATTTGCCTACCTTATGCAGGTACTTTCTGTGGATATCCACCTGTTCCAGCATCTGGTCAGAAAATACTTGCACATTGTTAGGATGGTGGCAGGAACAGGCAGTGGACAGCATCTTGCCACTTGGCTGTGAGCCAGGACTACTTTTTTCCCAGAGTGCTCTTACTGTTCAGCTTCCATATGCACATGCACATCTGGATGCACACCAAAGGCTCAGCCCATTCTGGGTGTGACCCCAAATCTCTAATCCCAGCTCATTGGAACATCCCCACACACCTGCACAACTCATGATTCATAAAGGACTCACCAGTCATTATTCCATTTGGCAGGCATGGCAATCCTGGGAGATGATTTTTAACCTCTTTTCTCCAAACAGACAAGCTGCTTCTCAGAGAGGTTGAGTAACTTGCCCAGGGGCACACAGCTAGTACATAGCAGAACCAGCACATGAACTCACATCTGTCTGACTCCAGGCCCACATTTGTAACCACTCCAGCTGTGGCCCCTGAGGATCTGTGGACATGTCTCTCTCCCCCAAAGGACTCTAAGCCTCCTGAGACCTCTGTGTTTCTTTGCCTAGCACTACCCAGCAGTGTCTAGAACAGAGCTGAGTACTTAGTGGGGTGCAGCTCACATGCCAAACTCAGCCAAGATATATATTTTGTTTAGTTTGTATAATATTTCCATGAACTTTAAGATTAGTCACCAAGATGGAAAAATGGGGTGATTTTATATAAAAATTCAAATTTCCTGTTCCTCTCAAAAAATTCAGTAACCCTGGCAAACCTGGGCTTGTGTTCCAACATGGCAACAATCAACTGTATGTAGTCCCACTGTTCCTGGAGATTGGGCACATAATCATCGCTTTACCCTAGTCCCCAGTATTCCCTCTTGTTGTCCCAGCTGCTGTTCTTCATCCTGCTTGTACTATTGAGTCCTGTCACTTCATTCCTTCACTTACATCCCTCACCTGGCCTAAATGGGCACCTGGACTGGTACCTCCTGGATACCAGGAGTGGCAAAGGGACTTACTCAAATGCACACATCTAGTAAATAGCAGTACAAGGTTTCCCTTGGTCTTGCCAGGGAGGAATGGCCAGTGTTGTAGGAGATAACAAAAGAAGGTGCTCTTATTATTACACGATTACAGGATATAGCCTGGGGTGGAGTGTAAGCACAAAGGAAACCCTGGGGGCCAATGTAGCTGTCTACCCTCGTGATATTTCCAATATCAACTATGTATTCATTTATCCTCTGGCCCATCCACCCAGGCTATATCCCTCTACTCCACCTGGCAGAGAAGGGACACAGTTTTCTTGCCCATGAATAAAGAACTATGAGATGGTAGAAGATAGGGGCATTTACTCTGGCCAGAGTAAACTCAAGGGAAACTTCTAGGAAGAGGCTGCATTTGAGCTCAGAAGAATGAGCAGGCTTTGGATGGATGAGAGTGGGAGCAGAAAGGAGGGTAGAATTAGCAGAAGCAACAAAGGCAGGGAGGTAGCCATGTCTGTGTGTGTCCTTGAATGGTTGAGTATGACTAGATCTTGGGGTAACAGACAGGAGAAGGGAAAGGGTATATGGGAATTAACATTTGCTGACCCCTCATCTCTGGAGACTCCTAGTTCCTGCCTTGCACCCTGTGAGGACTATGCATATGAGAAATTGGTTAGTTCTCACAGCAATCCTGTGAACCTGGGACTATGGAAGCTGTCATTATAAATGAGTGAATTGAGGTTCAGAGGTTGGGCCATTGGCCCAAAGCCAACAGGTAGAGGAAGGGCTGGAATTCTCCCCAGTGAGAAGGCTGTGGAGCCATAGAAGATTTTGAGCAGGGTTCTGGCTGGGTCTGTCATGCCTTCTGGGCTATGGCTGGGCAGGTGGCCCAGGGGATATGGGAGGGGAATCTCAGTCTCTTCTGTCTGCTCCCCTCACAGTTTACCCTCTCCAAGTCTGTTGACCCCACCTCCTGACTTTCCCCTAATCTAGGCCCTATCCATACCTCTCATCTGGACCACAGCAGGAACCTCTCACCTGCTCTCTCTGTTCACATTCTTTCTCCCTTCTCATCCTCTCTTTGGCCACAGTCAGAATGAATTTCAGAAAGGTTGGAGCTAACTGTTCACTCCCAACCCTGCATTCACAGCCATTCATTTGCTTGGAGCTCTCCAATCAACTCCCTGTTGCCTGAAAGGTCTACTTTTTGGTCAGCCCTCCATCCTTTCAGTGTTTGGCGCATTCCTTAAATCCTTTAGGACTCCATTCAGGTGGTACTTCCTCCTGGAAGCTGGCCCAGACTTCTCTCCTTCTCCTGTGTCTGGCCCTCCCCTAGAATCCCAGAGCCTCCTGGGCTTGTCCCTACCATGGGCCTTTCTCGTGCATCGTGTAATAATAAGAGCACCTTCTTTTGTTATCTCCTACAACACTGGCCATTCCTCCCTGGCAAGACCAAGGCCCAGTAGAGTACAGTGGTTTTCTGCCTGGCTTTGAAACCTTGTACTGCTATTTACTAGATGTGTGCATTTGAGTAAGTCCCTTTGCCACTCCATGCCTCAGTTTACTTCTGTAAACTATAGATTATAATAGCACCAATTTGCCAGAGGGCTTTAATGAGAAAGAAAAGAGTCCATGTAAAACATTTAGACCAGCACCCAGTTTACAGTGAGTGTTATAAACTTGGGACAGAGTAGGTGTTTGGTGACTGAATGGGGGTCTGGAGTACCTTGGGTCAGGGGAGACTGGCTTTCTTGGAGGGAGACCTAGCTGGAAGATGAGCCTCTTGCTAAGTGGCAAAGAAGTGGCTGTGGGCAGATATGACCCCAAGGGAATAACTTCAGATCTAATGGCTGCTCCATATGGCAGTTCCTATCTGGTCCAGTTGCCACCCTCCCCCATCAATGTGGTTCTAATAGACAGCTGACACCTCATTAGCCTAAGTCCAGGCCCAATTCTGCTGCTGCACAGTAAGCGAGCAAGCCACTGGGGGGCCAGAGGCTCGTTAGGGCCAGGCCTTCATCAGGGCCAGAGGGCCCACAATATGAAACCGGCTCAGGGCCCAGTCAATGTGTTTCCAATCAGCAATTAGTCTTTAATTAATGGGGCTGCAAAATGATTGTTTTCCCGTCTGAATGGCGGCGTGGGCAGGAAGCCGGCAGGCATGGCCATCTGGGGAGTGTTAAGCTGGAGTTACAAGAGGAGACATAAACAGAGGAACCAAACACCCCAGTTTGGGCCCTAATCATGGCCCTGGGCAAGCTGCATGGTGCCCAGCCCAGTGGCAAATAAAAGCCAGTACTGGGCTGCTGGTGACACCTGTTCTTGCTCAGGCTCTAGTGTCCCCAGTGGCTCAGGAGATGGCCAAGAGAATATCCTCTGGCACACCAAGAGGAGTTTCTTAGTGGTTCTCTAGGAACCCTCACAGCTCTGGTGCTCCAACAGCCTTGCACAAGTTACACATGACTTAATCAGAAAGCCGATCCTCAGGTCATGCTCCCTGACATCCCAACCAGGCCTCATCTCTAAAATGGTGATCACCATTCCTACTTCCTGGGCCTGTTGGAGTGCAAAAGAGTTCTGTACATTGCAAAGTGCTGTGCTGGGCCCCTGGAGCTTGGAGCTGAGAAGTCACTCATCAGCTCTTGGATGTTCCTGTCCCTAAGTGCCTCTGAGCTTGGTACTCATATTCTCTACTCCCATCAGCTAAAGAAATGACATCTAATGAGGATGGAAGTCACTGTATATTTTGAGCATGACCTCATCAAGTCTTTATTCTAGTCCTCTGAGGTAGGGATTGTTTTTTTGCCCTCAACTTACAGAAGAGGAATCTGAGCAGTTTACTGAGTGGAAATTGAGCCCAAGGAAGTCCCACTCTGGAACCTATTCTCTGAACCACTAGCCAAGGGGTAGATTCTCATTTTTTGGAAAGCCTCATCTTGGACAACAGTTTGACACTCTCCCCTGACATCTAGAACTATCTAGCTAAGAACATCAGCCCTGGATGACCCACTAATGATAAAAGATACTCAGCACTATCATGCTATAGATGAGGACACCAAGATCCAGGGAGGGCTAGGGATATGTCCAGGACTATAACATATGTTTTTGGCAGTTTTAGGGTTGGGGACCAGGTTACTGACTCCTAGGTCTATTCAGTTGGAGCAAAATCTCCCTCATTCCTCCCTCTGCCTCATTCCTGCTGTTCTGTTGATTCCACGTCGTAGGTATGCCACAAATCCATCAGCAACCTCTATGTCCACTCTGTGCCTGCCTGGGGTCAAGTCTTCTCCTACTCCCTCCCATGCCTCATCTCCCTCAGTGGTTTCCAAATGAGTCTTTGAAGTGTTCACCTTAGATACTATTGTACACTTGCTTAGAACTCCTCAGTGATTTCCTATTACCTTCTCAGTGAAATACAAGCTCCTTATCCTGCCATCACGAGTCTTTTACATAAAGCTCCAATATACTTTACCAGCTTTATCTCTATTCTCCCACTAATAAATCTTATGCCCCAGACCAACTGGGTTCATCAAAGATTGGTCTCCTGCTCCATAAAACTGTTACGAGGATTAAATTAGTTGCTCTATGTAAAGCCCTTGGAACAGTCTGGCATAAAGCAAGAGCCATATAAGTGGTGTTAGATACAAAAATAAATATGTGGACCTGCCTTATCTACGGCCAACTCTAGGATTTTCTGCTCACTAGGTTCCCTTAACCTACATTACCCTTTCCACCACTCTCTCTACATGGCCAAACTGTATTCAGCCATCAAAGCCTTTAGCTGTTCCATGTTACTTCCTCCAGAAAGGCTTTCCTGATGTCTTCTTTCTTGGAATACCACCAGCATTCTCTTCTTCCTCTTTCATGCCACCTAGTCACTCTTTTATTATTGGTATGTGCATATGTTCATGAGTAGCCTCAAAGTAATTTGAAGGTAGGTAGTATGGTATGGGGAAGAGTATGGTCATCAGACTGACTTGAGTGTAAATCCCAACCCTGGACATGGACTATGTGGTACACAGTAGAGCTCTTACCTCTTACCATTTTGTGCAGAAGAGCTAATAAAGAACCCTGGTATTTATGGGCTGAGGTTTGGCCACTTCTGGCCTGGGAGGCATTTCATAGGTGACTTGACCTCTTCCCATATTCTGAGGTCCAGGTGACTATGTCCTTCCCTAGTCTAGCCTCCAGCACTTACAACAGTGACCTGAGCTCATGAGAACAAGAATCAGCTGACCTTGTGTTTCTTAAAGTGAAATTTGCCATTGACTGAGGAAGGATGACCACTTTGAATCATCAGCTTCTAGCAGTTTCTTTCCAATAATCTTTATGGGAATCCGAGCGCAGAAACCCTAGGAATTCCCAAAGGATTCCAGCCCACCTGCCAGCTCCCCATGTCTTTGCCCAGTCTGCTTCCTGGGTCACACTATAGGCCAGCCCTACTCCTGTTCCCTGTATTGAGGGAATTTGAGACAACATGGATTAGGCTGACCTAACCTTCTGAGGATTCCCAGGAGGGCAGACTTGGAACAATGCAGATGGCCTAGGAAAGTAAGAGGTCTACTTGTGCTTTTCATGCTACAAATGATGCCATAAATTCTGAGGCCAGTCCTTTCCTCTCTCTGACCTTAAGATTTTGAATTTCTAAAATGACATAAACTGGGCCTCCATTATCTCTCATCTGGATGACTACACTAGCGCCTGACTTATCTCCCTGCTTCCACCCTTTCCCACCTCTGTCTACTCTTAATACAAAAGTCAGTAGGGTGCTGTTAAAACATATACCACATCATATCATAGCTGTGCTCAAAACCATGCCTTGGCTTCTCAACAACCATAGTGAACGCCAAATGACTTGCTGTGATATATAAGACACTACAGCATGGTTTCCAAATTTGGCTACACATTGGAGCCACCTAGGGATTTTTAGTGTTTAGATCTTTAGTACTTTTTAAAAATACTGATACCTGCATCTCATCCCCAGAGGTTCTGACTTAATTGGTCTGAGATGCAGCTTGGATGTGGGGAGTTTAAGAAGTTCCCCAGAAGAGTCTACGTGAGACCCACCACCTCTCTGACTTCATCTACTACTCTTCGTCCATTCACTCTGCTCCAGCTATTGCTCATGTTGTTCTTCAAACATTCCTGGCACACTCCCACCTGAAGGACCTTTGCACTTACTATTTCCACTGCTAGGGATACTTTTTCTCTAGCCACTTGTATATCTAGCTTTCTTCTTTTATTCAGATTCCTGCCCAGATGTCACCTTTTCAGAGAGGCCTTACCTACTTCTCTAAGCTAAAATAGCACCTTCCATCACCACCATTACTTTCTGATCATTGCACTGCTTGATTTTCCTTACAGTACTCATCACTATTAAGCATATTGCTTCGTTATTCATAGATTTGGTTATTTGTGTGTGTTTCTCCACTAAGGTATCAGCTCCACGAGGAACATTGCTTTGTTTTGTTTATTTCTGTATCCCCAGCATCTATAGTAGCACCTTTGACATAGTAGATGTTTCATAAAGGTTTGTTGGATAGGTGAATGAATCAAAGCAATGGAAAAGGAAGCTTGGGAATCAGGTCTATACAAATGGGAATTTCCAGCCCAGCCCTTTTCTAGCTCTGGAACCTTTGGAAAACCATTAAAACTCTTTGATCCTTAGTTTCCTCAGGTGTTATATGGACCTAGGGATGTCACTTTATAAGGTTGTTGTACAGAATGATTGTTAAGAAACAGGTTATAGACAGTCCTGGGGTCTATAGGGCAACCAAGGCAGGTTTGCTAGTATACCTATACCTAGTTTTCCCTTAACAATACTTTTTAGTTTTTTACTTTGAAATAATTATAGCATCACAGGAAGTTACAAAGATAGTACAGAGATACATTAGCAAGAATGACAAAATAAGGACCTCCAAAAATCCCCTCCTCAATAAAAACCGGAACACTAGTAGAAATTGTCAGGATCAACTTTTTCAGAAATTCAGCAATTAACCAAAGGCTTGCAGCAATCCAGGGAGTGTTCATTCAAGAAAAGAGATTGAAACTTGGTATGAATAGTGAGATTTTTGGTAGTTTAATTTCCCTTGTCCTCATCTAGACTCCCCAACTTTACAGTAGCCTTGAACATGAATAGCATAAAATCACCAGGAAAACCAACAATCTAGTAACCACTGGAGAAAAAGGAATAGGATAACACCATTCTCAGAGAATTGCCACTGTTTGACCTATCTCGTGGTTCACATGAAGATACATAATAATAAATAAAGGCAAGGCCTGCCTTTATTTAACCAGACTTAGGGCTCACCCAGTGCAAACAGCTTTTTCCTCAGGGGCATTTGCTAAAAACAATCAGAGGAAAATTTTAATTGTGTAATATCATGGTTGCCTAAGGTAGTGGATAAGAGTTAAAGCAAACAATAGGCTAACCAAAAAAAAAATTTAATAGAAAAAAAGCTTGGAAAAGCTCTCAGATATTCCTGGGAATCTGGAAGGCCACACAAGCCCATACACCTGCTCATGAAATAACTGAGAAGGCCCTAAGCTTTCAACTCTGGCTGACTTTGAGCCTCTGTACAAGCAGGAAGTGAAGGCTAATGTGGAGTTGTAAGTTGCCTGGCTGAGTATTAAAGATGTGCCCTCCCAACATGCACACATATCCCTTTGGCAAAGACTGGGAGACTTATTAATTCCGGCATTAAAAAAAACTTTCCATCTAATCATTAGCTGACCACTAAGTTAACCAAGCAGAGACTTTACTGGCCACACATGACTAAGAATACATACTTTATGGAATTACTTTGGAAAACTCACTAAACAAATGAACAGAAACAATTGCAACAAACAGCAACTACAACAAACCCTGGAATAGGGGGTAGTCTGGTTTTTGTAGTTGTCATATCATATTATTTTAAATGTTTGGGTTTCAACAATATGCAAAGGAATAATAAAATATCGTTTATACACAAGACAAAAAGCAGTCCATAGATAGTATCCTGAAGGAAGCCCAGACATTAAACTTATTACACAAAACTGTCATAATATAATCAAATAACAGAGGGAAACCATGTTTAACTGGAAATTAAATATAATTTAATCATAATGCCTCACTAAATAGAGAATATGAAAAGATAGATATATAAAAAGAACCAAACATAAATTCTGGAGGTGAAAAGTACAACAATTGAAATAAAAAATTCACTAGAGAAAGTCGACATAAAAGAGGTGGTGGTGATGGTGGAGGGCACTTAAGGGGAAGAGCACTGGGTGTTGTATGGAAAACAATTTGACAAAATATTATGGAGAAAAAAAAATAAAAGACTAAAAGATCTCAGTAAAAAAAAGAAGGAAGAATCAGCAAACTTGTTAAGATTATTCAATCTAAAGAACAGGAAGAAAAAAAATTAAGAAAAATGAACAGAGCCTCAGAGAACTTTGGTAACCAGTAAACATACCAACATGCTCCTGTTAGAAGTCCCAAAAGATAGGTGAGAGAGGGGTAGAAAGAATATTTGAAGAAATAATGGTTGAAAACTTCCCAACTTTGAGGAAAAATAATAATCTACACATGGAAGAAGCTTAATGGCTCCAAGTAGGAAAAATTCAAAAAGAGATCCAGACATTGACACATTGTCAAAAGCAAAATCCAAAGATAGACTCTCAAAAGCAGCAAGAGAAAAGTGACACATCACATAAAAGGAATTCTCAATAAAATTAATAGCTGCTATCTCAGAAGCAATAGAGGCCAGAAGGGAGTGGGATGACATATTCAAAGTGCTGAAAGAAAAATGTTGTCAACTAAAAGTTCTATAACCAGCAAAGCAATCCATCAAAAGAGGAAGAAGAAATTAAAATTCAGGTGTAAACGAAAGAATACCAGACAGTAACTTGAATCCACTGAAGAAATAAAGAACACCAATATTTTTTGTTTGCAATGCTGTTTTTCTCTCATCTGATTTGAAAGATAACTGTATAAAGCAATAATTATAAATCTGTGTGTATAATGATATAAATCTGTATATACAGTATATAATAATGTGATTTGTTTGACAATAAAACATAAAAGAGGGAAGAGGGAATGGAGCTATATAGGAGCAAAGTTTTAGTATACTATTGAAATTAAATCTGTCATAATCTGAACTTGATTGTTATAAACTAAGATGTTAATTATAATCTCCAGGGCAACCAAAAAGAAAATAACTAAATAGGGGTGCCTGGGTGGCTCAGTAGGTTGAGCATCCAACTCTTGATTTTGGCTCAGGTCATGATCCCTGGATAGTGGGATCGATCCCCAAGTTGGGCTCCATGCTGAGTGTGGAGCCTGCTTAAGATTCTCTCTGCCTCTGCCCCTCTCTCCTGCTCTCTCTCATTCTCTCTCTCTCTCTAAAAATAAAAAGAAAAGTAAAGAACTAAATAATAGCAAAAGAAAAAAAGATTAAAATGATATGCCAGAATATACCTATTTAACACAAAAGAAGGTGATAACGAAGGAATAAAGGATGAAAAAGACATAATATATATAGAAAACATATGGCACAATGGCAGATATAAATCCTATCATATCACTAATTACATTGAAGTAAATGGATTACATATTCTGAATAAAGGTAGAGATTGGCAAAATGGATTTTAAAAACCCCATGATTTAATTACATACCTGTATAAGAGGGACACACTTTAGATTCAGATGCCAATACGTTGAAAATAAAAAGGATTGAGAAAGATACACCACGAAGACAGTAACCAACAGATAGCTGGAATGGCTATATTAACTTAAGGCACAATACACTTTATGGCAAAATGTGTTACTAAAGATAAAGAAGAATATTTTATAATAAAAGGATTGATCCATCTATCAAGACAATACAACAATTATAAAATATCTGTACCTAACAACACAGCTCAAAAATACATGCATCAAAAACTGACAGAATTGAAGGAGAATTAGAGAAATATTGGAGACCTCAATACCTTACTTTCCATAATGGATACAACAAAACAGAAGATCAACATGGAAGAAACAAAGACTTAAACAACACTATAAACCAACTAGACCCAAAGACTTCTATGGAATACGTTGCCCAACAAGAGCAGAAAACATTCTGCTCAAGTGTCCGTGAAACTTTCTCCAGGTAGGCTATACGTTAGGTCATAGAAAAGTTTCAATAAGCATAAAAGGACTTAAGTCATTCAAAGTATGTTCTCCAACCACAATAGATGAAACTAGAAATCAATAACAGGAATAACTTTGATGATATCACAAATATATGGAAATTAAACTAATTTCCAAGCACACTACTAAACAGCCAATGGATTAAAGAAGAAATCACAAAGGAAATTATAAAATATTTTGAGATCAGTGAAAACAAAAACACAACATATTAGAACTTATGGGGTTTTGCAGAAACTGACAGGCTGGTGCTAAAATTTAAATGAAAATATAAGGGCCAAGAGTAGCCAAAATAATTGTGATGGTTAATGTTATGTGTCAACTTGACTAAGCCATGGGATGTCCAGATAGCTGGTTAAACATTATTTCTGGATGTGTCTGTGAAGGTGCTTCTGGAAGAGATTAGCATTTGAAACAATAGAGTACAGCAGACAGCTCTCTGCAAAGTGGGTAGGCATCATAAAATCTGTTGAGGGCCTGAATAGAACAAAAAGGCAAAGTAAGGCTGAATTCATTCTCTGCCTGATTGTTGAGCTGGAAAAATCAATTTTCTCCTGCCCTCAGTGTTTCTCATTTTCAGGACTTCAGACCTAACTGGAATTTATACCATTGGCTTTCTACCTCTCAGGCCTTCAAACTACAACACCAAATTTCCCAGGTCTTCAACTTGGAGATGACAGATTGTAGGATTTTGCAACCTCCATAATCACATGAACCAATGCCTTATAATACATATATACATCTCCTATTGGTTCTGTTTCTCTGAAGAACAACGATGAATACAACAACCTGAGAAAGAGCAAAGTTGGTTCTTTAAAACTCCCCAATTTAAAAACTTACTATAAAGCTATATTAAACTAAGTCTATGTGGTAATGGCATTAAGATAGACAAATAGATTGGTAGAAAAGAATTGACTCTAGAAATAAACCAATATATATTTATGTTCAACTGATTTTCAGTAAGGGCATCAAGACCATTCAGTGGGAGAAAGAATTGTCCATTCAACAAATGGTGTTGGTACAAATAGATATGCAAGAGAATGAATTTTGACCTCTATCTCACACCATATAAAAATACCTCAAAATAGATAAAAGACATAAATTTAAGAGCTAAAACAAAACATCTTTTTTAAAAACAAAACATAGGTGTAAAACTTCTTGACCTAGGATTAGATAGTGGTTTCTTAGGACACCAAAAGGACTAACAACAAAAGAAAAAGAAACAAATTAGATTTCATCCAAATTTCCGTTCTTTAAAGGATACTATCAAGAAAGTAAAAATACACCACACAAAATGAGAAAGGAGGAGAAAATATTTGCAAATCATGTATCTGATAAGAGACTGGCATCTGGAGTATATAAAGAATATTTTAAAATTAACAATAAAAAATGTAACTTTAAAATGGGCAAAGGTGGCTCGTTAGCGCAGTAGGTAGCGCATCAGTCTCATAAAATGGGCAAAAGACTTGAGTATCCATTTCTCCAGGAAAATATACAGATGACCAACAAGCACATGAAAAGATGTTCAACATCGTTAGTCATTAGTGAAATGCAAATCAAAACAATGAGATACCACTTTATACTACTAAGATGGCTAGAATCAAAGAGTCAGATAACAACAAATGTTGGTGAGGAAATGGAGAAATATGAACCCTCAGACTTTGCTGATTGAAATGTAAAATGATGCAGCCTCTTTGGAAAACAGTCTGGCCAGGTCTCAAAAGGTTAAAGATAAGTTACCATACAACCCAATAATTCCACTGCTAGTACAGATACCCAAGGAAATTGGAAACATATATTTGCACATAAACTTGTACATGAATGTTCATAGCAGCATTACTCACAATGGCCAAAAAGTAGAAACAGTCTATATGTCTGTCAGCTGATGAATGGATAAAAAAATGTGATATCTGTTTGTATGTATGTATATACTCACACACACACAAGGGAATATTATTTAGTCATAAAAGGAAATGAAGTACTGATACATGCTGTAACATGGATAAACCTTAAAAACATGCTAAGTGAAAGGAGTCAGACAAGAGGATGACAAAATATATGATTCCACTTATATGAAATGCTCAGAATAGGCAAATCATAGAGTTGGTTAGTGATTGCAAGAGGTGGGAGAAAATGAGGAGTGACTTCTAATGGGTACTGAGTTTGGGGGTGATTAAAATGTTCTGGAATTAGATAGTGAAAATATTTGTACAACATTATAAATTTACTAAGAATACCGAATTGTATACTTTGAAGGGTAGATATTATATGTGATTCATACCCCAGTAAAAATTATATAAGAAAAAAAGGGAGTACAGATGGGTTCCATGTATGTTCATCTAGTGTTTTCCAATGGCTACATCTTACATAATTAAATCCCAATATCAAATCCAGGAAACACATTGGTATAATGTGTGCATGTAGCTTTAAGCTATTTTATCACATGTAGATTTGTATAACTATCACCACAATCAAAACCCAGAATTGTTCCATCACTATCACTTTCTCCTTGATGCTACCTCTTTATAGTCACACCCAGCCCCCTTTACTCCACAATCTCTAATCCTTGGCAATCACCAGTCTACTCCTCAAATCTGTAATTGTTTCATATCAGTAATGTTATATAAATGGAACTGTATAGTATGTGACCTTTGGTGTTAGATTTGTCACCCAGCATAATTCCCTGGAAAATTATCTATGCATATATCAAGAGTTTGTTTCTTTTGATTGCTTATACAATACGGATGTACCAATTTGTTTAACCATGTACTTATTTAGAGCAATTTTGGTTGTTTCCAGCTTTTGCCTATTACAATTAATGCTGCTGTGAACAATAATGCAGAGGGTTTTGTGTGGACATGTTTTTATTTCTCTGGGATCAATGATTGCCCAGAGGTGCAATTGATGGGTTCCATGGTAAGTGTATGTCTAGCTTTTGAAGAAACCACCATACAATTTTCCAAAGTGGCTATACCACTATACATTCCTATCAGCAATATATGAAATTTAGTTTATCTTCATCCTCATCAACATTTGGTATGGTCACTATTTTTTTTTAAGCCATTTCAATTGGTATGAAGTAATAGCTTGTCATTTTATTCATTTGTATGTCCTAATGCTTACTGATATTGAATATCTTTTTATGTGATTATTTGTTATCCATATATCTTTCTCAGTGAAATGTCTTTTCATGTCTTTTGTTCATTTTCCAATTGGATTGTTTGATTTTGGCTATTGAGTTTTGAGACATCTTTATATGTTCTAGATATAAATTCTTTGTTAGATATATGATTTGCAAATATTTTCTCTCACAATGTGATTTGTCTTTTTTATCCTCTTTTTAGGAAATTTTGTAGAGCAAAAGATCTTAATTTTGATGAGTTCAAAATTATCTATTTTTTATATGATAGATTATGCCTTTGATGTTAGGACTAAGAATTCTTCATCAAGCCTTACTTAGGCACTACAGATTATCTTCTATGTTTTCTTTTAAAAAGTTTTCTAGTTTTACATTTTACATTTATTTTTTTAAATTTTATAACATTTTATTTTTATTTTTGAGAGAGAGAAACAGAGTGTGAGTGGGGGAGGGTCAGAGAAAGAGGGATACACAGAATCAGAAACAGGCTCCAGGCTCTGAGCTGCTGACATTGAGCCCAATGCGGGGCTCGAACCCACAAACCATGAGATTATGACCTGAGCTGAAGTCAGTCACTTAACCGATTGAGCCACCTAGGCACCCCATTTTACATTTAAACAATTGGCCCGTCTTGAGTAATTTTTGTGTAAGGTGTGAGGTTTAAGTCAAGGTTCATCTTTTTGTGTATGAATATCCAGTTACTCCAGCTCCATCTGTTGAAAAGTGATCTTTCCTCCACAGAATTGCTTTTATACCTTTGCCAAAAATAAGTTGGGCATATTTATGGGTCTATTTCCAGGGTATCTCTTCTGTTCTATTGATCTATGTATCTATTTCTCTACTAACACCACACAGTCTTGATTACTGTCCCTATATAAGAAGTCTTAATATCAGGTAGAGTGATTTCTCCCATTATGTTCTTGCTTTTCTGAATTGCTTTTAGCTATTCTAGTTCTCTGGATTTTCCATATGGATTTAAAAATACAAATCAAAACCACACTGAGATACAACCTCACACTGGTCAGAGTGGCTAAAATGAACAAATCAAGAGACTATAAATACTGGCAAAGATGTGGAGAAATTGATACTCTCCTATGCTCTTGGTGGGAATGTAAACTGGTATAGCCGCTCTGGAAAACAGAATGGAGGCTTCCCAAAAAACTATCAATAGAACTCCCCATGACCCAGCAATAGCACTGCTAGGGATTTACCCAGGGGATACAGAAGTGCTAATGCATAGGGACACATGTACCCCAATGTTCACAGCAGCACTGTCAACAATAGCCAAATCATGGAAAAAGCCTAAATGTCCATCACCTGATGAATGGATCAAGAACATGTGGTATATATATACAATGGAGTACCACATGGCAATGAGAAAGAACGAAATCTGGCCATTTGTAGGAAAGTAGATGGACCTCGAGGGTGTCATGCTAAGAGAAATAAATCAAGTGGAGAAGGATGGATAACATATGTTTGCACTCATAGGTCTAACAGGAGAATTCTAATGGAGGACCATGGTGAGGGGAAGAGGGAAAGAGAGTTGTGGAGCGAGAGGGATGCAAAACCTGAGAGACTATTGAATACTGAAAAGGAACAGAGGGTTGGAGGGGGAGGGAGAAGGGAGGTGGTGGTCATGTAGGAGGGCAGTTGTGGGGAAGAGCACTGGGTGTTATATGGAAACCAATTTGAGAATAAACTATTAAAATATAAAATGAGAGTACTGGAAAAAGTAAAAATAATCTTTTTAATATCTATAAAACACTTGATGGTATTTTGGTAAGAATAGCACTAAACCTGTATTTCAACTTCAGAAGAATTGACATTTTTACCATGTTGAGTCTTCTAATATGTAGACACACCATCTCCATTTATCTGGATCTTCTTTGATTCTTTCATCAACATTTTGTAGTTTTCACCATCCAAGTCCTATACGTGTTTTGTTAGATTTAGGTTTTTCAATTTTTGAGTGATTGTAAGTGCTAATAAATTTTAGTTTCTATGTCCACATGTTCTTTAATAGTACGTAAAAATGCAGTTGGGTTTTTGTATGTTGAACTCATATGCTGAGATATTCAAAAAGTCACTTAGTTGTGGAAATTTATTTGTTCATGTGTTTTTCAGGTTTCCTGGCATTTTCTATGTCAACCATTGTGTCAACTGCAAATAGGAATAGTTTTATTTCTTCCTTTCTGATTGGCGTGCTTTTTATGTCTTTTCCCTCAGTGTGCAAGCTAGAACTTCAAGTACTTATTGATTACAAGTGGTGACAATAGGCATCTTTGCTTTGTTTCCCATCAATAAACTGAATGCATTCTATCTGTATGTTTCTTGGTCAAGTTATATAATTCTTTAAAAATATTGCTGAATTCAATTTGCTAATATTTTATTTACTTAATTTTTAAAATTTATTTTCAAGTTAGTTAACATACAGTGTAGTCTTGGCTTCAGGAGTAGAACCCAGTGATCCATCTCTTACATATGACACCCAGTGCTCATCCCGAAAAGATCCTTCTTAATGCCAATCACCCATTTAACCCACCCTCTCTAGCAACCCTCAGTTAGTTCTCTGTATTTAAGAAACTCTTATAATTTGCTTCCGTCTCTGTTTTTATCTTATTTTTCCTTCCCTTTCCCTATGTTCATTTGTTGAGCTTCTCAAATTCCACATATGAGTGAAATCATATGATCTCTGTCTTTCTCTGACTTGTTTCACTTAGCAGAATACACTTAGTTCCAACCATGTTATTGCAAATGGCAAGATTTCATTACTTTTCATCACCAAGTACTATTCCATAATATATATATGTGTGTGTGTGTGTGTGTGTGTGTATATATATACACTATATATGTGACAACTTCATCCATTCATCTTTCATTGAACATTTGGGCTCTTTCCATAATTTGGCTATTGTTGATAGCACTGCTATAAATATTGGGGTGCACATGCCCCTTCGAATTAGCACTTTTGTATTCTTTGGATAAATTCCTAGTAGTGTGATTACTGGGTCTTAGGGTAGTTCTATTTTTAATTTTTTGAGAAACCTCCATACTGTTTTCCAGAGTGTCTGCACAGGTTTGCATTCCTACCAACAGTGCAATAGGGTTCCCCTTTCTCTACATCCTTGCCAATATCTGTTGTTTCCTGAGTTGTTAATTTTAACAACTGTAACCAGTGTGAGGTGGTATCTCAATATGGTTTTGATTTGTTATTTCCCTGATGATGAGTGATGTTGAGCATCTTTTCATGTGTCTGTTTGCCATCTGGATGTCTTCTTTGGAAAAGTGTCTATTCATGTCTTCTGCCCATTTCTTCACTGGACTATTTGTTTTTGTGGTGTTTTGTTAAGATTTTGCTTCTATATTCATGAGGGACTTCTAAAAATATTTATTTATTTTGGGGAGAGTTCAAGTGCGGGAAGGGCAGAGAGAGGGGGCGGAGGATCCATAGAGGGCTCTTCACTGATAGGCTGACAGCAGCTAACACAATGTGGGGCTCTCCAAGTCACAAACGATGAGATCATGACCTGACCTGAAGTCAGACACTCAACTGACTGAGCCGCCCAGGGGACCCTATTCATGAGAGAAATTTATTTGTAGTTTTGTTTCTGTACTATCTTTATCTGGTTTTGGTATCAAGGTAATATCAGCCTTATAAAATGAGTTTGGTGTGAGTTTTCTATTTTCAGGAAGAGATTGTATAGAATTATTGTTAATTTTTCTTAAATGTTTGGTAGAATCCTTCTGTAAAGCCATTTTGGCCTGTAGATTTCTTTTGGGGGTAGTTTTTAATCACAAATTAAATTTATTTCATAGTTATGGGGCTAATAAAATTATCTACTTTATATTGTTTGAGTTGTTACAGTTTGTGCTTTTCTAGGAATTGTTTCATATCATCTAAGTTGTCAAACTTAAGAGTTTAAAGTTGTTCATAGTATTCTTTTTTTCATTCATTTGATGAGTTCAAAGTTTGTAATGATATCCTATATTTAAATCCTGATATGGGGTGGTTTGTGTCTTCTCTCTTTTTATCATCAGTCTTGCTAGAAGTTAATCCATTGTATTGGTCTTTTTAAAGAACCAACTTTTTGTTCTATTTGTTTTTCTATTGTTTTTTTTCTATTTTGAATTTTATTATTTTCTGCTTACTTTACTATTTTACTACTTCTGCTTGCTTTTTGGGTTCACCCTTTCTCTTCTTTTTAAAATATGTTATAGTGAAAGTTTAGATTACTGACTTTATTTTTTTCTCTTTTTGATGTAAGCATTTAGTGACATAAAGTTCCCTCTTATCACTGCGTTAGCTGCGTTATACAGATTTAAAAATGTTTCTGATGACTGTATTTTAGAGTGACAGAGCATGAGATGGGGAGGGGCAGAGAGAGAGGGAGACACAGAATCCGAGGCACACTCCAGGCTCTGAGCTGTCATCACAGAGCCTGATGCAGGGCTGGAACTCACACTCTGTGAGATCATGACCTGAGCTGAAGTTGGATGCTTAACCAACTGAGCCACCTGTGCACCCCTGCATTATACAGATTTTAACATTGTATTTTCATTTTAATTCAGCTCAATGTATTATACATACATAAACTATCGCCATCTACTGTTGTGAACATTTTACCACTTCAGGTAAACTGTAGTAATTCTGCCTCCTTTTATGACCCTGTATACGCCACCATTTATAACATTTTAAAATATTTCCACTATCTATATGGAGAGCCACATTAAACATTGTTCAGATTTTTGCTGTAACTAATTTATAAAATTCAACAAGAAGAGGAAAGTTAATTATATTTTCCCATATTTTTATTCTTTCATCCATTCTTTCTTCTTTACTGATATTCCAACATTTATTGTTTTAACCTTTCTTTTACATTTTAAGAGTTTACCTTAACCATTTATTTAGTATAGGCCTGTTAGTAACAAATTCCTTAGTTTCCTTTCATCTGAGAATATCTTTTTTACCCTTCATTTATACAGGTAATTTTTCCTAGATAAAGAAGTCTGGGTTGATAGTTCTTTTCTTTTAGCTCTTAAAAATACTGTGCTACTTCTTTCTGGCTTTCATGGTTTCTAATGTCAAATCTACTCGTTTGAGTTATTTTCCTTCATAAGTAATATATTTCGCCTTGCTGATTTCAAGATTTTTTTCTTTGTCTTTATAGAAGTTTGACTAGGTGTGTCTTGGCGTGGATTTCTTTGGGTTTATCCTATATGAGATTTGCTCAGTTTATTGAATCTCTATGTTTAGGTCTTTTGATGAATTTGGGGGATTTGTGCCATTATTTCTTCAGGTAGGTTTTCAGGCTCATCTGTATTCTCCTCTCCTTCCATGACATGGATTCCAATAACCTGAATATTAGGTCTTTTGTTATAGACCCACAGTCCCCAAGCCTCTCACTTTTTATATGTATATTCTCTCCATTGCTCAGATTGAGTAATTTTATTGCTTTGTGTTTAAGTTTAAGTATTTCCCTTGTCCCCTCCATCATTTTTAAGCCAATCTATTGAGAGTTTCATTTCAGGCATTGTATTTTTCCACTCAAAATTTTTCCATTTGGTTCTTCTTTATATCTTTTATTTCTTCCCTAAAACTTTTTTTTATTTGTCTCAAGTATGTTTACCATTCCTTGTTGAGTGACTTTTATAATGACTGCCTTAAAATCATTGTCATAACTTTAATATGTGTGTCAACTCAGTTTTGGGCATCTATTTATTTTCTTTTCCCATTCAGGTTGAGATTTTTCTGTCTCTTGATATGACGGAATATTTTTTATTGAAAGCTGGACATTTTGTGGATTATCATATGAGACTCTGTATCTTATTTAACTCTTCTGTTTTAGCAGGAGTCCTCTAACACTGTGCTGGCAGAGGAAGAAAGATACTCCTGGGTTGGGATGAAAGTCAAGGTTCCCTAGTCTGTGTCCTTTGATGCCCCAGGGTGGGGAGGAGTGTCTCATTACTGCTAAGTAGATAATAGGATTTCAGGCTCCCCACCAGATCTTCACTGACAGTGGGAGCAGAGAAAACCTCATCACTACCAGGCAAGAGATAAAAGTCTGGGCTCAGCCTTTTATAATATCATCCCAGTCAGTGGAGAGAGGGAATGGTTGGGGTACTTTGTAATGGCCTAGTAAGGGTGGAAGTCTATGCTTCCCACTCAGCCTTTGTTGTCTGAGTAAAGGTGGAAACAGTTTTTTTCTATAGTGTTAGGTTGGACTAGAGTGACTATTGTCTATCAGTCTTGCTATATTGCTTATTTTCTGGTCCTTTGGCCAAAAGAGAACAAGATTTCGTTGGGGCTGTGTCTTTTAACTTTTTGTTTGTTTGTTTTGGGCTGTGTTCATTGGTGTCTCTGTTTTCTGGCTTCTCTACCACCAAGGGAACTCACCACCCTGTTGTTCCTTGGGTGTCAAGTTTTTAGCTGTACTGCCTTCTCTCCACCTTTCAGAGCCTTCTTATGTTTGTTTTATGTATAACATCCATAACTTTTAGTTGTATGTAGCAGAAAAAATCAGAAGAAATGTGACTATTACTCTCATCCAGAACCAGAAATCCCCTTTGTTACCTTTTTCTCCCACTTAAGAAAAACCATAAGGAGAACCACAAATCTTTTTTTCTGTTTTTTTTATGGCTTTTTTGGGTGGATTTTACAAAAGTAAAGAGGAAAAGACAGGAAATAATTTGCAATACTTAACTCTTTAAATGTAATTAGTGAGAAACAAATTGCTCATAACACCCATACTGTCTTGAAAATGAGAATTGAGAAGATCTGTATTCTAGTTCTCAGAATGGAAGATGCTGATACAGTGATTTCATTCAATACCTGCAGAGATCAACCCACTCTTGTCCTCCAAAGTTGCTTCCAGCCTTTCCCCTTACTCATGCCTACCCCAATTCTGATTGGGGGCAGTTTTAGGAGTGTGCCCATAGAACCTTGGTACCTGGCCTCCTCTGTCCTGTGAGTATGGGCACAGGAAACAAGTAAAGAAGTCCAGGTCTAATGCATCCTTCCTGGCCTTGTCCCTGGGGCTACTGTGTATGGACTCCCACCCCCAGAGACTTTGGCCCTTGGGATCATTCCTCTTCTTCATTTATAGTCTGTCTTTTTATTCTCAGCTCCTTCCCTGCAGAATACCCTCACACACACACACACACACACACACACACACACACACACACACACACTATCCACTCCCTAGTGGTTCAGGGAAGCACATTCCATACTCCTTCTTGGGGCTGAGGCCAATGAAGTAGTGGCAGCTGTTCAAGAATGCAAGTTGTATATGAGTGTGTGTGTGTGTGTGTGTGTGTGTGTGTGTGTGTGTGTGTGCCTGCTTGTTTGGCCTGAAAATGGGGGTGGGGATCCCCCAAAGGGCTACAGTTCTGAGGGCTGTTGAGGGAGCTATTGAGGTCAATGAGAGGATAACAGCATGTGTCATCTCTACACCTAGAGGCTTCAGTCTGGGATGGGAGCATAGATATATATTCTCTGTCTCCTTCAGTCCTGAGATTACTGAGGATGCTGCAGTCCTCCCTGCAGTGCCTTTTAGGGCCAAACCTACCATAAAGCCTTGGTTGACTAGGCTCATTGGGACCAGACTCTTGCCTGCACTGTAGCCTCAGTTCTTCCACTTGAAAAATAAGGGCAATATTCTAGGAACCTTTATGTTCTGGTTTCAGGGGCTTCTTTGGAGACCCTATCAATTATATCCTGACGTATTCCCAAATCTCAAATGGCCTGATGGCCCTTTGACTGGGTATATAACCATTATTGTGACTGTACTGAAAAGCAAGCCATTGTTGGTTTTATAAATACAGATTTGAATCTACCATAGAAAATATACTATAAAAAATCCCAAATACCCCACCACACATTTTTGCATGCTTTGAATTTTGGACTTCCCCAGGGACCACGTAAAGGCCCCACAGACCACCACTATTCCCTGACCACCTCAGAGTACTGCTGTCTTAAGGGAGGTCTGTGAATAAGCCTTGGAAACTGAAGTGGAGCCTGGGGAGATAGCTTGGGGAGGGAATTGTCCTGGGACAAGAAAGTGAGTCAGGGTGGCAAGCAGCAGAAATCTGGTGGAGGAGGGGCAGCCTCCCTCAGGCCTGCTCAGATATGTTTAATGGGAAATGGGTTGGGTAGCCCTGAACGGAAGTCAGAGTCTGGGTAGAAGAAGGCACCAGGCTAACTTGCTCAAGGGGTAGATCTCAAAGGGAGAAAAACCTCAGATGCAGAGCCTAGCCTCCACTACCAGTTGCCAATGTGACAAAAATAGTCAAAAATCATAGTAGTAGAGGAAGCCTACAAAAGGCCCGAGCTCAGGAATTCCCCACTCTTTTAGGAAAGTCCAGTCCCATAGAGGGGTACTAATCATTAATCCATTCATCAATAATTCACCCATCTACTATGTGCTGGGCCCTGTGCTATACTCCCAATCAGTGGAAAAGATAGGTAAACAATTACAAAACAGTTTAGTCAGAGAGCTATGGGAGCTCAGTGGAGAAGACTCAACCCAGATGTGGGGTTCAGGGAAGCTTCCTGGAGGAGATGTCCAAACTAGGAATTGAAAGGTAAGATAGCATTATCCAGGGGAAGACAAGGGCAGAAAGGAGCAGTGGTCTCAGCAGAGGGATCAGCATGTGAAAGTCCTGTAGGTCACAGCAAGCATGACTAACCCTTTGGTCTTATTGGCTCATCCCCTAGGTTTGGGATTTGCAGGGGTTTTCATGCCTTATCTATCCCCAGGCTTTTGGGTTGCCTTGTACCAAGAATGCCAGGGACTCTACTAATTCCTGATTGAACTTGATCCCACAGTAAATGAAGCAGCTCTGGGCCCAGGGACCTCTGGGTGCATGTGGGTGAGAGCAGAATCTCGGAAATCAGGGCCAACGTATATAGGAAACAGCCACAGTGACCCTTAGCTGGGAAAGGATGTGAGTTGAGTAAGTGGTTCAGGTATAGTGACAGTGCCTGCATTGGGTCAGTGACTACTTCTGGCATTGTACTTTACAGTGTGAAAGTATTGCAACCACCACCATTGTCTGTGAGGCAGTGGCTCTTGAGGGCACACCTAAAGCAAGACTTAACTACACCTGGGCATGGGAAGAGCATTGCAAGATGGACAATGACTTGCTTAAGATTTTTCAGAGGGAAGTGGTGAGGCAATGACTTCGCATGTTTGTGCCTCAGTGTCCCTCTGCAGTCTCCAGATTTGACACTCCAGTAGGTGGCAATGTAGCCAGAGCTTGGCTCTGGGCCCTCTAGGGAACAAGTTACTACAGCGACTTTGTGGGTGGGGCAAGTGTTAAGTAGGAAGCTACCCTGTTGGCTGGCATATCAGAGTGGGAGCCAGGGGCATCCAGTGACAAATCACTCTCTTGTGTCTCCATCCAGAACAGCTTCCCCGTGGCAGAAGTGGAAGTTAACAAGCAAGGGACAGGGTAGCCGCAGCCCTGTGCAAGCTGCCAGGACCAGGCAGTACCCAAGCCTAAGTATATATTTGGGCAGCTGCTAAGGCCTCTTGCCTCCACCTTTGCCCTTTTTCCTTCCAATAGCTGGCCTGGACTATAAGGGAAAGCCACACTGGGGTCTACTCCTGATCTTTGGACCAGGCCTGGGGATGAGGCCTGTTTCCAGCCAGTGCAGATAGGGTATAGCCTTTGCCCTCTCCCTTGGACAACCCCTCTAGCTTGAATACAACAGCTGGCTTTTTCTGACATTTGTGGGCCTGGCTGACTCTAATCCAGGACTACTGTCCCAGATCTGCCCCTTGTCTACTGTCTGACTCCCCTGCTTTCTCTGGACCTCAGTTTCCTTGTTAATAGCCTGATAGAGGATGATATTGGTAGACTCTTAAGGGTCATTACACTTGTGAAATTCCAGGAGTTGGAGGTTATTTTGGGTTCTGGCTTTCTTTGCCCAGGTTTCAGGAGAACATTGAACCTGAGCAGCTCTCCCACCTCTGGACTTCCAGGCTGAGCATTATGCCACCTACACTGGCCACCCTTCCCCTGGAAGAAGCTTTCCTCAACCATGCCAATTTAAACCTTCTTTCACCTTTTCTAGAACCTCCTCCACTTCTGGTGGAGCCTGGACCATGTATGTGTCTGTGCGTGTACGACCACATGTATTTCTACCTCTGCCCATATCCATATGTGTACATAGAGAGGGAAAGTCAATTCTTGACCTCCTCCTGCTGCAAGGATTACCCAAAGCAGTTGTAGACAGTCCTATGACCAAAATCAACAGTTATCAGGCCAACTCCACACGGAATTTGCTTTTCTTAGTCTCGATTTCCCTACCTATTAAAATTCTCACTTCATAGGGTTTTCTGAGACTTCACTCCTTTCATTCATTCATTCAGCAAATATATATGGAACTTTTTCTATGGAGCCAGATATGGTTCTAAGGGCTGAAATTAAGTGAGATAATAATGTAAAGTGCTAAATCCCACTCTGGGCATGTGGCAAGAGCCCTGTTGGTATGAATTTGCTCTCCTTCATCAGCACAATAATACCTAACTTCTTTAGATCACCTACTATGTGCCATACACTGCAATAAGCACAGTTATTCTTATATTCCTCACTACACTTTGACATAGGCATTATTATTATCAACTCCATATTACTTACAGATGAGGAAACTGAGGCATGGAAAGGTGAGGTAATTATTTCAGGGTCACATGGCTAATAAGTGGCAGTCCATGTTCTTGACCATTCTAATGTCCTGCCTCTCTGACTAGAGCTTGCTGCTTTTTCTGCCATTAGGGCTCAACTCATATCCGCACAGTCACGAGAATAATGTATGTGCACATACACATACATCATGCATACACACATTTATGCTACAAATATTACTGCTTGTGTTCAGTGGCTCAGGCCCAGTGCTGGCCCCACAAATAGGTAAGGGCACACCCTCCACATATTTGCAAGGCCTCCTCCCCACCAGACCCCAGATGCACATCCCCGACCTCAGATGTCTCTCCCCAGCCCTGCTGGACATGTAAGCATTTGCATGCATACAGACAACAGCCCCATATACACACCCCTTCCTTAGCTTTTACGGCCAGAATGATGGAGAAGAAAGAAGAAGGAATTTTATCTGCAATGTGAGGCTGTACAGTGGGTTCAACAGAGGCAGTCAAGGTCAGCAGGTAGGGAGCGGGGAGCTAAGAGGTTTGCCTTGGCCAGAGACTAAGTGTGGGAGAGGGAGACAGCAATAGCAAGAGTAGGAGGAGAAGGAGGAGGAAACCCAGCATCTTGATAAACCATGCAAGTCAGAGAAGGTGGTTGTAGGGATTGGACTTGCAAAGAACTTTCTCAAGCCATAAATTTTCACTGGCTGCCTGAAGCTCAGAGCACAGAGTCTAGAGGCTGAAAACCTGAGCAAGTTCTGAGAGAGCCAATCTCAGGAGCAGCAAGGTCAGAGCCTAGGCCCTGAGTGAGAGGAAGGATGCAGAGCTGCCCAGCCTTCTGGGCTCCAGCCCTGTGCCCTCAGCATGCAAGTGAATATGGCACCCTGCTCCAGAGTCTGTTTCTGGGTTACCCTGGAGTGCCGACTCCCCATGTGACTGCACACATCTACAGATGTGGGTGCTTGTATGTCTATGTCTATGTGTGTACTTGTGTATGTGTGGCGAGTAGCAGAATAGCTTAAGAATACAAGCTTTGGTGTCAGGTGGAATGAGTATCCAAGCCTGACTCCACAGTTTACCAGCTGTACGAACTTGGGTACATTAGTCATGCTTTCTAGCCTCTATTTCCTCATCTATGAATGGAGATCATGGTAACTACCTTATAAGATTGTAAGAATAAATTGATATAATGCACATGACAGGCTCAGTGCTCAAAAACTTTAAGGATTATTGTTATGTTAGACCTACCAACCCAAGAGACCCCCAAATTTATATCCTGGGACCATGAATCCATAACTCGCAATAGAGGTGGTCACAATCCTCAGACCTCTTCCATAGTCCTATTTCTTCATCAGCAGGCATGGTTGGCTGTATTCTTCCTGCACACCCAGCTACTCAAGAGCCCACCAAGGGCCCATTTGTAGCCCAGGAGCCCACCTAAGGTAGCAGACAGAAATCATGTATGCACACACCTGCATAAAGTACTGTGTCCACATGTGCCTGAGCATACTTGCACGCACATGTGCATTCACATGCCTATGCATGCACCTGGGTGGTTCATGCATGTTTTCATGCATAATTGCATGGGTGTAGGTGCCCATACATGCTCTCTGGAAAACATACATTTGTAACTGTTCTTAAAAAAATTGCTTCCCCTCTCTGGGCCTCACTTTTCTTATTTGTTGAACAGGGATAATATTGATCCTTGTTTTAGCTACTTGACAAGGACCTTGAGTGGATCAAATTAAATAACGGCCATGGAAGTATGAGGTAACCTGAAAAATGCTATGCAAACATTGTCCTCAGTTCTGTCAACTCTGCCTCAAAAATAACTCCTAAGTCCATCTTTCTAGTCCCCATTCTGCTGCCACCATTCTAGCCCAAACCACCATCATATCTCATCTGGACCACTACAGTGGCCTCCTCACTGGATGCATTATTTCCACTCCTGCCAACCTACAGACCACACTAGCAGAGTATGCTTTTACTGGCATATGGCTGAAGGTACCCCTCCCCTGCTTAAATCCTTTGGTGCTTTCCTTTGCTTCCAGTTCTCTCCTATTATTTCAGGAGGTGTTTGACAGAGATCAGGCTCTGTAGTCAGACTGCCTGAGGTCCTGCTTCTGTATTTACTGTGATCTTGTACCACAAACTTGGGCAAGTCATTTTACTTCACTGAGCCACAGTGTCCTCATCTGAGAAATAGGGCTAATAATAGACCTTCCTCTTACGGTCATTGAGGACATTAAATAAGTTGATATCTATAAGACACTGAAAAAGGGTTTGACACAAAACTACTACTACTAGCACAGAACACCAGACTGACTCCAGAACCCTTCTCAGTCTGTCCTTTATTGACTTTTCCATCCTAGACTTGAACAACACTTTCTCTAGGAGGCTACTCCAGAATCCCAGCCTGGGATTCTGCGTTTTCATCAGCAGGCATTCTGGGCTTCTCTAGCAAAATGCTCATCCAGTTGCAACATTTTGTTCAATGTCTGTCTCCCTTACTGCCCAGGAAGCTCCTTGAGTGCAGGGCCATGATTATTTCTGCCCATAGGTGTTGGCACATAGTGGACGCCCTTTAAATCCTTATGGACTTGATGAACTTTCTAACACATATCCTGCATCCTCAGAGAAAGGTAAGCACGTCCAAGGAAGGAGAGGGGGATGGATGAAATAGAAACTTGGGACCTGTGTCCAGTGATGGCTACATGCAAAAGGAGGCCAGGAGTTTGGCAGAGAGACAGCTCATCATATTGTGCTCCCCATCTTGGGTCAGAGATGAGAATTTTGACTAAAGGTGAGTCCTCAGATTCTTCCAAGCCTAAACCTGGTTCAGGAGCCAAAATACCAGAAAAGCATAATTTCAGATAGAAGGTAGCAATAGAACTCACATTTCTTGAGCACAGACTCAATACCAGGAAGAAAGCTGCCTGTGTTTGTTTTTCTGATGTTGTCCTTTAGAGTCTGTAGGCCACTAAAACTATCCCACACTGTGGCCCAGGTTCTAGCACTGGTACTGCTACCTGGAAAAGTACTAACTCCACTTCCTATGTGTTCACTCTGAGAGAAAGCCACGTACAGACATGGAAGACCAGAGGCTGAGGAGGACCTAAATTGACAAAAGTCAATACAGAGACATGAGGTATAGATTGTGCAGAGAGGAAAGCAGATCATGCCGAAGAAAGACAGATGGAAGAGGTAGTAAGGGTAAGAAAGCGGAGGAAAATAGGGGGAATCAGAGAGAGACAGAGAGACAGAAACAGAGAGAGAGAGAGACAGACAGACAGACAAACAGTAGTGGAAGGGTAAGAGTCACATGTCTGATAATGGGTGGTGCCCTTTTTCTTTTCTGGTCCCTTCTCTGCTTGTGCCCATGCAGGTAATGAGATGGTGAGGCTGAACCAAAGCATGCTCCCACCAAACCATGGGCCAGTCTATATGCAGAGTGAAATGAGAGAGCCAGGAATCTGAAGCCTGGAGCCAGTTTTTCCTTTTTGGTCCCAGGCCTGGTAAGGCAGGGGTGTGGGCACTGGCTTGAGGCCGTTTGGGGGCAGGCACTAGTATTCTGGCCAGCAGCAGGAAGCAGACATTGCTGCCAGGGGAAGGCCTTGCTGCCTTTACTCTAACTACAGAAAGGAGCTCTTTTCCAGGCCTGGTAGAGGGCTGCCCCACTTTTTAGGAGGGTCAGGGGCATTCCTTAAGCTCCTATCTCCAGGGAGTCTGGAGTGCTCAGTGATGGGGAATAGCTCCTGACTCCTTTGAGTACCTCTTGTTTGCATACACATTTCTTGGGCCCCTGCTCTGGACCAGCCGCTGATTTAGGCACTCCACACACAGCTTCATCTCATTCTCAAAACCACTCAAGAGAACTTCAGTGGCATCATTTTAGAATTGAGGAAGTGACGCTAAGAGAGGAAAAGTGACTTTCCCACAGTCACACATCCAGGAAGCAGTGGGTATGACTTTAGTCAAGGTCTACATGGTTGCAGAGCTGATGGCTCTGATCCACGATCTCCTGGAAGAGAAGGGTGGAGGGGTCAGAGGTCCCACACTTGGAAAACCCTATGTAATGTCCAATAGAAAAGGCCACATCCAAAAGTGGCCTCAAAGGCAAGCAGGTTCTAATCTAGTTTCTCAGTTGAAAGATGAGGAAAATGGTGTCCAAGAAAGGAAAGGACTTGACTTGCCCAGGGCCACAGAGTGTAGTAAGTGACAAGACAGAGACTGGAACATAGAAATAACTCAGGTGTGGAGTCCATGGAGTGAATTCAGGAGTGCCGGAAAGGCCTTCAACAGTTTGAATTCCAAAACTCTTGGCATTTGAGGCTCATTGTCATGTTTTTGTGGAGCTCTTGGCACTACATGTTGGGATTTGAGGTAGTCCCAGAATATCATTGCTGCCTAACTGCCATTTTGACCTGGGAACCCTGTCAGTCTAGGGCCTGGGGGTGAAGGGGAAGCAGATGTCTTGGTCACCAACCTCTCAGACTCAAGGTGGCTCTTAAAGCTTTATCCAAAAGTAGTGTCTCATAGGGGAGCAGGAAGACCAAGAGTTGATGCAGAGCCACTCACAGAAGAGGCAAAGGGCCACTCGAATGTGCCTCAGCCAGCACTATGATCCAGTGCTTGGTCCCAGGAAGATGAACCCAAGGTGCCAGTCCTGGCTGGGGCAACACTGTCTGCATCTCTGGACTTGTGAGAGCTGTCCTCCTAGGAAGCTTTCCTTTGAACTCCTCTAATGGAGCCAAGCTGTCCTGAAACCCATACAAATCTCTGCCAGATGTTGCCAGCCTACTTCCCACACCCAGGGAAAGATCTTCCCTACTGGGTACAGGGAAAGATGTTGGCAAGAGGGCTAGTAAGGCACCCCAGGACTTGCCCCACAAGGCATCTCCCATCTCTGCAGGGCCTGCTGAGAGGGAAGTGGCATTCACTGCCACTCTGCCCCAGAGCAGAGCCCAACCAGGAGATTTTCCCGGTTAGGCCAGTTGAAGCTCACTCTGACTCCACACAGGCCTGAGGAGGTGACAACCCTATCAACCAGCTCCTCCTGCCGCCCCCCCCCCATTTACATCTTGATTACATTCCTTGGGAAACCATCCAGGCCACATTCCGCCTGGCAGGCTGCTGGGAAGACCCACAGAGTACTATGGCAACACTGGAAGGGCCAGGCCTGCCGGCCAGCAAACAACAAGCAGGAGTCTGGGGAACCTCCCTTCTAAGGTCAGCCTGGATTCCTCAACTCCGCCAACTCCAGAAAGCCCCCACTCATCCAGTGTGCTCCTACTTCAGCCCTCTTCACCCCTGCCCCCATCTCCAGCCAAATCTACACATGTCCCACCCCCTGCAGGGCTTGACAGAGTGCCAAGTCCAATGCCCAGCTCCCCTTCCCCAAAGCCTCTGAGAGGGTACTGTATTCTAGTCACTTCCCAGGCACACATATTTCAGCCCTGGAAAAAGGCAGTGGAGGGTGTGTAGTCTGTCTGGTGCAGCCATGACACTGCCTCTCATGAGCTGTTCACTGAGAGCACTGTGCCACAGCTGTAGCTTTCAAGCTTTTTCCTTCTTCTTTTCCTTTTTAAAAACAGATCTTAATTAGGACCCCAGTAAGTCAACGAGAGTAAAAAATAATTGATAAATTCCTCAGATTGTTTGCATCTTCATAGTTGGGCAGAAAATACTTCTTTTTTCTTTCTTTCTTTTTTTTCCCCCTGTAGATCACTAGTGGCACCTCCATAGACTCTCCAGAGCTGCTCAGAAAACGAGGGAAAACTTCCTCCTCAAGACACCCTCTCCAAACCCTTCCGCAAAAGAATCAATGCACCTTCTCGCTTTTTTTCCTGTTCCTCTGGTGTCCCTTAAGAAGGCCAGGGCCAGAAGGGAGGGGAGCAGAGGCCTCCTCCAACTGCTCATCATCCCCCTATTTGAGGGCAGAGGTTAGAAAGTAGTGTAGCTCCCATACTCCAAATATTTGTTTCCCTCCTCCCCTCTCTTCTTCCCTCTTCTTCCTCCCTCACTTCCCCCTTGCTTCCTTCCTTCCTCCTTCCCTCTCTTTTTCTCCTTCCCTCCTTCCCTCCCTCCTTTTCTATTTTTGCAGCACAAGCTTTTCAGCAAGCAAAACCTATGTGAAAGCCCAGTGTTGCATCTGGTAATAAATGCTTTTTTTCTGGTTAGAGGCATTGGAACACAATAGTTTCACCCACTGGGCTCCCACTTGTGTCCCCAGAGACCCTGGAGACATCTTAGGGTCTCCAAGGAATGGAATTTGAAAACTACTGGTGTTTTCAACTCTGGAAGTCTGAATAGGTACTTCTACTTCCTCTTAACATGTCCCCACCCATTCTTCTTCATCTTCCTTCCTTTCCTTCCTTCTTTCTTTGGTCTTCTCCTCTTCCTTTTCATTCCTCCCTATCTCTTTTAGTGTTCACCCACTCAGAGCCCTGAGTCCAGTCTGGCACTGCTTTTTCTGCCTGGGGCAAGTGTTCAGGGGCCTCATTCCAACCCTGGGCAGTAATTTTGGGTCCCTGGCTTGGACAGATAGTGCTTGCCAGTCATGTGCACAGAGGCCCTGGAGCCAGGCATTCCCGTCCAGCCTGTTAAACTGTAATCAAGGCAAGGGTGGTGGCATTAACTCCAAAAGGTAGTTGAAAACTTTTTGTTGTTGTCTAGAAAAACTAGGGTAGGTCAAGAACATCAGGTGTAGGTACATCCTTAGAGAGAAAACCTCACATTTCCCACTATAGGCTGTGGGTCCATACAGTACAGGAAGCTGTGGGCTATGATTCTGCTTACAGGTCAAAGCCCTCTAAAGTGCCATTCTGCCATGGAACTCTTCAGAAAGGACTCATTAAAGGGTTCTATTTGGCCACAGATAGAAGAAGCAAAAGCAGTTAGAAGCTGAGTGCCATGATCTGAGTCCAAAGCCTACACTGGCTTCCCTGCCTACACTGGACTCCGTTCATCTAGGCTGTTGCCTTTGAGGGGCTACTATGTGCCAGACACTATTTCAGGCACTGGGGATATGGTTGTAAACAAACAGATACAAATCCCTGCCCCCATGGAGCTGACATCTTAGTCAGGGGAGACAGATAATAAACAAAGGTCGAATAGACAGATAGTGAGAACAGTATAGAGAAACATAAATAAAGCATGAGGAAGGGGTGGTGAAGGAAGAGAGCAGTTTTTTTAAATGTTTATTTACTTTTGATAGAGAGACAGAACATGAGCAAGAGAGAGGCAGAGAGAGGGAGACACAGAAGCAGAAGTAGGCTCCAGGATCCAAATTGTAAGCACAGAGCCTGACACAGGGCTTGAACCCACAGACCATGAGATCATGACCTAAGCCAAAGTCGGATGCTTAGCTGACTGAGCCACCCAGGCACCCTGAGCCACTCAGGTGCCCCTAGACAGCAGTTTTAAATATAGTGGCCAGGAATCTCACTGAAAATGTGACACTTCAGCAAAAGAATGAAGAATGTGAGGGAGTGAGTGAGAAGGATAAGATATCTGGAGAAAGACCATTTCACATAAAGGGAAGTTCAGTGCATGGGGCCTGAGGTGGGGATGGACATGCTGGTATGTTTGAGGAGCAACAAGGTAGTGGGTCTGGCTGAGCAGAGCATTGGAGGAAGTGATAGGGGGAGAGTATTCTAAGAACTGAAGCTTTTGCTCTGAGATGGGAGCCAGGTGTAAGATTTGCAGGCAAGAGAGGGACATGATTGGACTGAACCACATTAAGACATCCTTTTGGCCATTGAGCCTAAAATAGACAAGGGGCAAAATCAAAAGCTAGGAGCCTGGGCAGGAGGCTCCTGAAGTGACCCAAATGAGGGATGGTAGAGGGATTCTGGATAAGCTTTGAAAGTAAAGCTAACAAGACTAGATGTGGGGTGAGAGAGTGAGAAGTAGCCCACTGTGTGACAGGCCTTGATCAAGTTCAGGGTATATAGAACTAAACTGGCCAGGGCCCTGTCCTTCAGGAGCTGCAGTCCAGTGGGGCCCAGAGATCCTGTAGGGCCCCTGGAATTATTTGCAAGTTCAAGGGGAGGTCTGACCCTGAAATGCTGAAGGTGCAGAGAGAAACCTATCTACAGAGGCTAAAAAATATCCTAAAATGTAGTCAGAGAGTCCCAAAGAATCTCAGGTAAAGGTAAAAGAGGTGGTGTGCCTGGGCTGTGGTGAGCAGCCTGATTTCTATGTCAAAGTCATACACTCCTTTTCTCTCACAGATGGAGAAACTGGAGGCCTTTGAAGCTAGTTCCCTATGGGACTCCTTTGTGAAGCACTGCCCCAGCCACTCCCTTATTTGCTGAGCCAGTCAACAAACATGGACCAGCTACCCCCTAAGCTGTGCCAGACCAGACTGAGTTGACAAGTCATTCTCTCCTAACCTATAGGACTCACAGGACTTCCTGGGTAGAAAGACAAGTTGCAGCACTAGGTCAGGACCAAGGGTTGGGAATGGGGTTGGCCCTAAGGGCTTGGCTAGTTTTCCCATCAAACCCATTTTCCAGACCAGGACCCTTTTTTCCCTTTGCTCTGGTCATCTCTGGAGGTTGAGCTTCCTCTGCTCCCTGGTTCTCTGGAGGGCAAGGGTGCAGGGTACAGATCTATGCTGACCCAAGCCAAGGTTCATGAGCTTGAGGAAGGGGTGGCTTCTGAAGCAGAAGCCAAAGCTTCCCCAGCTGAGAGATACAGGGAGAGGAAGAGGCCAAAGTCCTTTGGCTGATATTTGATGCAGGACCCTAGGTCTATACTCCTCAGGCCAGAGGCATGTGAAGGGCCCATGAGTCACATGTCATTTAACCTACTAGTACAGGACAGAGAGAGTCCATGGGGCACTACCTGGTACTCTCTGTTACCATCTCACTTCATGTGCTTGTATCAGAAAATGTATTGGTAGTTCCAGATTCTAGAAGGCCTGGAAATACCACCACCATCACTGAGAATTATCATTTATCAAGTCTTTCTGCGTGCAGACACTGTGCTGTACACTTTACATTTATTTTCTCACACATAAAGCCCCACAGCAAGCCAGTGAGGTGTTATTATTATGCCCATTTTAGAGCTGGAGAAACCAAGGCTCAGAAAAGTTGAGCTCCCCACCCAATGCACATAGCTAGGAAGAAACAGAGCTGGCATTCAAATCAAGCCAAGGAACACATGCCCATTTTGGCTAAGGGTAATTTAACTATGAGCCCAGAGTCACAAAACTAAACTCCCCTGGCTAATTCTGGTGGAGATGAGCTAGAAAGGATGGAAACTCCTCTTGCTGGAACTATCCAGTCCTCTCCTCCCCCATTCCGCCCCACCCAGCTTTCCCTCCTCCCTATTTTTCGCTTTTGTCTTTGCTGGTTACACTGAAGCTCTGGAGGCTGTGGCAAGGGGCCCTCCAGCTGCCAGATCTACAGATGCAAGGGCTTGGGCTGGGGGATCTAGAAGGGGAAATGTTTTAGCTTGAAGATTCAGGGTAGAGCATGGGATTGTGGAGGAGTGTCCCAGGGAAGAAGGATCATGCTACAGACTTGGGCAAAGCCCCCCCAAAGCTGCAATGAGGGTCTGACATGCCTCCAAACCATTGTGGTCTGGCTCCTTCTTGTTAGCAAAGAATGATGAACTTGAGAAATTACTGGAAAAATTGGGGGAAACAATGAATTTCCTCATCCATACTCAGGGTGGGTTTGCAGAGTGGGGAGGCTTCCCCAAAGGCCCCAAGACCCATTCTTCAAAATTTTTCACAAAAGCCTTACAGAGTGGGTAGTATTACTGGACCCATTATTAAAATGAAGAAACTGAAGCACAGAAAAATTCAGAAGCTTGCCCAAATATATGCAACAAGTGGCAGGGTTCAGATTTAAACCCAGGAAGTTTTGCTACATGGCTATCTGCTTAACTCCCTGCTTTAGGGCCCAATGGGTGACTACTTCAGAGGACCTAGCTGATGTGCTTCCCAAATTCCTTCCCTGATGGATAGAGCAACAGGGTAAAGTTCTGGGAACCCAAGCTCTGCCGCTCACTATCTATATGTGGAACCATGAAGAAGCCATTTCATCTCCTTAAGGCTCAGTCTTCTCATCTGTAAAATTGGGCAACAATTTGTATATGAAACAACATCTGGCTCAGCCCCACATTGTTGGGCCTTCATGGGGCCTGAGTCCCCCAGATTCTAGGTAAGTGCTGTCCTACGGTGACAAGCACCACAGGTTGGCTGGACTAGAAAAGGTGGGGGCAGTAGGGGTGGATCTGAGGTCTTTCCCTGATCTCTTGTCTTAGTTCTGGGCTCTGATGTGAAACAGTAGCCCAGATCCAACCTTGCCTACCCCTGCTCTGGTGCTTTGGTACCCTTTCTAGTGGTTTGGTGACCTAGTCCCTGAAACCCTGAGGAATTAGCTCTGCCTTGCCCTTTCTAGTCTCCTCTAGGACTGGAGCCCAGCCTCCCAACCCCTCCAGGGGTCCTGGTGCTAACTCCTCAACTTCCAGGTTGCTGTGTCCTCCCTCAGACTTCCTGTGGCACTGTAGACCCTATAGCTCCCTGTAGGTCCTCCTCTACCAACTACATCTACAACCCTCCAGAGACCCTGCTGTGCACAGGAAGAATTAATTTGGTTCTTATCCTCTCCTCTCTGTTGAATGAGTGAGGCACCTCCCCACAAGAAAAAAGAAGCAAGGAGTTTCCTACTCCCAAGTGCAATGGTCAGAACCAGAAAGCTTCTGCCCATCACTGGCATGCCCTCAAATCTTTCCCTCCCAGGACCTGGGGCTGGAAGGAGTGCAAGAGGAGTGCAGGAGGCTGCTCCTCTGCCCAGTAGAGGCGATCTTATTTGTGCCTGGCTCCGGGAGGTAGGGGTCAAATCTCAGCCACAGAGGAGCAGTGGAGAGCAGAGAAGAGGGGGAGGAGGAAATGTGATGAGTCTGGCAGTGGAGGAGCTTGGGCCAGGGTTGGGGAGGGGGGCTAGGCCCAGGGCTATTTCTGTACAATAATACAGGGGAAGAGGGCCAAGCTGACAGGACAGTGATTAGTCTTCAGGGAGCAAAGGCGAAGATTCTGCCTGTGAGCCTGGGGCTGGAGAAGCTGGCCTGAGGCCCAGTCCGGTGGGCTGGAGCAATGATTTCAGAGGCCTGGAATTTGAGGTGAGCTGGGGCCATAGACTAGGGAGCAGGGAAGGTGGGAGCAAGGAGAGGGGAGCCAACCATCCTTCTGGTCCCACCTCCCTGCACAGGAGGCTGAAAAGGGGGGTGTCAGCTGGCCTGCCCTGCTATCTGCCACCATGGGGTTATCTGGCTGTGTGTGGGGGCAGAGATTCTGCAATCTACACTTCCTGGGCTCTGGACTGTGGGGGAGATGGCATGAGAAAGAGCCAGGAATACAAGGCTTGGAAACCTCAGGGGAAGAGTCAAACTTGCTTTTCCTTTCCCACAGGATTTCCAGTCATGGGGTCTAAGGGAGGAAGTGTTAGAGGTGAGGGAATGGGGAGGGCAGGCAAATCACATTTCTGAAATGCTGACTCTATGCTGTGCCTTTTACTATGCATTACCACACTGCTGCCTCCTGTGAACCAGGTAACACAGGAGTGATCAGACTTGGTTTACACTGACAAAGCTTAGGTGTAGAGAGGCGAAGTGATTTCTCTAACATTATGCAGCTAAGAAGTGGTAGAGCCTTATTTGAGCCCAGGTCCATCCTACTTCAAAGCCTGGCTTTGGAGACAGTAGAGTAAAGTGAGGGGTTTAAGAGTCTCTGGTTTGCAACTACTCACTTTGAATCTCCCACCTGTTCCCTGCCAACTGTATGACTTTGGGCAAGTTACTTCACCTCTCTTACCTTCAGTTTCCTCATCCGTAAAGTGAAGCTAATAATAATAGTATATACCTCCTAAGCTTGTATTGAGGATTGAAAGAGTTAATACATATGAAGTGTCTATAACAGCACATGGTACACAATAACCCATCCATAAAAATTATTGTATAAGTATCCATAACTGTCCTCTGTGGAGTCTCTTAGAAGATGGAGTATGGGAGAAGCATGGAGTTGTGTGGAGGAAATACGGGGAAGAGGGTTGCTCCAATCCTTTTAGAATTGGAGTCCTCCCACATTTGGACAATAATGTTAGAGGAGTCTTCAACTGGGGAACCCTTGTAAACCAGCAATTCCACTTCTGGGAATTCATCCTAAGGAAATAATGGGTCAAGAGAGCAAAGATGTATGTATCAGGATGTTCATTTCTAGACTGCTCATTAGAGTGAAAAACAGGGACTTGTTTAAATGAATTATGGCATATTCCTACACAGCAGCCATCGAAAACAATGATGTCACTCTTTAGGTATTGATATGGAAAGAGATTCCTGATACAGTTATTAAGTTTGCCAAGCTGCAGGTAGGCAGGGTTTGGGAGAAGAGATGTTAGGAGGTCAGGGTTGGGGAATAGAACTCATTCGTATTTATGGGCCACATGATATTTGTTTACTATGAACATCTATTACTTTTATAATTAGATGAAAAGAAACAATAAAACTATTTCCATTTTGAATAAAATAACCTCAAAGATCCAGAACTTTTCCAGCTGGAAAGCAGTCATCCACATGAATCCTCTGGGACTTCAGATGAGGAGTTCCCTGGGCGTGAGTGATCTCCCCTCTTAGGAGCAGATCCAGTGTTTCCCATCCTTCCTGTTCTCCCTGAAGAAGGGTGGGGAGAGTAACAAAAGGGCCTGATAGAACCAGACAATCCTGGCATCTGTTGCTAAAACAAAGCTTCAAAACCAACACAATTCATCAAGACCTACATTACCATCCATGTTCGTTCATTCATTCATTCATTCATTTGACAAATATTTCTTGAGTACATACTATGTGCTTGGACTAAGTGATGATGATAGAGCAGTGAACAAAATAGACAAAAATTCTTGCTTTCATAGAGTTTGTGTTTTAGTAAAGGCAGACAATAAACAAAATAGATAATATAGTCTATGGGGGTGGTGATAATGCTCCAGAGAAAAATTAAAACAACCAATGAGAAGAGTAAATGTGAGGTGCAATTTAAAACAGAGTGGCCAGGGAAGTCTTCTCCAACAAAGTAACATTTTGTTAGACACCTAAAGAAGGTGAAGGAGCAAGCCATGTGGATAATTGGAGGAAGAACATACTAGGCAAAGGGAATAGCAAGTGTAGCAGCCCTGGGATGGAGGGTATTTGTATGCTCAGAAATAGAAAAGAGTCCAAGAAGGGTTAGCAAAAGGGAAAGATATGGTAGGTGAGTTCACAGAGGAAATGAGTATTAAAGCAGGCAGGACCACGTTGGCCATGGTAAGGCTTTGGAATTTACTCTGAGTGAAATGGGGGCCAGTGCAGGGTTTTGAACAGAATAGTGACAAATATTTTAACATCACTTTGGCTGCTATCATACAAATAGGCAAGGGAAGAAAATGGGGAAACAAGTAAGGACCTTGCCATGACCGGCTATGACAGTAATCTAGGTTAGAAGTGATGAGGCTTGGCGGTGATGTGGCAATGGAAGTTGTAAGGGGTAATTGACACCATAGTTCGTTTCTGCTCTGACACTCTAGGTCCAGATTCTCCAACAAATTCAGAATGAAAGGGACAACTTTTCCTCTTTAGTTAGAATAAGACATATAGTATGTCTCACTATAGAAATATCCATAGTCCCTCTAAGCCTCAACCTGATCCCAGGACTCCACCTGAACCTCCAACCTAGGCTAAGACTGTTAGGTCAAAGGCGACATGGGCTTTTTCTGTTTGGTTCACTGATGTACCTTCAGTGCCTACCACAGAGTTTGGTGCTTACTGAATGAATAAAAGAACAAAGAGTACTGTGAAAATCTAGAGGAGGTAGCAAGGAACTCAGCAAGATGGTGAGAGGAGGAGAAAGGGTGGAGATTAGGGGCCACATCTGACCTGCCTACTCGGCCAGATCCTTTGGTAATAGTCTCAGGCCTCAGAAAATACATACAGTTACAAATGGGCCCTTCCTCTCTTAGCCTGGCTGAGGGCTGAATGTTAGCCATCCCATTGATTGATCATGGGAAAAAGAGAAGTGGCTGCCTTGCTTTCTTGCTTGGGCAGGATCACTTCTATCTTAGGAGTAGAAAAGCAAGTCTAGAAGAATAGAGAGAGTCAGGGTCCTGACTGGGGAACAGGAACTACAGATAGACCGAATCTAAAACTTGGGTCCTTCCTAATTCTGGAAAACCAAAAGAAACAGTTTTTCATCCTCTCTTTCTGTTCTCCACTCTCCTATCACTGCCCTCCTGGCAAAATCCTCCTGCTTCCCCTAGGAACCTCATTCCCATTCAACAATATGTCTTCTCATCCTCTTTCCCCTCCCTCCTGATGATTCTTCTTTATACTCTTCACCAGCCCTCTCCTACCTTTGGAAATTCCACTCCATTAGTGAAAGCTCCCCTTAATCTTAAAACTATATCTAACCTCCTTTCCTACCAACAATTTGATTCTCTGCAGACATCATCGCCCTCATCTCTGTAGTTTGCTACAAAAGCTTCACTTTTCCTCTACTTTAAGAGAAGGGTAGATTGGCTATCTCATCAAACCATAGGTACACCATTTTCCTCCTACATTATCCATTGATATACCAGGAGTTATTATTCATGTGATCCAGGGTAGATCTTATAAAGATTTATCAAGCACATTGTCAATAAGATAAGGAAGGAACTATGTCTCACCATTATTTTTTTTTTTGCACATTTTTGTTCATTGGTCACTCAGGACCTCAAGTTAAGCATGGCAGAATGAAAGAATATATTTAGCACTTTTGCCTCTTCAAGCCCCACTAAAATGACAATAAATGGATTTTGAAAAGACATCAAGTTAGAGGACTAAGAGAGTAGCAGAGCCCAGAGCCCAAATATCCATCAACTGATGAATGGATGAAGAAGATACACACACACACACACACACACACACACACACACACACACACACACACACACACACACATACACACATACTATGGAATACTACTTGGTGATGAAAAACAATGAAATCTTGCCATTTGCAACAATGTAGATGGAACTAAGTGTCTTATGCTAAGTAAAATAAGTCCATCAGAGTAAGACAGAAATCATATGATTTCACTCATATTTGGAATTTGAGAAGCTCAGTGGATGAACATAGTGGAAGGAAAGGAAAAATAAGATAAAATTAGAGAGAGAGGCAAACCATATGAGACACTTAAAGAGAACACACTGAGGGTTAATTGGGGTGGGGAAAATGGGTGATGGGCATTAAGGAGGGCACTTTTCGGGATGAGCACTAGGTGTTGTATATAAGAAGTGAATCACTGGGTTCTACTCCTGAAGGCAAGACTACACTGTATGTTATCTAACTTGAATTTGAATATAAAAAAGAGAACAGGAGAGGAGAGAGACAACTACAACAAAATGGTGGAAGCTGGCAAGCATATGAAGAGAAGAGAAAAGGGAAACCCAAGATGGCAGTGGGAAAGCCCAGAAGCAGACCAATTTGTTCCATAAAACCCCAGAAATGTTTAGGAGTTGAAGCTCAACAGATACCTCTGGAAGTGGGTGTATATTTGGGCTGAAAACAAGTGGATTGTTTGAAAATATGTATAAGAAAAATTAGATCTCTCAGTTTCTTCTTCAATATTGGAAAAATACCAGAGGTTTACACCCCAGAGAGGCTGGATATGGAGATGCCAGCCTCAGCTGAAGACAAGGATGGGGCACCTGAACAGGAGCATAAGGTGATAATCATACTGAACAGAGAGGCCTCCTGCATCATCTTTTCTCACTCAATTCCAAAAATACTGGCAACCCATGATACTATATCATCTTCCATTCCCTACAAGAGATTAGAGGCATTCTATCTGGGGAATCTGATATTTGGATGTTCCCTAAAAAATCCAGAGACTTCACTCTACTGGGACTAGTTGAAAAACCCTATACTTTGCACACAAAGTTCCAATAAGCTTTTTTAGTTTCTTCTAAAAATGAGCTCATGTTGCCTCTTTAGCAGGTGGTGCTGGGAGAACTGGACAGCAACATGTAGAAGAATGAAACTAGACCACTCTCTTACACCATACACAAAAATAAACTCAAAATGGCTGAAGGACCTGAATGTGAGACAGGAAACCATCAAAACCCTCGAG
>NC_043717.1:49855938-49862857 GCF_006229205.1 Suricata suricatta
GGAGGGCACTTGTGGGGAAGAGCACTGGGTGTTGTATGGAAAACAACTTGACAATAAAAAATTGAAAAAAAAATGAGCTCATGTCCAAGGATCATCAGACACTTGAGGAAAGCCTTTAATGTGGAAAACAGAGACAGAAACAAACAGAAAAATAAATTCAGAGGAAATAGACACAACACAGGGAGCATAAAAAAAACTAAACATAAACATCAAATATCTCAGTGGCTTGCAACAACAAAGGTAATGTCATATATTACCTGCATGTTGACTAAAGTTTTGTTCTGTGTTGTCATCACCCCAGGATTCAAGCTGAAGGAGCAGCTGCTATCTGGGGTATCATCAGGCTCATGGCAGAAGGGATAATACCAAGATGGTAGAATCATACAGTAACTCTCAAATCTCCTGCTCAAAAATGGGACATGTCACTTCCACTCACATTGCATTGACCAAAATAAGTGACATGTCCAAACCTGATGTCAACAGTGCAGGAAGTGTAATTCTACTGCATCTACAGGCTCAAGAGACATCAGTAGGAAATATTTTGGCAATATCAGAATCTATCAGAATCCATGAAAGAAATAAGAGGCAAGAAAAAAAAAAGGAAAGTATATTATTTACCAATATAGAAACATAAATAAAACATTAAAGAAATGTTTAATAAGATGAAGTTGACAGCAAATGGACAAAAAAGAACAAATAAATGGAAAATAGAGAAAATTTGGACACTCCAAGAGGCCTAATATCTGAATAAAAGGAGTACCAGAAAGAAAAACAGAGACAAGAGAAAATGAGAAACTATCAGTGAATGGAAGGATATAAATTTTTGAATTGAAAAGGCACATTGAGTATCCAGCACAATAGATGTAAAAAGACCAACAACAAAGCACATCTTTGTGAAATTTTGGTACATTTGGTAAAGAGATCTAAAAAGGTTCTAGAAAGAAAAAAGTAGGTACGTACAAAGTCGCAAGAATCAGAACAGTATCAGACTCCCTCAACTACACACTGAAAGCTGGAAGATAATGGACTAATATCATTAAAATTTTAAGGAAAATGATTTCCAACTTAGAATTCTATACTAAATCTATCAATCAAGTGTGAGGATAAAACAGTCATGTTTGGACTAAGAAGTTGTCAAAGTATATATTTTGCATGTATTCTTTCCCATGAATCTACTGTGATGTAAACCAACACTAGGATGAATAAACAGAGGAAGCTCTAGAACCCAAGAAACAAGCAAGCTAAGATAAGAGGAAGGCGGAGGTGATCCCTCGAATGGAGGTAAGAGGGAAGTCCCTGAGCAACAAGCAGCCAAGCAACAATCTCAGTGCTCAAGCATACCAGCTATAATGGATCATGGAGGGTTCCAGGAAGAGTGCTTCCAAGAAAAAGATGTTTAGACAGATTGAGATGGGATTTACTCTTCTAGCAGACTGTTTGCCAATGAATTCATTATTGGTACAAAGAAAACCAATCAGACACACACAAAAATGGAGACAATTCTTAATTGTGAGGAAGACAAAAATTATTCAAGAAAGGACATGTAATCATAGGACACCTGGGGCCTCATAGTCATACTAATGTATGTATTGATCAGAACATTGGGAAGAAGGGAAACCTTTGCTTATAGTCAGGTGGATGGGAAGAGAGTGAAATCCTTTTCTTTTGAATGGGAAGTCAATAGATAATATCTAAACCTGAAAAAATCAAGACATATCAGTAGTGGTATAGAAATATAGAGAAGAATATCGGAAAAAATATTTTTCAGTTAAAAAGGCTGAAAATATTTAGCTCTAAGTGGTGGGAATTGGATATAGAAGTACTAGGGCAGTAATCTGTTTATTTTTAATAGGCTTGAGCATTGAGTAAAACAGAAATTTGTTCAAGTCTGGTCTTTGTTATAAATTTTCCAACTATATACAGTGGTTTTTATATTTTATTTTCCTAATTAACTGTGAGGTTAAATACCTTTAACATGTTAATTGGCCATATTTGTAGTTCCTTTTCTATAAATTTTTTGATCATATCCTTTGCCTCATTTTCTTTTGGGAGGTTTGCCTTTTTAAACCCTCATTTCTAGGAATTCATTATAAATTATAGATTCAAACATTATATTTATTGAGCACCTATTACATGCCAGAGACTGTGCTAGGTCCTGGGGATATAGCAAGCAACAAGACAGGCCAAGTCCTTTATCTTACAGAGCACATATCCTAGTAGGGTAAGACAGAGAATAAGTGAACAAATACACAAACATGCTGCTTTATGATAAGAGTAAGTGCTCTGAGGAAAATGGAAGAGAATGACCTGATAGATTGTGAAAGCTGGGGTATGGCTTCTTTGGATTGGTCAATCTGAAGAGGCCTGTCTGAGGAAGTGAAATATGAGTCATTAAGGTCTCATGAAGATTGGGAGACACATGTAGCATTTCAGATACCAGAAATCACAATTGTAGATGTCCTATCAGAAAAGGAAAGGAAAGGAAGGAAAAAGAATGAAAAAAGAGGGGTGATAAAGAAATAGAAGGAAAACCACCATGGATAACAGTTGCCAATCATTTCTCACAACCTGTGACTTGTATTTAACTTTGTTAATGGTACCTCTCGTTATACAGATTATTTCAGAATTTTGATGCCAGCAAATGTAACAAGTTTTTCATTTTGCTTTTTGTGGTTTTAAAGATTTTTAAATCTTTATATCAATATAATTATTATGATAATTTCAATACTATCACCATAATTTTCAATACTTTATGAAAGTCTTATATTTTACATTTTATACTTTTAATTTGTCTATAATCTGTTTTAAGTGGTGTGAAGAAAATATCTATTGTTTTTCTTAAATAGCCAATTGCCTGAATCCCTTTTATTGAATAGACCATTCTTTCCCTATTGACTCGTAAGGCCACCTTCATTAAATACGAGATTACCTCATACCCATGGATGTGTTTCTAGTCTCTGTTCAGTTGCTTTGTTCTGTATCTCTGTCCCTGTGCTCGGTTTGATTATTAGGCCAGTAATCCTGCCTCAGGCCAAATTGTCTATTCAGGGCCCTTGTCCACACTGATTGGTCTGAGTTTATGCCACACTCATTGTTATTTATTTTGAGTAAAAGCTTTAGCACACACTTTTCACTCTGAAGAATGTATAAAATATTTTGCTATATGGTAAAGCAAGTCCCTCTTTTCATTGTTCTTTCCTTTCAAAATTGTCTTAGCTATCCTTATACATTTTCTCTCTCACATGAATTTTCTAATCAATTTGTCAAGTTCTGTGAAAATTCCTGCTGGGAATTTGACTGTGATTGGATGAAATTTATGGAAGAGCTTTGGAAGAATTGATATCTTTACAATATTGATTTCCCCATCAAGGAACATGTATGTTTCACCATTTATTTAGATCTCTTTAAATGTTCTTCAATAAAATTTTATAGTGTTCTTTTTATATGTCTGGCACACTTCTTGTTTGTTTTTTTCTTACACATTTTATAGTTTTTTTTTGCAATTTGTGAAAGAAAGGCATTTATCTATTTTATTTCTAATTGGTATTTGCCAGTTTCTATTGATTTCTCTTTTAAGTAAACTTTAGAATAGTTTTAGATTTACAGAAAAATTCCAAAGCTAATAAAGAGTTTCCATATACCCCACACCTCATTTTCCCTATTTTTTTAAAACAATTTACCTGACTGTGGTACATTTGTCACAATTAACCAATATCAATACATTATTAACTGAAGCCTGTAGTTTATTCATAATTCCTTAATTTTCCCCCAATGTCCTTTTCCTGTTCGAGGATACCATTCCGGATACCATACTACATTTAGTTGTCATGTCTCCTTGGTTCCTCTTGGCTGTGACAGTTTCTCAGACTTTTCATTTGATAAGCTAGGCAGTTTTGAGGAGTACTGGTCAGATATTTTGTAGAATGTGCCTCAATTGTGATTTATTTAATGTTTTTCTCATGATTAGACTGAGGTGATGGGTTTGGGGGAGGAAGCCCACAAAAATTAAGTGCCATTTTCATCCAACATGTAAAAGGAACAATCAACAAGACTTATGACTGTTGATAGTAAATGTGATCATCTGGCTGAGGTGTGTTTATCAAGTTTCTCCACTGTAAAGTTACTTTCTCCTCTTTCCATACTACTACCCTTTGGGAGGAATGACTATAGGCAGTCTACACTTAAAGGAGTAGAGAGTTATGCTTCACTTCCTTGAGGGAAGAGTATTTACATAAAATATTTGGAATTCTTGTGCACAGGAGATTTGTCTCTTCTCTATTTATAAATTTATTCAGTGATTATTTCCATCAATATGAATTTATGGATATTTATTTTATACTTTAAACTATAATCCAATACTACTATGTTTTATTGCCCCAATTTCTACTTTAGCCATTGAGTGTTCTTTCAGTTGGTTTCTGTGCTCCTTTTTTTAACATCTCTCCACAGTATGTGGATTTTGGTGTGTGTGTGTGTGTGTGTGTATTTTCAGAACTCTACATTTTTTATATTGACCTAATTAACATGCAGTGTTATATTAGCATCAGGTATACAATATAATGATTTGACAATTCTATATATTTCTCGTTGCTCATCATGGTAAGTGTCCTCTTGAACCCCTTTATTTCATCCATCTCCCCACCCACTTCCCCTCTGGCAACCACCAATTTGTTCTCTGTATTTAAGAGTGTTTTTTTTTTTTTTTGGTCTTTTTGTTTCTTTGTTTTGTTTTCTTAAATTCTACATATGAGTGAAATCATATGGTATTTGTCCTTCTCAGACTTATTTCACTTAGTATTGTACCCTCTAGGTCCATCCGTGTTGTTGCAAATGGCAAGGTTTCATTCTTTATTATGGCTCAGTAATATTGTATGGGTATATATATATATATATATATATATATATACCATGTCTTCTTTATTGTGTTTTTTTGAGTACTTCTTCTCTTTTTGGTTCTATGAGATGCTTCAGGTTTATTTGGTATAATTCCTGCCCCATCCCTAAAGTCAGCATCTTTAGGAATCCCTGGTTTCTTTCATTAGAGGATGGTGTGAGAAACCAAGATATGCACCCTAGGTATGCTCATTGCTATGAGTGTGTCATTGCTCCTAAGCCCTCTCAGCTGGCAGAAAAATGAAATACCTGCATGTATACTAATCCATGTGTATATACTAATCCATGTGTAGATATAAATATTTCTATATCTAACCCTCTAGATCTATATATCAAGCAAAACATAAGTTCACACTTATGTCTTGAACTCGAATCCATTACCACACTGCCTCCTCCTCTTGCTTATCTGTAAACTTTCACTTCAACAGCAAGAAATTTGGCTCCCACTATCTACCATCCATTCACTTAGTTCTTTGATAGCACTATACATGATAGTAGTATCAGAATTGTTAACTCATATCCATGTAGGAAACAACTTTATCAACTAGAGTATAGTGCATATGTACTTACAGACTATGCTGATTTCCAGTGACTGTGGTCAATAACATTTTCCTTCACTGCCCTTCAGTGAGATGGTCTCATGCCTTTGTAATACAGTGAGATTATTATTGTTTTGTCACATTCTGCATTCCATCCTGAGATCCTCATCTCCTAAGTGATTTTTAAATTGTGTACATTAAAGTTCTCTCTTCGTAGTGTAAAGTCCTATGGCTTTAGAAAAATGCAGTTATGCATCCACCAATACATATCATAGAAATATTTTCACCACCTTACAAATCACCTTTGCTTCACCTATTCAACTCTTACCCTCTCCCTTTGAGTCCCTAGCAACTACAAATGTTTCTACTCTAAGATTATTGCTATAGCTTTGCCTTTTCCAGAATGTCACATAATTCAAATCATTTAGAATGTATAGACTGGCTTCTTTTGCTTAGCAATATGCATGTAAGTTTTACCCATGTCTTTCTGTGGCTTGATAGCTCAACTCTTGTTGGCACTAAATAATATTCCATTGTCTGTATGCACCACAGTTTGTCTATTCACTTATTGAAGAACATCTTTGTTGCTTCCAGTTTGAGACAGTTATTAATAAAGCTGTTATAATATATATTACATATAGACCTTCTTTAATGATAGTGTCTGTTCATATCTTTCATTCATTTTTTTATTTTAAAAAAGTTTTAGGTTTCTATTTAATTTCCAGTTAGTTAACATACAGTGTAATATTAGTTTCAGGCATACATTTCCATACATGACCCAGTGCTCATCACAGAAAGTGCACTCCTTAATCCCCATTACCTACTTAACCCATACCCCCACCCACATCCTCTCCGGATTAGAGCAGAAATAAATGATATAGAAACTTAAAAAAAACAATAGAACAGATCAATAAACCAGGAGCTGGTTCCTTGAAAAATAATAATAAAATGGGTAAACCTCGAGCCAGACTTATCAAAAAGAAAAGAGAAAGGACCCAAACAAATAAAATCACAAATGAGAGAGGAAAAATAACAACTAACACCACAGAAATACAATTATAAAAGAATATTATGAAAAACTACATGCCAACAAACTGGACAACTTGGAAGAAATGGATAAATTCCTAGACACATATCAACTACCACAACTGAAACAGGAAGAAACATAACACTTGAACAGACTAATAACCAGCAAAGAAACTGAATCAGTAATCAAAAGTCTCCTAACAAACCCAACGCCACAACCAGATGGCTTCACAGGTGAATTCTACCAAACATTTAAAGAAGCGTTAATACCTATTCTTCTCAAATGATTCCAAAAAATAGAAAAGGAAGGAAAACTTCCAAACCAGACAGAGACCCAGTCAAAAAAGAGAACTACAGACCAATATCCTTAATGAATACAGATGCAAAAATACTCAACAAGATACTAGCAAATCGAATTCAACAGCATATAAAAAGAATTATCCATCATGATCAAGTGGGAT
>NC_043717.1:49862957-49897348 GCF_006229205.1 Suricata suricatta
TGATGCATAGGAGCACATGTACCCCAATGTTCATAGCAGCAATGTCAACAATAGCCAAAACATGGAAGGAGCCTAAATGTCCGTCACCTGATGAGTGGATCAGGAAGATGTGGTATATATTCACGATGGAGTACTCCATGGCAATGAGAGGGAATGACATATGGCCATTTGTAGGAAAGTGGATGGACCTTGAGGGTGTCATGCTGAGCGAAGTAAGCCAGGCAGAGAAGGACAGATACCATATGTTTGCACTCATAGGTCTACCAGGAAATCAAGAGAGACCTAATGGAGAACCAGGGGGAGTGGAGGAGGGACAGAGAGTTGGGGAGAGAGAGGGATGCAAAACTTGAGAGACTATTGAATGCAGAAAATGAACTGAGAGTTGAAGGGGAAGGGGGAGGGGGGAAAAGGGGTGGTGGTGATGGTGGAGGACACTTGTGGGGAAGAGCACCGGGTGTTGTATGGAAAACAACTTGACAATAAAATATTGAAAAAAAAAACCAAACAAACATAGTACTGGAAGTCCTAGGCACAGCAATCCGACAACACAAAGAAACAAAAGGCATCCAAATCAGCAAGGATTCTCACTGTTTGCAGATGACATGATAGTATATGTAGAAAACCTAAAAGGCTCCATCAAAAAACTGCTAGAATTGTTAACACAAATTCAGTAGTCACCAGATACAAAATCAACATATAGAAATCTGTTGCATTTCTATACACCAATAATGAAGCAGCAGAAAGAAAAATTAAGGAATCAACCCCATTTACAACTGCACCAAAAATAATAAAATATCTAGGAATAAACATAACCAAGGAGGTGAAAGACCTGTAACTCTGAAAACTATAAAACACTGATCAAAGAAATTGAAGATGACACAAAGGAATGGAAAGACAATCCATGCTCATGGATTGGAAGAAACATAGTGTTAAAGTGTCTATATTACCTAATGCACAATCTTTTACCCATTTTTAATTGCTTTGTTTCCTTATTTTTGCATGTTGTATTCTTTAAAAAATTTTTAATGTTTTATTTATTTTTGAGAGAGAGAGAGAGAGAGAGAGAGAGAGACAACATGAGCAGAGGAGGGTCAGAGAGAGAGGGAGACACAGAATCTGAAAACAGGCTCCAGGCTCTGAGCTAGCTGTCAGCACAGAGCCCAACGCGGGGCTCGAACCCACAAACTGTAAGATCATGACCTGAGCAGAAGTCAGATGCTTAACCAACAGAGCCATCCAGGCACCCAAGCATGTTGTGTTCTTAGTGTGTTTTGGCTATAGGTCTTTTATTATATACATGTTTTGCAAATATTTTCTCCCAATCTGTGGCTTACCTTTTGATTTTTTTTAAATTTCTTTAAATATTTAATTTTGAGAGAGAGTGACAGAGCATGAGCAGGGGAGGAGCAGAGAGTGAGGGAGACACAGAATCCAAAGCAAGCTCCAGGCTCTGAGCTGTCAGCACAGAACTGGATGTGGGGCTTGATCCTACAAACAGTGAGATCATGACCTGAGCTGAAGTCGGCTGCTCAATCCCCTGAGCCACCCAGGTGCCCCTACCTTTTGATTTCTCTAATGGTGTCTTTCAGAGTACATGTTTTTAATTTTAATAAAATACAACATATTAGATTTTTCTTTCATAGGTTGTGCCTTTGGTATTGTAATGTAAAGACTCACCACAAACTGAAGAGTCACCTAGACTTTTTCCTTTTTTCTTCTAGAGGTTTGTAATTGTGTGTTTTGCAGTTAGGTCTGTGACCCCTTTTATTTCATTTCATTTTATTTTATTTTATTTTTTAATGTTTATTTATTTTTGAGAGACAGAGCATGAGCAGGGGAAGGTCAGAGAGAAAAGGAGACACAGAATCCGAAGCAGATTCCAGGCTCTGAGGTATCAGCACAGAGCCCAACGCGGGGCTCAAACTCATGAACTGTGAGATCATGACCTGAGTTGAAGTCAGCCGCCCAACCAACTGAGCCACCCAGGCAACCCATATGACCCATTTTAAATTAATGTTTGGTGAAAGATGTAAGGTCTGTATTTAGTTTTTTTCTTTTTTTTCTTTTTGGTTGTTGGTTTTTTTTTTTTTGCCATTGTTGCTGTTTTGTTTCTTTTGTTTTGTTTTGCTTTTGCTTATGGGTATCCAATTGCTCCAGCACCATTTATTGAATTTGCCTTTGTTCCTTTGTCAAAGATCAACTGACTTTATTTGTGTGAGTCTATGTCGCAGCTTATTCGATTCTATTCATCTATGTGTCTATGCTTTCACTAATACCACACTGTCTTGATTACTGTAGCTTTATAGTAAGACTTGAAATCTGGCTGTGAGTCTTCCAACTTTGTTTGTCCTCAATATTGTGTTGGCCATTGTAGGTTTTTGCTTTTCTGTATAAACTTTAGAATCAGCTTGTCAATACAAAACTCCTTGCTGGAAATTTGATAAGATTGTGTTAAATCTATAGGTCAAATTGGGAAGAACTGACATCTTAACAGTATTGAGTTTTCCAATCAATCGATGAACACACAGTATCTGCACATTTCACTTAGGTCCTCTTTCATTTCCTTTTGTAGTTTTTCACGTACAGATTCTGTATCTGTTAGATTTATATCTAAGTGTTTCATTTTTCAGTGTTATGGTGCACAGTATTTTTTTACTTCAAATTCCAATTGTTTCTTGCTGGTATACAGGAAAGCAATTCATATTTGTATATTAACTTTATATTCTACAATTTTACTCACTTATTAGTTACAGGAGGTTTTTCTTCTTGATTCTTTGGGACTTTTTACATAGACAATCTTGTCGTCTGTGAACAAAGATAATATTTTTTCTTCCTTCTCAATCTCTATACTTCTTATTTCTGTTTCATGTGTTATTGCACTAGCTAGGACTTCCAGTATCATGTTGAATAAGAGTGATGAGAGAGAGCATTTTTGCCTTGTTCCCAATCTTAAAGGAAAAGCATCTATTTTCTTACCATTAAATATGATGCCAGCCGTGGGTATTTGTAGATGTGCTTTATCAAATTGGGGAGGTACACCTTCATTTTTGGTTTATAGACAGTTGTTATAAATGGGTATTGAATTTTTAAAAAATTTTTTCTGCATCAATTGACATGATCCTGTGTGTTTTCCTCTTTAGTTTTCTGATACATAAATGGATTACATTGATTTTTGAATTTTGAACCATTTTTGCATAAATCCCATTCAGTCATATCTATAATTCCTTATAAGGAATATATAAATAAATGTATATTTATTTATATATTATTGGATTCAGTTTGCTAATGTTTAGGATTTTTGCATCTGTGTTCATAAGATATATTGTTCTGTAGTTTCCTTTTTTTGTAATGTCTTTATCTGGTTTCTGTCTTAGGTAATATTGGCCTCATAGAATGAGCATAGAATTTCTGCTATTTTCCGGAGGAGATTAGAAAGAATTCATATAATTTCTTTCTTAAATGTTTTCTAGAACTCACCAGTGAAACCATCTGGGCCTGGTGCTCTCTCTTTTGGAATTTATTAATTACATTAATTAATTACAGATTCAATTTTCTTTAATAGATATAGGGCTATTTGGTTTAAGTATTTCTCCTTGTGGAAATGTTGGTAGTTTTTTTTTTCAAGAGATTGGTCCATTTAATCAATGTTATCAAATTTGTGAACATAAATTATTCATAGTATTTCTTTACTATACTTTTAATGTCCATGATATCAGTAGTCATGGCGTCTCTTTCATTTCTAATGTTTGTAATTTTCTGTCTTCTCTCTTTTTTTCATATTAGCCAGTCTACAGATTTATTGATTTTATTGATATGTTTGAAGAACCAGTTTTAGGTGCTGTCAATTTTCCCTATTATTTTTTTCAATTTCATTGATTTTTTGCTATAATTTTTGTTTCCTTTTTTTCTATTTTCTTTAGGTTTAAATTGCTCTTCTTTTTTATAGTGTCATAAGGTGGAAGCCTAGATTATATATTTTATTTTATTTTTTTAAATGTTTATTTATTTTTGAGGAAGATGGAGACAGAGTGTGAGCGGGAGGGGTATAGAGAGAGAGGGAGACAGAATCTGAAGCAGGCTCCAGGCTCTGAGCTGTCAGCACAGAGCCTGACACAGGGCCCAAAACTATGAACTGTGAGATCATGACCTGAACCAAAGTCAGATGCTTAACCACCTGAGCCACCCAGTCGCTCCTAGATTATAGGTTTTAGGTTTTTCTTTCTTTCTAATATATGCATTCAATGGTATACAGTTCCCTCCAATCACTGATTTTTTCTGTATCCCACAAATTTTGATAAGCTGTATTTTTATTTTGATTTAGTCCTAATTTTAAAAAATCTCCCTGGAACCATGGGGAGAGGAAGGTGGAAAGAGAGCGGGGAAGGGTGAGGGACACAGATTGAGGGAGACTACTGAATACTGAAGACCGAACCATGGACTGAAAGGGGAGGGGGAGGGAGGGAGGGGGTGATGGTCATGGTGGGGGGCACCTGTGGGGAGAAGCACTGGGTGTTATATGGAAATCAATTTGACAATAAACTATTATAAAAAAAAAGAAAAGAAAAAAATAAAAATCTCCCTGGAAACTTCTTCTTTGACCCATATGCATTATTTAGAAATGTGCTGTTTAATCTCCAAATATTTGAGGATTGTCTGTTGATGTTTAATCTTTATGTTTTATCTGTTTGGTAAAGCTGAATTTTTACTTGTGTTAATAAGTTATCAGTTTCTTAGATATTCTGGGTAGAAAATAATATCATCTGCAAATGATGAACAATTTATATCTTGTTTTCCCATATTTATACTTGTTAACTTATATTTTTTACCATACTACATTGGCAGGATCTCCAGTACAATGCTGAAAAAGAATAGTAATGATAGGCACTAATGTCTTATTCTTGACTTTGATAAGGAAGACTTCTAATAATTCACCACTGTGTTTCATGTTTGCTGTAAATTTCTGGTTTCTTTCAGCTTTCTTGGAATTTTGTTTTGTTTTAATGGGTATTCAGCCTCATAATGTTTTTTAAAAAGCATCTATTAAAATGATGGTATAACTATTACCTTTTAATATGACAGTATAGTGAATTACTTGATAGGGATTTTTCTGATATTGATCAGCATACTGAGATAGGTTCAAAGTCCACTTCTTCCTCCACATACTAGCTGTAGATTTATAAACCTCTATCCCCCTCAGTTTTCTAAACAATAGAAGCTACCTCAGGAGACCATTGTGTGTGTGTGTGTGTGTGTGTGTGTGTGTGCGTGCGTGCACGCGCACATGTATGTGTGTGTATGCCTAGAACATAGAACAGATTCTAGTACATAATAAGTACTAAATACTTCTTAAAAGTATTACTTTCTTGGAAGTAAATTCTACATGGTTACTATTCATTTAATATACTGTTAGATTTTGTTTGCTAAATGTTTATTTATGGCTTTTTTATTGGTGTGATTAGCTTGTCATATTTTTTACACATCCTATTTTTATTCATCTTTGGTAACAGGGTTAGGATAACTTCCCAGAGTTGGATAGCTGTTCATCTTTGTCTATGCTCAGAAACAGTTTACGTAATAAAATTATCCAGGCCTGTTGTCTGTATTTTATTCGTTATACAGTGCCATATAAGGAATTATCCCAACACTTAGTGGCTAAAAACAACAGGTATTTCTTATCTCTCCTTTTCTGTAGATCAAGAAACCAGGCATGGCTTACCTGGATACCTCTGGCTTAGGGTCTCTCACAACCTTTATTCAAAGTGCTGACTGGGGCTTCACTTATCTCAAAGCTCAACTGGGAGAGAAGGATCCAGTTTCAAGCTCACTCATGAGGCCATTGGAAGGATTCAGTTCCTTGTAGGTTGTTGGATTAAGAATCTCAGTCCTTCAACTAGATGTTGGCCAGAGGACTCAGTTCCTTGCCATGTGAACCTCCCCATAAAGCAGCTCAGGACATAGCAATTTGCTTCATCAGGATCAGCAAGAAGGAGCCAGAAAATGCCAGCAAGATGAAAGTAACCTAATCTTTTTGTAACCTCTTCTTGGAAGGGACACCCCATTGCTTTGGCCACATTCTGTTCACTAGAAGCAAGTCACAAGGTCCAACCTGTTTTCAAGGAGAGGAGATTAATCAAAGATTTGAATCAAGGAGGTAGGGATTATTGTGGGCCATTTTAGAAGCTATCACAACTTTTACAGGTACATCTTTGACTACTCTTGCAATTCCTACTGTGACTATCAGTCTAACCAGTTTTATACTACTTCTTACAGGATTTGGTTAATTTATAATTTCTTAGCAGGTAGTTTCATCTAGGTTTTCAAATTTATTTGTAAATTAAAGCAATCTTCTCTGGAGCTGAAATTCATTCCTATTATTATTTATGTCTTCTCTCTATTTTTCTTTATGAGGAAGAACATTTGTCTATTTCATTGGTCAGTTCAAAGAATCCGTTTTTCATTTATTGATCAACTTAAAATTTTTTTTCATTGATTTCTGCTTTTACCTAAATCAGTTCCTTCCTTTTAATTTCATTAGCTCATTTGTTTATTCCTAACTCTTAAAAGCTTAATTTATTTGCCTTTAATATCTCTAGTTTTTTTAGTAAATGCATTTAAGACCATGCATTTTCCGCTGAGTACTACTTTGGCTACAGTTCACGGGTTTTGATATATAGATATCTTATTGTTTTTTATCTTGCATTTTTTTTGGTAATTTTTGTAATTTTTGATCTAATTTTGTCTTTGACCAGAAGTGTGTTTTCCCCTCTTATTTCCAAAGTCATAGATTTCAAGCTATTATTTTGTTGTTAAATGTAATCTTATTGCCCCTGTGGTTAATAGGTGACTCTATATGATTTTTGTTATTTGAAATTTGTTGAGATTTCTCTTGTGGTTTAATACATCATCCTTTTTTTATCAAGAAGATGTGGTTTATATATACAATGAAATACTACAAGGCAATGAAAAAGAATGAAATCTGGCCATTTGTAGCAATGTGGATGGAACTCGAGGGTATTATGCTAAGTGAAATAAGTCAGGCAGAGAAAGACAGATACCATATGTTTTCACTCATATATGAAATAGGAGAAACTTAACAGAGGACCATGGGGGAGGGGAAGGGGGAAAAATAGTTAAGGAGAGGGAGGGAGGCAAACCATAAGAGACTCTTAAAAACTGAGAACAAACTGAGGGTTGATGGGAGTAGGGGAGAGGGGAAAAAGGGTGATGGGCATGGGGAGGGCACTTGTGATGAGCACTGAGTGTTATATGGAAACTAATTTGACAATAAACTATAATAAAAAATAAAATATTTTAAGAAATAAAAAATATGTCATCCATTAAAATTTTTTTAATGTTTTTAATTTATTTGAGAGAGAGAGAGAGAGAGAGAGAGAGAGAGAGAGAGCATGAGCAGGGGAGGGTCAGAGAGAGAGAGAGTCAGAATCCAAAGACAGGCTCCAGGCTCTGAGCTAGCTCCTGATGTGGGGCTCGAACCCACAAACTGTGAGATCATGACCCAGCCAAAGTCGGATGCTCAACAGACTGAGCCACCCAGGCACCCCCATCATCCATTTTTTATAAGACTTAAATGGCATTTGAAAAGTGTGTGCATTTTCTGTTTGTTAGTACAAATATACATATGTTCAAATTTGCTAATTGTATTATTTAAATCCTGTCTATCCTTGTTCAGTTAGTTGGTTAGCAACTTAGTTAGTGCCTGATGTGATAATTCCTGTGGAAGGTTTTTATACTACAATTATGAATTTTCTGATCTCTATTTTATTTTTTATTTTTTTAAGCAGACTTTATTTTTAAGAGAGAAAGGGTGAATGGGAGAAAGGCAGAGGGAGGGGGAGAGAATCCCAAATAGACTCCACACTGTCCAGCACAGAGCCCACACGGGGCTTAAACCCACCAACCATGAGATCATAACCTGAGCCAAAATCAAGAATTGGATGCCCAACCAACTGAGCCACCCATGTGCCCTTGCTAATCTCTATTTTAAACCTATATTGTTAAGGCTTTCATTTATATCTTTGTGGTGGCCTTTATCCATTATCAATGAAATACTTTCATCTTTTTTATGCTTTTTACTTTGATTTCTGTTTCATCTGACATTAATATTGCCATACCTGTATTCTTTTTATTGGCACTTGAGTATATTTTTAATCCTTCTATTTTCAACCTTTTGGTGCTATTTCATCTTACAAATGTGTCTTGTGACTGGTTTAAAAAGTATACATCTTGTGCCATCTGGGTGGCTCAGTCAGTTAAGCATCCAACTTTGGCTCAGGTCATGATCTCACGGTTCATGAGTTCCAGCCCCTCGTTGGGCTCTCTGCTATAAGAACACAGTCTGCTTTGGATCCTTTGCTCACCCCCTCTGTACCCATCTTCTGTTTGTACTCTCTCTGTAAAAAATAAACATTTTTTATTTTTAAAAGTGTACATCTTATTTCTAAACGTCTAAAGTTTACCTGCACAATATTAATGCACATACTAAAACATATAAATTCTCTGTCAACATTTAGCAATAATTAGTATCTCTATTCTCCCTCCAAACAAGGCAAGAAACATAGAATGTATTTTCTTACCTCTGTTCCCCCTTTGGCATCCCCTACCCATGCTGCCACCCTAGTCACTTCTTGCACTGAGATCTCCTCTTACAGATTTACTGATTTATTTGCTCATTTCTTTCTGTATCCCACTTCTTGTGTTCAGATTCATTGTTTGAATTCATTAGCATAACATATTTACTACTGGTTATTTCACAGAAGATTTGTGACTTATATGCTTTCTGAGTGATTGAATGCCTTGAAAATGTCTTTATCATCTTCATGAACTCTTTCTGTTGGTCATTAAGTGTATTCCTGAATGGTAATAAAATTTTTTAAATATATAGTATATATCATTTCTAGAGATTTGGGATATGAGAAGTGTATTAGGGATACTAAGTCTACCATTTTACTCGCCCCATACCTATTTGTTAATCTAGGTCTCACTACTATCTATGGGCCAGGGCTGGGAAAACCACCCTTCTACTATTCTTTTCTTTGTGCCCGCCAATCAGGCATATTGGTCAATTATCAGGACACTGATTGGGCCATCAATCAGGTCAAGTCACTATGCATCACTTATTAGGATAATATGTGTGGACTGGTTCTCTTTTTCTCTCTCACCCATGTGGTTCAAGCCATGTGCTAGCTTAGGGACAGCTTTTAGTCAGCCATTACTATTTTTTGTCTCTTTCTTTCATGAAGTCAATAGAAGTAAGTTAAGACCCATTCAGGTTTGCACTTGCAGTTGGAAGAGATCCCTTAGGACTCTAGACTAGGCTGTACAAGTCTTCCTGGTGGCCTGGTGTACCTGAGCTCAAGTTGAGGTTTGAGGCTCAAAGCCAAGCTAACAGCAAAGTGCTATTCTGCTTTTCTTTGTTCCACGTAAATATATCTCTCCTACCTTATAGGAAGGGCTGGTTTTGGTCTGGGATAATATTTTTGTATTCCCAGGTACTTTGGCCACAATAAAACACTATTGCACTAGTGAAAATTGCACTAGGTTTCCAACAATAGCTTCATGGTAACATTATTCTTGCAGTTCTACTTCATTAACAATATCAAGAGTAAAACTGGATATATCTTCAAAAAAGAAGACATGGGTGTCAATTTCAGTGTGCCACAGCCACAAGGCTATGGTGTAAATTTATAAAGGCGATGGGGTACAAACCTCTAGGGTACTCCCTTCTCATCATGAATGGGCACCCCCCTCCCAGAATAGTGCACCACAACACTATGAGGTGTCCTTGCCCAGCCCTGCCCCAGCTGCCTGTAATGGTGTTTGCCAATCTTTTTGCTTTAGCAAATGATCCTTTAAATGCCTGCTGTCCTAACATTCCAAGCCATGTCATGCTGCCTTATCCCATTCTCCTTGGATTAAATCTGTAAGCTCTTTCACATTTTCCTAGGTTAAACTTGAGGCTTAGACAGTGAACATGGCCCAGATTATATAGATGGGAAATGGAAGAATCAGTGTTCCTAGCCAGGTTTATCTAACTCCAAAGCATATGCCCTATCTACTGCAGACAAAGGGCTGGAGGAATGCAACTAGCAAAATGGCTGAGATTTTATACAAGCCCACGAAGGCATGGTTATCCCAGACTCATTTCTCCATTCATCACATTTTCCCTAAGTCTGTACTGGGCAATCACCTGAAGTCTCTCCCAACTCTACAATTTGGTGATACAGGATATCTCCAATCTCCCCTACATTAGTGAACCCCCTTTTGGTTGGAAATAGCAGTAATCTAACCCAAACTGGTCTAAGCCAAAAGGGGATCTTGTTAACTCACATAAATGAAAAAGTACAAGGGTGGTCTGGACAGGCAGCGCTAGATCCCAGACTCATATGAGGGCCTATCCATGTCTTAGATGCCCATTTCTCTTTGTAGGCATCATTCTTAGGCAGATTCTTCTCACAGATCTCTTCAAAGTCTCGGCTTATGTCTTCTGGCAATCCCCAATGTCTCTTTCCTTGCACTTTCATCAAAATCTTCAGGGAGCCCAGCAGTGGTCACACAACTCTGCATAAACCAGTTACTCTATCCAGTGGGATCGACTGCTCTGAGTGGCCAGGGCTAGATCATCTGTCAACCCTTAAAGCTGAGTGACATGAATTCACAGTGTGGGAGGAATGGTTTCCCAAGAAAATTTGGGTTATTGTTAGAAGAGAAGGAATGGATGCTGAGCAGATTAAAATGATGGCCTCTTGCATTTCTCATTTTAAAGAAGAGAAAACTGAGACCCAGAGAAGGATAGAGACTAGCCTATAATTATATAGTTCTTCAAGCAATATTAAGTGACTTCTGCAAGCCAGGCATTATGAGAAACGGCCTCTTGCTTTTGTCCTAGCATCAGAGATAGGTGGCAGTTTTGAGGTTTTCTAGGTTAAGGGAACTTGTAGATCTGAAAGAGTTGCAAATGTGTGCTCTGAAAAAATACCATGAGATGGAAATCAAGACACCTGGATCCTAGTTCTAGCTCTGCCATGAAATTGCTGAGTGAATTTGGGCAATCCCATTCCTCACTCTAGACTCAGTTTCCCCATCTATAAGCTGAGATGGCTGGATTGAATGGTCAGGAAACATATGGTCAGAAAAAAATGATGCTTTTGTTCTACTCTTGGGGAGAGAGGGAGAGAAGGAAGAAGACTCAGGGGGAGTTCTTCCTCTCTATCTGGAACCATGTGGAATTTCTGCAGTGGGGACATTTAACCTGACTTTCATTCGAGTTGAAACATCTGATGTTTCTCATAGTAATAACTTGCCCTAAATGGGGCAATGGGGAGCAAGACTCCCTGAAAAGAACATCAAAAAATCCCTCTCTGTTCTTTGTCTTGAAGTGCAGCTCCTGGTAGGCAGAGGTATGAGCACTAGGGTCCAGAGAAGTGAGTGTTCCTTAGAAGCTGAGGTCAGAGGAATCCATCCTGGGCTAGCAGGCAGCCATGATGGCTGTGTGACAGGCTTTTGGCACCTCCTTCTCCCTTCAGTGTGCCCCATCCTGCCCTGCTATGACTGTTGGTTAGCTTCAGGCTGGGCCAGGAAGAGTAGAAGGCAAATTGAGGGCCAAACAATAGGTGGCACATGAGGTGCCACCTGAGATATCAAGCACATGCCTTGGCAGAGCAGAGAAAGGAAGTGGTGTGAGCACATGGATGTGCTGGGGGTGGGAGTGGGGGGTTTGGTAGACAATACCTATGATGGCTTCTACTAGACGTGCTGGTACCTTCCTAGTTATCCCCTTCTCTACACCCTAGCTGGTTCCATCTCCTCTTCATTGGCTGCCGCCTCATCCTCTCCTGCTGCAACACAAATGTTTCATCTTAACCCTCCCTCTGTTACAAAGTAAGCCCTGGCCTAGGGAGGTATGGGGAGTAGGGTCACTCATTCATTAAGACATGCAGCTAAAATTTCTCAATTCTTTCACTATTGGCCAAATGCACTGAATGTTAAACAATGAATGTGGAAGTCCTGCCTTGTGTCTAACTTTCTCTCTTTATACTGTATTTATTCTCCTCTGGAGCTAGCAAACTGCTGGTCACCAGTCACTACATAAATAGTGCCTGGAGTCAGTGCATAAGTGGTGCCCTTCACCCGCTCTGGCCGTCCCACCCCTGCTTTCCAGGTTTACCATCTCTTCCCCAGCTTGTTTTCCTTCCTGCCTTAATGATCCTTCCTGTGATGGGGTGATGAGTGGGCACTGGAGAGCCCATGCTGACCAACTAGCCCAGAGCAGGCAGCCCTCCAATTACCCACAGTGCTCTGGTGAGGAGCAGGCAGGGGGTGGGGAGAGAGGGCTTTCTTCCCCCTTTATATATATATATATATATATATTTAAGCAAGGAAACAGATTTCACTTTCAATCTTCTTTCCAAGAGATTGTTATAAACAAAAGCAGGTCTAGGGCAGGAGGAGGAGGGGGAAGAAAAGAAAATGATTTGGGAGATTAAGGAGGCAGCCATGACAGCGTCCCTTTTAAAACCTCAATAAGGTTGTTTTTCTTGGTCGTTTTTTTCTTCCTTCTCTCTCCAGCCAGCATTACTTAAAAGGAACATTATGTTATCACAAATCAGATTTCCAAACATTATCTCCAGGTCATTGTGAACAGCTCAGCAATTTGGCTACAGATTCCTGGAGAAGGCATTCCCTTTAACCTCAAACTCAGGAGGGAGCTGCCCCCCATTGCAGATACTGGGGAAGCCCTCCTACCTGAGAGAAGAGAGAGAAAGGGCTTGGGGAGCTGGACTGCACCCTTGTGCTCTCAGGGAGGAGAGTGTGGCTGGGAGCATCATACCACCCCACCTCCATATACCTTGAGAAGGAAGTTCAGGGTCTTGCTGCCCCTTGGAGGATATCCTTGGCTTTGCTGGGTGGGGGCTGGACTTAGTTGGGGCAATGTGGGTTTCATTCTTTTTCTGCTATAAACTTGGGGCTTATTGATGCCACGGAGCTGCCAGGGGAGATTAAAGTCAAGGTTGGGGCCCTAGTTCCAATGCATGGTGAGAGACCACAAGTATTCCAGCTGTGACAGTGTGGGCAAGGGTGAGATAAGGTTGAAGTTGAGGGTGTGAGGCAGCTGAAGGGTTTCTGGAAGAGTGATGCCAACTCCATGACCTATTCCCTATGGTCAGGTATGCGGCTACCCATTGCCCTCAACCCAATTCTCCCCTCTGAGTATTGGGCAAGAATTGAGGGGGAGAAGAAAGAAAAGGCAGGCTAGGAAGTGTCTGAAGTGTGTACACCTGGGCTGGAACTGCAGTAGGAAGGATTTGGGATAGACACAAAGGATTTCCAAACAATGAAGACTTAGAACTGGTGGAGCAAATTTTCTCACAAAGACTTGAGATGAACCAGTGAACTGTAAAGAGTTGACGATCTTGGCATCTAACCAAATGGAAGCAGCTGAGTGACAACAACTGGGATTGGGGTCCCTGAAAGTTCTGTGAGTCTTCCACTGCTATAGCACTGAGCCAAGCACAAAAGGTTAAATTCCAGGTCCTCAAGCCAAAACATTTCTTCAAGGATCCTACCTCCGTTAACATTTGTGTACTTCCTAATAGCCCTGGGGAACAAGAATTGGGACCTCCATTTTATGGATGGGAAAAAAAAAGTTCAAAGAGGAAATGGCTCAGAAAGACCACACAAGAAGTGAGTTGAGGAGTTGGAACTAGACCTGCAATCGCCTGGCCTTCAGCCCCAAGCTCTTTGCTTTGGGCCTTGCCACTATGAGTGGACCTTTGTAGGCCAGCCCTTGCTCCAGTGACTTCCTAAATGAAGCAAATGACAAAGCAGGCACAGAAATATAGGCTCTGGGCCTTATATGGGGTAGATATAGTGGGATAGTCCAAAAGCTAAAGGATGGCCGTGACAATGTAAAACCCACAGAAAGAGCTCCACAGGCAAGGGCAGAACTCATTGCAAGAGCTCACAGAGAGGCCTGCCTGACACTACAAGGAGGGCCACATGCGAGGCTGGGATGCCAGAGATGGCTGTAAACAGAGGAACATCCCAGGGGTTGGGGACCCACTTGGAGAGAATCTCCTTCAATGGCACTCTTGAGAGTCAAAGATGCTAGTCTACCTGGCCCAGGTGGCAAGGCCCTTGGGACTCTCAAATTCATTTTATGACTTCATTGTGAGAGGAGCCAAGTGGACTTCTTGGAGTCAACCTAGGAGTCATAGCTGGCCAAGAGTTCCTTCTCCTGGAGCAATTGCAGTTTCATGGTAGTCTGGGGGCCACATCCAGTACAGGGCAAAGAAAAACACTCATACCATCCATGGACCAGGGCTTTGCACATCATTATCCCATCAACTCCTACCAGTGGTTTTGGAGGTGATATGGCTCTCCATTTTGTGATGAGAAACTGGGGCTTTACTTGTTAAGTAAAGTAATGAGCTTGCACAGGACTCAGTAACACAGCACAAAGACACAAAGGCTAGATTTGAACTTAACTCTGTCTCAATAAGTCTTGTGTTCTTTCTGCTAAACTGTGACTTCCAGAGTATATTCTGCAACCTCTTGGGAGTCAGGGCGGAAGGTGCCTAACAAAAGCCACCAAGAAACCCCCTGTTCGGAGATTTCTGGGTCTTTGATACTCCAGGTTCCTCAGTCTAAGGGCCCTCAAATTCTCTGACTTCAGGAAATGGGCTTGGGGCCCTGGGCAAGCCAAAGATCAATAGCTTGAAAGGCTGGAGGTCTAGGTAGGGGCACCTCCTGGCAGCCCCCTAGTCTCTAGATCCCTCCCTCTTTTTAAGTTTCATACCTCTCCCTCCAAAACTCTCAGACTCAGCGTCTGAAGAAAGCTCTGCCCCAAGAGAGGCGGCACTGAGGGCACTGCTCTGCTCTTCATGCCACTAACTTCTGGGCACCTGCTCTGGCTGCCTTTCTGCCACAGTCCTTTGGGAAGAGAGTTGGAGGTAGCCTTGGGTAGACCGATGCTCAACCCACAACCCCCATAATAAGGCCACTTAGCTATCAGCACTGAGCATGCAGAGGCCTCTCCCTTGCTTGCTTTATTTATCTTGGCTCAAGGACAGTGAAGCCCGGATCTGAGGGGAGGATGGAGAGGCCATTTCCAATATTTCCTTCTGGCCTCCCCATGCCCCTGAGATGCCCCTTAGTACCCGGGAGGAGAGGGCAGAGGTTGATGGCCTGAAAACAATGGTGTTAGTCAGAGGTTGGAGGGTGGGGAGGGACACTCAGAAACTACAAGCCCTTTTGTGGGCTTGTAGGTAATGTATACCACCCCCAGAGTGGGACCATGAGACTTGGCAGGGAAGGCTAAGGACTCAGACATCAGACCCTCAGCTAAACTCACCCTAGGCTCAGCCTCAGCCAGCTCTGAGTAGGACAAGGGAAGGGGATGGCCTCCCTCTCAGGGCCAGGACTCCACAGCCATGCAAAACTGTCAGCCCTGGGAACCAGTCTGGAGAATCTTCTGTGTAGGCAAATAGAAGGAGGGGGGCTTGTGGGCCCAGCCAGAGTTCCAGAAAGCTTCAGACTAGCATTTCAAGAGTCCATTTGCCTTTACAGAGTGGTCCCACCATGGAATTCCCAGCCATCTCCCTCTCTGGGTTTTTTGCACTGCTGGAATCCCTGTCTCCATTTATCATGTCCCCTGCCACACCCAGTGCTGTCCTTCAGCCAAGCCACACACATGGAACTACTTTCATCTCCCTCCTCTGCTGGGCCTGCCCTTTCCCAAGGGCTCAGGGACTTCACTCCTCTGAATTTCCTCCAATTTGTCTCCAACACCCCCATGCTTGGGGATGTTCAGCTGCACAGTGGCCTCCAGAGGAGAGGTGAGAGACTTGGGGTCTAGAGTGGGCTGTCCTCCCCAATCCCCACTAATATTAGGGAAGGGAGGACATTTCCAGTGTCTCTCAGCCTCTGTCTTCCCTTCTGGGCTCTAAAAGGGCCTGAGGTATTGGAGGGCTGGGGGTGTCACCTCTGTTCAGTCAGCAGATGCCTCTCAATATCTCTAGTATGAGAAACCAAAGGGGTCTGACTTGGTTCCTGTCCATGAAGTTCTGCCACACCAGTAAAGGAGGTCATAGTACTAATAATAGCAATAATAACACTGTGACAGCATTTACTCTGTGGCAGGCACTTTGCTGAGCACCACACACAGATTAATCATTTTCTCCTGAGGAGGGGCCTATGAGGCAGTAAGTATAACTATCTCCACTTTGTAGGTAACAAAACTGAGGATTGAAGAATTTACATAAACTGTCCTGGGAACTGAGTTTTCAGAGCTGGGGTTCTGTGCCTAGGGAAGCTGACTACAGGGCCTGTGCTACTAACTGCTATACTTAACCTGGCCAGAAATCTCAGCAAAGTTTTAGAGGAGAGGCTGGCATTTCCAACAGGGCAACTCTAGAAAGGCTTTCTGGAGGAAATAGTATTTTAAAAGAGCTTTTCAGGGAACTTTAATAGGCAGAGAGGTGGGAGGGCATTCCAGGTGAAGGCAATAGTAGAAGCAAAGAACAGGGAGTAGGACATTCTATGGTTCCAAAAAGGCAAGGGGCTCAGCATGGCAAGGACTGAGGGTAAATGGAAGGCTGTGAAGGCAATGGGTCCTCCAGGTGAACAGCTTCAAGAAGAAGCAAAACCTGATCAGAGCTTGGTTTGAAATCTCACTGAAGCTTCAGGGAGAGGCTACTATCATTGTTAGGCAAGAGATGATTCTGTTCTGTTCTGTGGTGGTAGCAGCAAGGATGGTGTGGGGGTGTCAGGAGATGGCAGAGATCACGAATTGATGGAACGTGGTCCTAAAATGGAACTTGGTCCCTCAGGAGGTCACTGGGGAAGCAGGACACCATAGAGGCAGTGGAGTGTTTGCTTGGGACATGGACAGTCTGAGGTGCTTGTGAGGCCTCCAGCAAGGATGGGAGAACAAGAGACCCCTGCATATCTCAAGTGTAGAGTTTGTGACTTCAAACAGTGGGAGATGGTGCTGGAAAGGCAGGCTGGAGCCCTGAAAACCAAATTAATTCATTAGGACTTGACTCTGTAAGCAACAGGCAGCCCTTAAAGGGTTTTTGAGCAAGGAAGTGATGTAATCACACTTTCTTTTAGGAAGGCTGCTCTGGCAAGATCATCAGTATTCTCAATATCAAGGACAGGTAGTGAGGTGAGTCTACTTATGGAGGCCTGAGGAGAGGCAGTGGGCTTGGGAAAGAAGGGTCAGCTGTGAGAAACATTTGGATGGCAGAAAGGATGGGACTAGAGAGCAGAAGCAAGGTAAAAAGAGTGAGCTATACAGGCGCCGCATGGAGAAGAAGCAAACATGAGAGTGGGGCCAGCCAGATAGAGACAGGTGCCAAGGGTGAGGCAGGGAGAAATGGGAATGACTGGCAGTGAAGTGGGGGGTGAAAGTGGGGTCTGTTGCTTCCTCTTCTTGTTTGCTCCTGAGGGCCCTGGCTACAAACCTTTGAGGCATTGCCTCCCTCCTGCCACAGGTTATAAATCTCCAGGGCCAGACACTGACACAAACACACCTGCTGCAGGCCTTGGCTCGGCAGCTGGGCCACGAGGGTAGGGGCCAGTGATTCCCAAAGACAGGAGGATTTCCAAGCTCTGTTTCCAAAGGAATTCCTGGCTGGTGAAATGCCAGAAAGGAGAGAGAGAAGGAACCCATGTATCTCTGAGCTCAGCTCATGCAGGCTGAACATTTCAGGGAAGGGAGTGGTGGGATGAGGGGCCAAGGAGGAGAGACAGGGCCAGATGAAGGGAGTAGTTAATGAAAAGGAGTGGGGACTGGCTGGGGAGCAAGGCAAGAAAGGGGTGCACAGGAGGGTGGGGGCCAGGAATCCGAAACTGAAAGAGGCCTGAGGCACAGGATCCAGCAGGCTGGGAACTGCCTCCTTTGGGCCTCAGGCCTCTAGCATGATGTAGGGGTCAGGCCTATGAGTCACAAGGAGGCACTGGTGTCAGTGACATTGTGAGGCCACAGCAATGACCAGCACATCTTCCATACTAGCATAGACTGAGATCCTCTCAGAACTGGAAAGACTTTGGCAAGTGTTTGTATCCAACCCCAGTATGTGATAGGCAGGAAGCAGGGAGCTCAGAGAGGGAGAGCAACTGACAAGGCTACTCAGTGAGGCAGGGTAGAGCTGTGACCAAAACCCAGGCCTTTAGCACCTGGGTCAGGACTTTCTGGAACAAAGTTCTGCCTTCTGAAGAAAGAGGATAATGATGACAAAGATGAAGATATCTTAGGGATTCTTCTGTTATCACATGGACACATAGCTTTCCTTCTCTAATCTGCTAGGGACAGACAGGACTGAGGGGGAACTACAGCAGCAATAATTGCCAGAGCAATTAGACCTTGGTGATCTTTAGAGATATCAAACATGGGAAATTGGAGCAAATGTGGACAGAGGCCAAGAAGTAATTCCGAAGTGGTAGAAAGGAAGTGTTGGAAGCCATTGAGAGAAAGTAGGGCACCAAACTGGAGGATGGCAGGATGCTTGCTGTAGGTTTCATGGCTGTTTGGAAAGGCCATTAGCTGGAGGAGCAGAGTGGAGGACAGGGAAGAGAAAATGACCAGAAGCCCTGATAAGAGAGATACTTTTTTCAGGTAGTAGCTGTAAAGGCACTATATGAGTCTGGGTCTCCAAAGAGCTTGGTTTCATCTGAACTGCAGAAAACTGCCCAGAGATCCAGACAGAAAGACCCTAGCTTCCTAGAAGGCTGATGAGGTGGGAGAGACACACTAAGTGACCACACTCTGTGGACCATCTCTAGAGCAAAGGCTTCTGAGATGGAAGTTTAGAATTGGACTGGATGGGCAGGTGGTGGCAACTCTCATTCTCTTAAGCTCTGATACACTGTGGCAGCTGCAGGTGAGGGTTAGTTGCCTACACCCCCTTTGGTGCACAGACAAGAAAATAGCATGCATATTTCATATGCATATCCTCTCCTTTACATGTGCTCATGGGAAGACATGCATGCTCTCTGGACAGAAAAAAACCTTCAAGCCATGCTGTCAGAGACTGCAATGCCTCCAGGGCACCCCTAGCCCAGAACCTGGGAACCTGGCCTGGGCTAAACTACACAGGCCCCTCAGTAACCTGGCAGTGTGGACCCAATTTCTGCGATTCATGCTGCACTGGGGCAGTGAGGATTTCCTACCTACCCAAAAATAACCCAGGCTAAAGAGTACCCAGGCCTCCTCTGGTACCTCCTCAGTGGTGCCTGCCTGAGGGACTTTCTGGACATTTTGCTGATTCTAGAGCAAGCTCTGTGCTGCAGCTCATGACCACTCTTCTATGGGTACCCAGAACCTAAGGTAGCCTTTTCCTGCTTTGTCCTGGATTTGGCTCCAGGCCTTTGCAGTAAGCCTACCACCCAACCTCTTCCTCTGCTTGGAGGGGTTTCCCTTAGGAGCTCCTAGTTGTTAAGTATTTTCTACCTTCTCTGCTAAAGTCCCTCTATCTGATGCTCCAGTGCACACAATAGGCATGATGCAAGCTTATTGATGATGCAATAGAGAGAGAAAAGATAAGGCTAAATATCTCCTGATCCCCAGCCCTTGAATGCTGACAGCCAAAAGTTTCCTAAGGCACCAAGAGCTGGCCAGGTCTTCTGGCCCTGCCATAAATGCCATCTGTGAGGGTGGTAATGGTTAGGCCAAATCTGGAGGATGATGGTGTGGGGCAGATGGCAAGCTGGGAGGGATAAGCCACAGAATACTTTGCTGTCTTATAGTGACTAGTACAGCAAAGACAGAGACTCCTTGACTCTGATGCTTGTTTGCAGGTCCACCAAGCCTATACCAAGGTTACATTCATAGTTAGAAGGGATCACAAGCCAGCCAGTCATTCTGTTTGAAGATGTTGTCTACAGTGTTTTGGAAGAGAAAACAACATGGCCATTGTCTCCTTCTCCCCTTCTCACTTTCTCTGTCCTCCAGTCCTTTATGTGTCAATTTTCTGGCCCTCCTCTAACAAGGAAAAAAAAAGCCACCAAGCTGGGCTGAAGAGGCAATTGTGAAATGGCTGCCTCTTGGAGCCCAGGATTAAGGCAGAGGCAGAGTAGACCCAGGTCCCTCTGCCACCCTAGAGGAAAAGTTTGCAAAGCTGACCCTACCTCAGTTACAATAGAAATGATTAGCTGCATCGTGGTAAAGGCCCCAAAAGCAGACAAACACCAAGCTGGTTTGTATTGGCATGCACCTTTCCAGGAGTAGAGCAATGGAGTTGTTGGCACTCCAGACACCTGTCAGGCCCAAGCTAGGCCAAAGGCCTTTCAGGAACAGCTTCAAACACGTGGGTCTTTTCTTGAGACTCTGAAGTAGGGAACGTTCTCCAGAAATAGAATCCCATCCCATCTTCTTGATCTTGACAGTGGGTGAAAAGTTTTTTTCAGCCAAATATTTACGTGCTGACAAAGTCCTCCAAAAGTCATTACAGCTATTCCTCAGCCTCCAACTGGAAAACTTTTCTCTCAACTTGGTAGGCAATGCCCTCCTGCCATGCTCATGTATTCTGATCTCTAGAAAGTTACTATAAGGTTTCAGTTACATTGGTCTTGGGCTGCTACATCAACTGCCTTCCAAGAAAGCTTGGGAGTCATGCACTCTGGCTTCTAAGAACAGGATTCAGGACCCTCCAAGGAAGGTCAGTAATGATTCACATGGCATAGCCAGGGGGGCCTAGTGGGGCTCAGGGCCCTTCTTGTGCTGAGGATTACCTTAGAGTGATGCTTTTAAGGCTCCTGGGAACTGCCCTTTGCCTTTTAGGTAGCCTGCCTGAATCTCAGTTTCTGAGTGTAGCCTGGGGCCTAGCTTCAGGAGTTACCCAAATTCCAGCCCAAGGCCTCCTGAGAACCACAGAGAGGAACAGCCCCAGTCAGACTTTGGCTGTCTTGCTTCCTGCAGGTGGAAAAATCATCCTATTTATCCCCAAATGTATTTGTCTACTAAAACAACAAACAGACACAGATACACACATGAAGTCACAGACACATGTGCAAATGACAGTTCCATAGACATATATAGAGTCAGTCTCTCTCAGTCTCTCTTTGTCTTTATGGCTTTCTTTCTCTCTCTCTGTGTCTCTGTCTCTGTCTTTCACTCCCCCTGTTTCTCTGTCTCTCACTCACCCTTTCCCAAGGCCTCCCTTCAGCCTGCACTACAACATTTATCAAAATGGCCTTGACCTGGTGTTTTAAAAATATACTGTGTGAACAAAATTCACCTTAAACACTTTTCTAAATATATTAAAATAATAGAAATTTTCATCTGCCTGATTGACTTTGTTGCTTGATATTAGAAGCATGCCAGGCCCTTCTGGGCCCAGTCTGGGGCAGGGAGGGGCCGGGATTCCCTGCCTGACTCCTCTTTCCTGGCTAAAAGCTCAGCTCCCTTGCGTAGGTGGGGCTCGAGTGAGGGAGTTGTGTTCTGGCCAAGAGGCCTTGGGCGGCTACCCCAGCCAACAGCTAATGCAGTCCATGAGCAAGTGCAGACAAATGCCACAGCTCCTTTGGCCCACACAGCACCTTAGCTTGCCTGGAAGCTGCGAGCCTCTACTTTGCTCCAGATGGCACCCAGGCTCACAAGTCATTCTGTAGTTGTCTACCAGGCTCCATTAATACTCACCTCTATGACCCACAGGACCAGCCACTTCCTGAGATCAGGGGCCCTATTTTCTTTTTCTCTGTATCACCAGGATCCAAAATGTCCTGGTACAGAGTGAATACCTGGAGAAATGTTTGTCAAATGACCAAATGTGTTCATTTGTTCCTTCAGCCTATATTTCTTGAACTCTTAGTATGTGCCCAGCACTGATGAGCATGAGGAACACAGCAGAAAACCAAGAAGACATCAAATCTCTTCCCTCATGCAGCTTTATTTATTCTTAAAGAATAAATAAATAATATTAATTAATTGTCCCACTCATAGCCAGCTACAGAAGGCAATGGCTGCCCTGAATCAGACTCCCTTAAGGCCTCCTACTCCCTAGCACAGCAAATGATCAGACGTGCTAAATGTCAGACTCTCCTTTTCAGACTACAGTATCTGTCTCATCATGTCTTGCTCAGGACTCCTATTGAGACTCCTAGATCCTTGCGGCGACACTTAAGAGGCAGAGAAGGGGAAAGGGGTGTGACATGAGACTCCCAAACTCTGTCAGGATGAAGGGTGGGAAGTAAGCCTGGCTGTCAGCAAGGGGAGTTTCTAAGTGGGCAAAATTTGGTGCCAAAGGGCAGGGACTCAGATGATGGTGGACCCTGATATTCCAAGAGGAATAGCCAGTAGATATTAATTAATTAGATGAGCACCTGTGCTGCAGAGAGCCCGCTATAGGTGGATCCAGTGTCTGAGAGGAGAGCAATCAGCATCTAGGGGAGAATCCCAGGGTGCAATATGGGGGAATGAATTGGTTGGTACAAGTGGTGGTGTGCTGGTAAATGTTTAACAGCTTATTCACTGGGAGGAAAAAAAGCCCCAGTTTGTAGTGTTTGCCAATTGCCATGGTGTAAATACTCCCAAAGTGGCTAAATTCAAGCTATCAACATGACACCTTTGAATGTGGACTTGGAAAAAAAGGTGCACACGCGGTTCCCTCGAACCAGTGTAGTCTTGCCCTGGTCTGGGGTCAAGACCAGGAAATTCATTCTTGGAAAGGAACCAGCCAGAGGATAAACAGAACAAAAGACTAAGCTGAGAACCAAGGAATACAGGGTTAGGGAAAGCTACAGTGCTAGGGGCAACCTGGGACGCCCATCTATGGGCAGTGCTGGAAAAAGAGTAAAGCTGAATGTCAGCAGATGCTGAATGAGTGGTGACTGAGGCTGTTTAAGTCATATGGCCTCTGCCAGGACTGGCCTGAAAATCTGTGGCTGATTAATGTTTACAGAGACAGGAGGAAACGAGTGGACTATGAGTGATCGGGAGGCGGGGGAGTCATGGAGAGATGCTGATATGTCTGAGTCTTAAAACAATAGCACACCTTTACATAGTGCTTCCTCTGTGTCAGGCCCTGGACAAGCATTTTACATGTATCAGTGCACTTGAACCTCAAAAACCACCGTGTGAAGCAGGTTACTATTAATATCCCAATTTCACAGATGAGGAGAATGAGACCCAAATTAAGTAACTATCCCATGTCACATGGAAGTCTGGCTGATGCCAAACAGGCATCAATTCCCTTCCCTCAACCACTATGTTCTACTGCCTCTAGCTATACTTCCTTGATGGAATCTTCTGGAAGTACACCTCTTGCTTGGGCCCATAATGTCCAGCAGAGCTCTCTGGCCTAGTCTTCTGCTCTTAAAATGCTTCCTCTCACACATTTCCCTACTAGCTACTCACCAAACAAGGAGCTGCTCCTGGCCTTTCTGGGCGTTTGGCCACCCACACCCCAGCAGACTCAGGGCTTGTACTGGTGATATGTGTGTGCTGAGGTAAGGGATAGCTAAGCATGGGTGGTCTTTGGAAAAGGGAGGTGACACTATAAGGGAAAAGGAAAGGGGGAGGAGAGGAGGAAGGACAAAGAAAGAGGAGAGAGAGATGGGGGGGCAGCACCTCAAGGCCTGGACTTGGCAGAAGCTGGTCTCTAAGCATAGCTGTGACCCCTGCACAGCGTGAGGTGTGAGTCACTGAAGTGTAAATAGGATGAGAGGTTATGTGGTTTTGTGGGTGCCTTGTGGATTTAGTTGACCACTTACAGTAGGTGTGTCTATGTGTATACGCACACATACCCACTCACACAACACATTCAAAAGACAGACTGTAGCTGAGTGTGATCCACTAGGCATGCTGGAGAGAGGTTGTGACTGTGTAGGGGAGATGTCAACATCCTTGACTCCTGGAATTTCCCTGGACCTCTGGAAAAACCCTAAACAGAGAGGCTTGGCAAGAGCTCTGGGGAAGCTCCAGTAGGGTGCTGGGAGGGCCAGAATGGCTCTTGGGGGGGACTTTCATCTGGGCTGAGGTCACCAGCCCTCTTTCTGCCCTTACTACATACAAATCTTTAGCCTTCCACAAAAGCTTGGAGAGGTGAGGCATTTCCTCTGAGCCATACTCTCTGAAGGGAAGAGACAGACAACTGAGGAAAAGCTCATGAGGAAGCACCTGGTGCAGGTACCTGGCTTGACCTAGCCTGCCTTGGGCTGTCGCTGTTGTTGCCAGTGGCTTCAGGAGCATTCCCAACATCCCATCTCTTTCCTGTGTGTGTGTGGTGCTGAAGAAAGAGCAAGGCCTCTGCCATCTATCGACATTTAGGTTTTAATTCTTGCTCCAACAAGCACCTTCTTTGGGGCCTTCAGCCAGCTGCCTCACATCACAAAGCCTGTCTCATCATCCATAAAATAGAAATACCATCTACCCTATAGAGTGGTGATGAGGAAGAAAGGAGACCACATACATTAATGCATCTGGCACAGTCTTTGTCATGCTCAGTCTTTCTTTCCCCTTCTCTGTAGTCAGACACTGAGAGCAACCTCCTCTCAGATCAAGAATTTGGGGATCTAGCGGTGGCCTGGGTGGCTAAGTCAGTTAAGTGTCCAGTGTCAGCTCAGGTCATGATCTCACCACTCACGAGTGCGAGTCCCACATTGGGCTCTGTGCTGACAGCTTAGAGACTGGAGTCTGCTTTGGATTCTGTCATGCTCTCTTTCTGACCCTCCCCTGTTCATACACACACACACACACACACACACACACTCACTCACTCTCTCTCTCTCTCTCTCTCTCTCTCTCTCTCTCAAAATTAAACATTAAATATTTTTTTTAAAGATTCTGGGGATCTAGAAGTTTTCTCTCTCTTTCTCTCTCCCTCTAAGGCAAGGAGAATCAAGAAGGGCCCTCTCTCTCTCCACTTGAGCCTTCTTTGGACTGTCCTTGATTTATCTACCAATGGATGAATGACAGACCTTGAACCCAATGCCTGAGCAATGGTCCTCCTTATTTACACCCACTGGCTTGCGTTGACTCAGCATCTCTTGTCCATATGCCTAGAAAACTCTATGGACATGGAAAACCCCTTTTCTGACATTTTGGCAACAGAAGGATTTTAAAAGATATGTTCAGAACTTCACACCACAGAAAACTTCAGACATTTCATCCCACAAGTCTAGATGCTGTACACATTGAAACAAGATTTATTAGAAAAGGCTGATTTGGGGACACAGGTACTCTCCTAATCCCTAGTCCTCCTCCAAGCCTGCTGACACTAGGAGCATATTGTCCTGTAGCTCACACGGGGATGTGATGATTTTTAAAGACCAAGCTGGAGGTTTGCCTGGGTGGTTCAGTCAGTTCAGCATCTGACTCTTGGATTTGACTCAGATCATGAACTCACAGTTTTGTGGGTTCAAGTCCCACATGAGGCCCTGCACTGATAGTGTGGAGCCTGCTTGGGATTCTCTCTCTCCTTCTCTCTGTCTCTCTCTTCCTCTCCCCAACTCATGCTCTGTTTCTCTGAAAATATATAAATCAACTTTATAAAATGTAAATTAAAAATTTGTTTAAAAATAAAAATCTAACTAGAGATGGGTCAGGTGACTGGTCAGGAATACTAGGGGCCCTCAACATGGCTAAGGCTGAAATGGCTACACCTAAAGAGAGAGTGGGGGATCTGAGGGCAACACCAGGAGGAAACAGTCCCAATGAGCCCAAGGGTCGTGGGCCCTGCCTCTTTTGCTCTTGTTTGTACAATTGTAGGTGAGGCATGTATTGATTTCCCCACCTGAAACATGAAAGGTTTGGGCTATCTTAGTTATCAAATATGCTGATGCATGAGAAGCAGTTTGTAGACCATGAACACTACACATATGGTAGACAATGCCAGGAAAGTAATACTGCTGAGCCCCTGCTCTGGACCACATTTGTGTCGGGCACTCAGAGACACACATAAGCTCCCTCACTGAACCAAGGGTTCCTTGGGACCCAGGTCTGGATTTCCTGTTTGTCACTGTGCTTCCCAGTTGCCCAGCCCTAAGTGTGGCAGAATGCATGTGCTCTGGCAATTCTAGTGACCAAATATACAATTTCACTGCCATCCTCAGTGCAACCCAGTGAGATAGTTATTATTACCATACCTATTTTACAGAGTTATGAAATGAGGCCCAGAGAGGTGATTGCATTTGGCCAAGGTCACAGTGTGTGACACAAGTCTTTTCATGTTCCATGCACCCCCTGCCTTTACATAGCTTCTCATTTCTGATGCTTCCCTCACCAACTCTCTGGTTGCTTAAGATAGGACATTGAATCAAATGGGAGAGTGCAGCAGGCGTGACAAGAGGCCTAGGTGACAAAAGTTTAGGCCACTCCTGGCTTGAACTTGATGTCACTCATGGCTTAAGCTGGATTCCAGATGTTCTGTTGCCCACAGTGACCTTGGATTTCTGAGCTTGTTAGAACAGAGCAGGACTGCTTCTGGTGAATGTGCATGATGAGGGACTATGGGGGTGATGAGGCATTGAAGAAGGAAAGATGTGGCAAAGGGAAATTGCTGAGGATACCAGAGAGGGGCTCCATGGCTTTCCTTGGTTACCTGTCATATCTAAAGATTCTTACTCTGAGGAATGTCTTCCTTGCTATTATCTAAACCCATTCTTTCTAGTTCCTTTGATATCAGTGCTTTTGGACAAATATTTCACTGTACTTTAGAAAACATCCCTTAGGAACCCTAGCGAGCAATGCTCCTGTACTCAAGACAAAATTGAGAAGTTGCCACCAACTCCACCCAATGAAATCATTAAAAGGGGCCTGACTTATTACCTGATGGGGCCTGAACACACCAAGCCTGTGCTCAGCTTCTGCTTCTGTCCATTGCTGCCTGTATAGCTTGGGATATGTAACTTATCCATCCTGTGTCTCAGTTTCCCCATGTACAGTATTGTTGATCCCTCCCTCAGTGCCTGACAAAGAGTTGGTGCTTGATAAACAGAATTATAGTCTAGTGATAATATTAGTCTACATCTTGATGGCATTGCACTCTGTGCTCATTGATTCACATTACCACTACCCCCCGGCACCCTCCTGCCAGGCCAGCCCCTTTTCTTGAGTTGCCTGGGCCTGGATTTTGTACCTCTAAGTCCAGCCATGAGTTCTAGCCCTCAGCTTGTGCCTGCACAGTCCTGGGAGGCCTGCCTTAGTTGGAGAGTTGCCATGCCTATGCAGGATTTCTTCTGGACCTTCCAATTCCACCTTCTTTCCTAGTGGCCATCCTGCCTTCCACAGGTCACCCAGCTGCTCTCAACTCTGTGGCCTCCCAATCTTCTGTTTCTCTGAAAGCTTCTGTGATTCATTTTCAGCAAGAGTCCAGAGTCATTTTTTGGGCCTCCAGTGTTCAGAAGCCATGCCACTCCATGTAGCTCTGTATCAATATTTGCATTTCCAAAGCCCAATTTACATCATAATCATTCTTGTCTAGCCAGGCAGGGAACTCCACACAAATTTGGGGAAGGACTTTTGGCCAACTACAAGGACTGGCAATCACATCTTGTTGGGCTTCATCCCTTAGTACTAGAATATTTCCTCAGTTTCTTAGAATGACCCCATATGACCACAGCTTTCCTTGTCGTTCTTGCCTCTTCCCCAGGTAGGCAGTATGTCTGAGCCCAGCCATGGCCTGCCACTCCCACCCCCTTTGCTGAGCTTTCTAGACTAAAGGGCAAACCCTACTTAACAGCCTTCGCCTGGTACTCCATCCCATTTCTGACTCCAGGCAAGTAGAATACATAAAATGTAACTTTTTATCCATCAATTTACTAAACTTAAAAAAAATAGTGGTCAGGGGTGCTTGGGTGGCTCAGTCAGTTAAGTATCTGACTCCAGCTCAGGTCATGAACTTGTGGTTCATGACTTCAAGCCCTGTGTCAGGCGCTGAAGTCTGCTTCAGATTGTGTCCCCTTCTCTCTCTGCCTCTCCCCTGCACATACTCTGCCTCTCTGTCTCTCTGTCTCTCTGTCTCTCTGTCTCTGTCTCTCTCTCTCAAAAATAAATAAACATTGAAAAAATAGTGGTCAATACTAGCGAGATTACACTGAGATGGGTAATCTCATATACTGCTGGTGGAAGTGTCAATTGGTATAGCATTTCTGGTGGGCAATTTGTAAATATCAAGACCTATAAATACAGATGTCCATTTTGAACCTATAATTATACTTAAAACAATCTACCAAAGGAGCATTAGCAAATTTGGGTTAAAAATGTATGTAAAAGCTATCCATAAACATGGTAATAGGCTACATGTCCGACATTAGAAAATAGAATAAATAGAATTACACACAACTTGTATGGATGCTTTGAAGGATATATAATGACATAGAAAATGTTCCTGCTATACTGCTAAGTTAAAATATGCAAAATACCAATTTATTTGTACTGTATAGTCCTGATTATGTTTTTATAAAGTATAAATATTCAAATAAAAGGACTGGAAGAAAATCAACCAATTGTTAACAGTATCTAAGTCTAGGTAATAGAATTGTAGTAGATTATAATAATAAAACTTAACATTCTTATAGCACATATGAAGGGCCAGGAACTTTCATATACTTACTCAGCACTTTACATATATTTACTCCTTATGACTACCCTACAAGATAAATACTGTACCATCCCCATTTTAGAAATGAAGAGACTGAGGTGCAGACGGGTTAAGTGACTTGCCTAAGGTCACATGATTAGTCATTTTCTTCTTTGTACTTGCCATTATTCTCTGGATTCTTCACTATGAGTAAATCTGGCTTTTGTAATCAGAACAGAAATGCACTGGGATTTTGAGAAAACTCAAAGTGCATTGCTGGGTCACAGAGGCTTGTCAGCTCAGCTGGGTACAGCTTTGCTCCACAGTCTGTTTTGACCATGGTATTCCAGGTCTTGGGGACAAGGGTTCTGCCTCTGTCGACTTCTCTTTGTCAGCCTGTCTGGCCATGGCCCTCTCCTCAGGGCCTGTCCCTGCCCCTCCTTGATGAACTTTCTCACAAATGGCCTACCTCGCCACCTCCTGGCCTTTGTTCCTAGCTCCTTTCTGGATGCACACCTCTACAATCTATCCCTACAATGGCAGTGCTCTGGCCTCACCTGTCAGCCTCATCCCAGGGATATAGCAAAAGAGGAAGGACAGAAGAGGACATTTGTTCTCAGGAATCTGTCTCTGGGGATCCACAAAGATGCTAGCTTTTTTCAATTCTAATAGAGAAGTGGCAGCATATGGGGAGAGAGGCTGAACCCCTCACATGGGCCCCAAGCAGTCTTTACTCTGGAATGGCCACCTCCCCATCTTTCTCTGTCCTAGATCAGCTTCCTGCTGTTTGACTACTGCTGATGCAGGGCATTTGAACATCCATATGGATCTGAGTATCAACCACCCAGCTTCCCTGGGATCACACCTAACTGAAAGCAGGGTTCAAGTAGAAATGGAAGTTCTCTAGGGGGTGGGCAGAGAATGTCTGCCACTCTACCTCTTCATCCCATGCCATCTCCAAGCCTTGATAACTGTCCCAAATGAGGTTGTGGGGTGAGATGGGGAGGTCAGCCCACAGAATATGGAGAGCAGGAAGAAGGGACCATCAGTTCTCAATGTGGGCATCATTGCTTGTTAGGTCTCTAGAGGGTGAGGACAAAATGGAGTGTTTGGAAAAAGACAATCAAAAGACCTGGGATCTAGTCTTGGATTCTCTCACTGGTTGTGGGACCTAAGCAAGGTCCTTTCCTTCTCTGGGCCCCAGAATCTTTCTCTGCAAAATGGCAACAACAGTACCTATCTCACTGTGAATCAACCTACACTATGATGAGACAGCATTTTGTGTCATAGCAAACAGTGTACAATCCTACATCAATTACAAATGTGAAAGACATCCCCCTTTCCAAGTCTCTGTTTCCTTATCTGTGTAACCTTGGGGGTTGCATGAAATGAGCCTAGTTCCTGTAAAAGCACACAAGCACACAAAATGTTGCACATGATTTCAGAAAGTCCTTGAACTTCATGGGTCAATCTCATGAGCCATCTTCAGGCTAAGAATCCCTGCCTGTGTGAAGGAGTTAATCCTTTCTTTATCATGCCTCTGCTGGCATACGTACAGTGACAGGGAACTCACTCCCCTCCAAGCAACTGGTCTGCTTTTGCAGAGCTCTGACTTCCCTTCTGCTTAGCTTAAATCTGCTTCCTTGTCCTTGACCTCAATTGCAGCAATTTCCTACTCGACATGTCCCCAAACACAAGGGAATCAAGAGCAAAAATGAACTATTGGGACCTCATCAAGATAAACAGCTTCTGCACTGCAAAGGAAACAATCAAGAAAAATAATAGGCAACCAATGGAATGGGAAAAGATAGTTACAAATGATATATTAAATAAAGGGCTAGTATACAAAATCTATAAGGAACTCACCAGACTCCACACCCAAAAAACTAATAATCCAGTGAAGAAATGGGCAGAAGACATAAATAGACACTTCTCCAAAGAGGACATCCAGATGGCCAACAGACACATGAAACAATGCTCAGCGTCACTCATCATCAGAGAAATACAAATCAAAACCACACTGAGATACCACCTCACATTGGTCATAGTGGCTAAAATGAACAAATCAAGAGACTATAGATGCTGGCAAGGATGTGGAGAGACGGGCACCCTCCTACACTGTTGGTGGGAATGTAAACTGGCATAGATGCTCTGGAAAACAGTGTGGAGGCTCCTCAAAAAATTAACAATAGAACTCCCCTATGACCCAGCAATAGCACTGCTAGAGATTTACCCAAGGGATACAGGAGTGCTGATGCATAGGAGCACATGTACCCCAATATTCATAGTGGCACTTTCAACAAAGCCAAATCATGGAAAGAGCCTAAATGTCCATCACCTGATGAATGGACCAAGAAGATGTGTTTTATATATACAATGGAATACTATATGGCAATGAGAAAGAATGAAATCTGGCCATTTGTGGCAACGTGGATGGATCTCGAGGGTGTCATGCTAAGTGAAATAAGTCAGGCAGAGAAGGACAGATACCATATGTTTTTACTCATAAGTGTAATAGGAGAAGGTTAGCAGAGGACCATGGGGAGGGAAAGGGGAGAAAGAGTTAAGGAGAAGCAAGGAGGCAAACCATGGGAGACTCTTGAATACTGAAAACAAACTGAGGGCTGAATGGGGAGAGGGAAAGGGGAAGGGGGATGATGGTCATGGAGGGGGGCATTTGTGGGAAAGAGGACTGGGTGTTCTTCTATATGGAAACCAACTTGACAATAAACTAAAAAAAGAAATCTGCTTCCTTAGAGCATTTCTTGGAGGTTTCCCCACTCCAGGAACCTGGAAAATATCTGGGGCCAGGTGTGGTCATTGTTATGAGTTATCTGGGCAGCAGGGATGAGGTTTCCTCCACTGCAAGCAAGGCAAACTACTTTGCTGCTGCTGCTCTCAGGGGTGGATGCTAGATTTTCTGCCTCATAAAGTTGTCCTCCAAGTCACTCTGGAGCCAGTGTGTGGCCAGGCCCTGGCAGCCAGCTGGTCTGTGCAGTGTCCCTAGAGGAAAAAGGCAGCTGGAGGAACCTGGCAAGCCCTCTTCCCCCGGGGCTGAAACCCTATCAAAACCAGGGTTTGAAGCAGCCCCTCCTCCCCTCTCCTACCCCTGCTATCTCCTCTGCATGGGGCAATGTCCCCTGTGAGCTCAAGAACCACAGAAAATGGGTTTCGAGTCAGGGATATTGATACTACTTCATACAGATGCAAGGAGTATTACACAAAGTAATGAATGTAAAAAAAAAAAAACTGGAATGCAACAAATGGCAGTTCCCTTCCTCCTTCCGCCCTTGTCCCTAGGGACTCTCCATTTCAACTGGCCAGAGTTAGTGAGAAGCAACTAGAATGGGCATGTGTTTACTACAGCTCATGTTCTGTGCATGTTAACTATTGACCAAAACCCCATCAGTAAGTTTGACTTGGTTCTTCAGGTCACACAGCTGGCAAAGGGTAATGAGGGATTTGAATCCAGGTCTGGTATCCCCCTCCCCCCGGCATCATACTGCCTTCCAGGGAGAGAGAATGGTACCCTCCCATGTAAAGCAGTCTCTCTTTTATGGTTACTAAGGGCCTCCACTCTGCTTGTTCTGAGGCAAAAGGAGCAAAGCACTCACTGTTCTCCTTAACTCCAAGTTCTCCTCAAGCTGTGCTTGGAGTGACTCTCCTACCACTACCTGACCTTCCATGGGTATGAGACCATTGCTGTGGAGAGGAACTGGGCGTAACTTCTGGGACCTGCTGGGTAATGACCTGATCCATGAATGTTGAGTAAACAAGAGGGCTCCTTCTGGCTTCACCAGGAGGAACCAAATGGCCTGAGAATTCAGGTAGGCAAGAGAGGCCCATGGAAGGAGAAGTTTGTTCAGGTCAGATCAAGAGAAACAAATACTTCTTGGGTGGCCAAGTGAGGCCTTTGGTGGCCTGAGCAGAGAGCAGGAATAAGGTGGAGACCCAGAAAAGCCTGGGAAAGAAGGTGACACTGAGCTGGAGTCAGGCTTGCCTGAGGCCCCTGGGGCTCATGCACCTGGCCAGGGTGCCCTCCAAGGTACCCTCAGTCAGCTTCAGCTTCCCTCAGATGGTCAGAGCCTGGCCAGAGCCTAAATCAGCTCCAGAGAAGGCATTCCTCTGCCTCTAATGGCAGAGCTGGCAGGCTGTTGCCATGGCAGCCACGGGGCTGAGAACAGGAACAAATGCAAAGCAGCCCAGCCTGAGGATTGCTACTGAAGGAAGGCATTTCCTGGGTCTTTCGGTGCCCAACCCAAGAGAATGCTGCTGTTTGAAGCTCACGGCTGGCCTGGCTGTTGAGGCTAAGGCCTTCTTCAGCCCACCCAGGGCCAGTCTCTGGTGTGAGTGTGTGGTGGTAGTAGTGTATGTATTTGTTCGTCTGTATATGTTGGGGGGGGGGAGACACAGAACCCCAGGGGACCATCTGTGTGTATGGATATGTGTGTATGTATATACTCATATGGGTCCACAGAGGCCTGGAAGGGCAAGGGCTGTGTATGTGAATATGTCTTTGTGTATGTTTGTTAGACAGTAAGGCGAGGAAGAAGAAAGACAAAGGCCCTAAATGACTCTGGTTTTTGGAGAAGCCAGCCCGGTGTGGTGGGTGTAGGGAGCAGAGTGGGCCAGTCAGGGGTCTGATTGGAACCAGACTTGGCAAGTAGGGGCTATAAATGTTTTATCCTGCCTGTCCTGAGAAATTTATGTCACATCCACTCCATTATCGTGGCGGGGATGGCCTCTCCCAGCTGCCTTTGGTTCTGGACCTTCCAGCACAACCAGCAACTACTATGGGAATCCCCTGAGCTTCCTCTGGTCCTAGGCTTGAATGCACCCCATCCCATGATGACCTGAAGCTGACAGGGATGAACCATGAATGGAGGAGGAGAGAACTTGACTCCCAAATGGCCTTCTTTCCCACAGAGTCTTATGTGGTGGTGGGGGAGTAGGCATTAGGAAGGTGTAGGGAGGGAGGTAAAGACAGGAGAGCACAGGAGGCTGTGTTCCATTTACAGTATCTTACCTGCCTTTTCCTCTTAATGGGGTAGGGACTGAAGGCAGACAGAAAAGGAAAAGATGGCTCAGACACCATTTGAGATACAGATGGAAACTGAATCCCAAGGAAGGAAAGAGACTTGCGCAAGTCCACACATTGAAGGAACAAACCCACCCTCCTGTATATGGACTTTTTCCTCACCTCCAAGCTAGAGATCTCTCCCAACCTAGTATAAGGCACAGCTTTTTCTGATCATGTTGCTCCATCCTTAAAATCCTTCCCTGGTTTTCCTTTGTTTCTCCAATAAAGGCAAGACTTCTTGACATGAATTATAGGGTCTTCCCTAGTCTGGTCCTTGCCTACCTCTCTTTTACCAAGATCCCTCCTGCCTTTGGGAATGTGTCAAGTAGGAAATTTCTGTGGTTGAGGTTGCGGTAGAGGAGGCTGATTCCTAATTTCTCCTCGGGGGTTTTGATGGTTTCATGTCTCGCATTCAGGTCCTTCATCCATTTTGAGTTAATTTTTGTGTATGGTGTAAGAAAGTGGTCTAGTTTCATTTTTCTGCATGTTGCTGTCCAGTTCTCCCAGCACCACCTGCTAAAGAGGCAGTCTTTTTTCCATCGCATACTCTTTCCTGCTTTGTCAAAAATTAATTGGCCATACATTTGTGGGCCCAGTTCTGGGTTCTCTAGTCTATTCCATTGGTCTATGTGTCTGTTTTTGTGCCAATACCATACTGTCTTGATGATGACAGCTTTGTAGTAGAGGTTAAAGTCTGGGATTATGATGCCTCCCGTGTTGGTTTTCTTCTTCAATATAACTTTGGCTATTCGGGGTCTTTTGTGGTTCCATAC
>NC_043717.1:49897448-49994948 GCF_006229205.1 Suricata suricatta
GGTGTATAGGAATGCAACTGATTTCTGTACATTGATTTTGTATCCTGCAACTTTACTGAATTCATTAATCAGTTCTAGAAGGCTTCTGGTGGCGTCAGTTGGGTTTTCCATGTAGAGTATCATGTCATCTGCAAAAAGTGAAAATTATATGCCAACAAACTGGACAACACAGAAGAAATGGACAAATTCCTAAATGCACATGCACTGCCAAAATTCAAACGGGAAGAGATAGAAAGCATGAATAGACCCATAACCAGTGAAGAAATCGAGTCCGTTATCAAAAATCTCCCAACGAATAGGAGCCCAGGGCCAGATGGCTTCCCAGAGGAATTCTACCAGACATTTAAAGCAGAGCTCATACCCATTCTTCTCAAACTATTCCAAAAAATAGAAATAGAAGGAAAACTTCCAGACTCATTCTACGAAGCCAGCATCACCTTGATACACAAACCAGACAAAGACCCAGCAAAAAAAGAGAATGACAGACCAATATCCTTAATGAATACAGATACAAAAATATTCAACAGGATACTAGCAAATCGAATTCAACAGCACATAAAAAGAATTATCCATCATGATCAAGTGATATTCATTCCTGGGTTACAGAGCTGGTTCAGTATTCGCAAATCCATCAATGTGATCCATCTCATTAACAAAAGAAGGAAAAAAAACCATATGATCCTGTCGATAGATGCAGAAAAAGCATTTGACAAAATACAGCACCCTTTCTTAATAAAAACCCTTGAGAAAGTCGGAATAGAAGGAACTTACCTAAACATTATAAAAGCAGTTTATGAAAAACCCACAGACAATATTATCCTCAATGGGGAAAAACTGAGAGCTTTCCCCCTGAGATCAGGAACACGACAGGGGTGTCCACTCTCACCACTGCTGTTTAACATAGTGCTGGAAGTTCTGGCATCAGGAATCAGACAACAAAAGGAAATAAAAGGCATCAGAATTGGCAAAGAAGAAGTCCATTTTTTTCTTTTATGGATCATTCTCTTGGTGGTTTATCTAATACCATAAAATATTATGAAATAATATCATGAGATTCTGCCATTATGAAATTCTTCACCAATATTTAAGCCCTGAAAATTTTTCTCCCAGGTTTTCTTCTTCTTTTTTTTTTTACATTTATTCCTCCTTGAGAGACAGAGCATGAACAGAGGAGGGGCAGAGAGAGAAAGAGACACAGAATCTGAAGCAAGCTCCACACTCTGAACTAGTAGTCAGCATAGAGCATGATGCAGGTTTCAAACCCACAAACCATGAGATTATGACCTGAGCCAAATTTGGACGCTCAACCAACTAGCCACCCAGGCTCCCCTCCCAGGTTTTCTTCTAAATGATCTATAATTTTATGTTTTATATTTAAATCTATGATTTATTGAATTAATTTTGGTATTAATTTTGATCTGTGTATCTCCTTCTGCCATTACCACACAGTCTTAATTATGGTAAATATATAATAAATCTTAAAATCAGATAAAGTAATTCCTTACACTGTATTCTTCTTTTTCAAAATCATTTTGGCTATACCTAGTTCCTTTGCCTTTCCTACATAAGTTTTAGAATAATCTTGTCTATATCCATAGAAAAAGCTTGATGGAATTTTGATAAGAATAGCATGAAAGGTATATATCAATTTGGAGAGAATTAACATCTTTACTATGTTGGGTCTTCCAATCAATGAACACCTAGGTATGCCTCTTCATTTATCTAGACCATCTTTGATTTCTTTCATCAGCATTTTAAAAAATTTTCAGCATACAAATCCTGCACATTTATATCTAATTATGTATTTTTTTTTATTTTTGGAGACTTTTTTGATGTTTCAAATTTTATTTTTCTTTGCAAATCTCCATTATAATTTTGCTCTAATTAGTTTGCATGAACCATAACTGGGAGACAAAACACAAAAGATATTCAGAAATGTTCAGTTGAGTAGTAATCTTAGGAATTACTTAACAATTTAGAATATTCTGTGTGGATGGGTGAACACATTTGACTAGAGATGATATAATGTGATCTATTAGCCAGTTACGTAAATACCTAGATTAGAAATACAGATATATGAGTGGAGACATTTTAAAATGGCATTGCATTTAAAATTTGGATATCATATGCTCATTGCTATATATAGAAATACAACTGATTTTTGTATGTCTATCTTCTATCCTGTGACCTTGATGAACTCAATTATTAGTTTTAGTTCACTCTTCCTAATTTTTTTACATGTTTTTGTTATGAAATTGGATTTTGTATAGTGTTTTTCTTATATCAATTGATAAGTTTATTCAATTTTTTTCTTGGCTGATTAATATGGTGGATTGTATTGACCGATTTGCAAGTACCAAGCTATTCTTGCATTCTTGAAATAAACCCCACTTGGTTTTCTATTTTTTGATGTTTTGTTGAGAATTTTTCTATTTTCATGTGGGATATTAGTCTGTGGTTTTCTTTTTGTGTACTGTCTTTGCCCAATTGTGGGGCAAAGTAAATGAGTTGGGCAATCTCCCCTCCTTTTCCTTTTCCTGGAAGAGATTATAAAGAATTTGTCTTCTTTATTCTTTCAACTTTTAGTAGAATTCTCCGGTGAAAGCATCTGGTCCCAGAGAGTTCTTTTGGGTGATATTTTTAATCACAAATTCATTTTTTGAATAGTTGATACTATGCAAATTATTGGTCTCATATTGGATGAGTTGTGGTAGTTTGTGCTTTTCAAGAAAGTAATCCATTTTGTCTAAATTGTCAAGTTTATGAATGTTGTGTTGTTTATAGTGTTCCATCATTGTCCTTTTGATGTCTGCAGGGTCTATTGTTGAGATGCTCTGTTTTATTCCTGGTATTTTCAATGGGTGTCTTCTTTCTTTCTTTGTTGGTCTTATTAGGGATTTATTAAATTTATTAGTCTTTTTAAAGAACCAGCTCTTTTATTTCATTGATTTTTCAGCCTTGAAATCTTGACATATGCTTCACTTGGTCATGATGCATTGTTTTTTAAAATATTTTTGAACTTTCTTTTCTAATATTTTGTTTTGTATTTTTCTCCCACATTTACAAGAAAGATTAATCTGAACTGTTCCTTTTTATAATGCCCTTATCTAGTTTTGGTATCAAAAGAAGTGGAAAGTGTTCCTTCTTTTTTCTCTTCTCTGGAAGAGAAATTTGACATTATTGGCCACATTGAGTTTTATAACTTGTATATGTTTGGAGGTAAACAGTTTCATCTCTATGCATGGAGCTAGGTGGAGTAAGGTAGCATAGTTTTGGTCCCCTATCATCTACCAGACACCACATGAGAAGTTTTACATTCATTATCTCATTGTTTCCTTATAAAAAAAACTCATTGGACAGGAATTTTTATACTTGTATCTGAGGTCAGAAAACTGAGATTCACTGACTTGCCTAAGATCATACAGATGGGGGATTCAAAGCTAAGTCTTACTCATTGACCACCTACTGGTCTAGTCCAGGCATTGGGCTCTGAGATGGTCATCTGCTATAGCACTGAATCCTTCCAGCAACTCAGTGAAATAGTAATTATGGTTTTCATTGTCAAGATGAGAAAGTTGAAGCTCAGAGAATTTGAGGAAATTGTCCAGAACTAAACATCTTGGATGTGGCCAAGTTGGGCTCCAGGGTGGTATTTTGCCATTCTGTAGCCAGAGTATGTGCTATGGCCAGAATGTTCATCTTAGGGAAATGAGCACATTTCTTCTCTGTTAATGACTGCTGAAACTTTTAGCAGTTCAGGGGAAGGGAGGGGTCATGATAGCCAGAACAGCTGCTGTCCCCAGGTTCCAGGTACAACAATGAATCAAAACTGAAGACAGACCTAGAGAGTTAAGCTTCTGGGCAGCTGGAACAAAGAGGCTCGGGCAACTGGGCCCTGAGGCTGGGGGACTGGAAGGTGGATTGGCACACCCATAATCCAGACTGAGAGATGGGTCAACAGGTGGGGAGGTGAATGGGGCTGGACTCTGGTAGGTCACAGTACCACCCCTCTATTATAAGAAAAAGCTTTCCTGGACTAGGCCTCGCTGGACTAATTTCCTCTGTCCCTACAAAGCCTGGGCCTGAATCACTACTAATTCCTATGAAAGGAGAGAAGGTAGAGAAAAGAACAGAAGTACCCTGAAGCCCTAGCCCCCAGCTAGAGACATGGGATCTGGATTAATGATATGGCAGAGCAGAGAAGGTCCTTACTGATCATTTTGTCCTGTCGTCTCACTGTCTAGGGGGAAACCAAGGCCCAGAGAAATGAGGGTAAAGTAATTTACTTGTCAAGGTCACACAACCCTACCAGCCACCTAGGGGAGACCAAGGACCCAGACTGAGGTGTGTGGGGTATGGGGCAAGTAGGAGTTGTGTGTGTGTGTGTGTGTGTGTACATGTTGCACTTCCTTCTATACAGCATTGTATACTGTGGTGAAGACAGCATGGGTTTTGAGGCCACACTCCTCCACGTATTAATTGTGACTCTAGGAGCAAGTTACTTGAATGCTCTGGGCCTCACTTTACTTATATGTACCTCATTATAGTAACGATTTCTATGACATATCTGTTGTACAGACAAAATAAGTTAATATATATGTGAAACAGGACAGTGTCTGGCACAAAAGGAGCACTATATAAGTGTTGTTGTTATTGGAGGCCCCTGGATAGGGTGGAAAGAGCAGGGGCTGAAGATTCATCTTGTCTGTGTTCTAGTCCAGGCTGCCATGCTGTGGGACTTTGGGCATGTTCCTTCCCTCTCTGTGCCTCAGCAGCCTCATCTACAGTATGTGTGATGTGCACCTAATAAATGTTACTTGCTGCCGGGGCTGTGAGAAAATTCAGCTCTGTAACACGAACAGATCACCCAGCTCACAGAAGGCCTTGGAGGAAATGTGGCTATTACAACTTCTGTTGAGACCGACAGAGAGGCATCCCAGACGGTTTCTGCTCCCTGGCCTCACACACTCATACCCCTCAGGTATGAGACCCTTCCTCCTCCCCACCAGAGCCAGGCAATAGCTCCAACTTCCTCCCCAAGTTTCAGGCCCTACAGCCTCTCTGCTCCTGCCCCCAGGCTAAATTGCTGACTTCACAACTTCCTTTCTCCTGACAGAGCTGGGGGCTGTGAAAGTAACTCTGAAGGAACTTGAGGGCCATTCTACCTGGAGGCCCTACACCCCCAGTGATGGTCACTGAAAGTGGAGAGAGATAGGGCCTGGCTGCAGAAACTATCCCTCCAGCCTGGCAGAGAAAATTTGCCCAAAGCCTCTTCACCATCTGACATTGTTCTGGGGTCAGTGGAGCTGGAGTAGTCTGTTAGAATAAGAATCAGACACTTGAAGGCCTTCTAAGTAGAGATCACTCCCTTTCCCCAGGTATTTTAGCTTAGGGGAAGAGGAATATAGCAAAAGCAAGGAATGCAGCCAAGGTCACATAGCAATACTATGTGTAGAGTAGGAAGCTGTAGCTCCAAATGTAGAGGTGGGATCACAACCCAGACCTAAATGGTGTCTTTTCTAGAACCAAAGTATGTCAGAAGTAGAAGAAATCTTGGTTTGGGAGACATTTGAGTCTAATTCCATTTTAAATAGATGAGTAACATTGAGGCCTAGAGAGGAAAAGGGACTTTCCTGAAGCGCAAAAGGAGTTAGTAGAGAGGTGGGACCCAAACCCAGGGCTCCTGATCTCTTGGCCAGGGCCCTTCCCACACCGCACAGCTGCACAGGGAGTAGCACTGGGCCCAAAATCTTCCAGGGGAGGGGAACCCAGCCCAGTACTGAGATGTTCTTAGCTCCCACTCAGTCAGAATTATTGTCTTCCCACCCCCTGGAGCTCTGGAGACCCTTTCTAAACTACCTCACTGGCACTCTAAGGAAGGCATTCTCCTGCGGCTGAACCCTAATGAGAATCAGAGACCCGAGTTCCAGACTCTGTGTCCTCTCTCTAAGCTTCTGTTCCCCATCTTTAAAATGGTGTGTGTTGAGGGCACCTGAGTGGCTCAGTTAAGCATCCAATTTAAGCTCAGGTCAAGATCTCACAGTTTGTGGGTTCGAGCCCCACGTTGGGCTCTGTGCTGACACCTCAGAGCCTGGAGCCTGCTTTGATTCTGTGTCTTCCTCTCTCTCTGTCCCACCCTCGCTGTGCTCTCTCTCTCTCAAAAATAATAAACATTAAAAAAACCTTTAAATGGTTTGTGTGGAGTGTGGGGCAAAGAAAGACTAGTTGAGTCAGAGCATTCAAATTAACTGGAGATTTGGGAATAGCTGGATGCCCAAGCTCTACCTCAAATCTGTGAAATCAGGCTTGAGTGCTTGGTCTAATCCCCAAGGAATTTACATGAGCAACAGGGTCCAGAAGTTCTCTAAGGGCCCCTCTAACCTGACTTTTGCTAAGATTCTATGATCGACATAGGGTATCTGAAATTTGGAGGGGGGATGGCCCTGATAATATCCCTCCCACAGTCCCTACACTAAGTATGCCAGGCAAAACTACAGGCCACTTTTTCAGGGTTAGAAAATTGCTTTTGGGGTTTCTGGTACTGTCTGCATTCATCCTGGGATGCTTCTCCTGTGGTAGGAGTCTGCTTGTCCACACTCCTCTACCTCCTCTCTCCATTACCCACAAGCCCCTCTCTGGTTGACTGCATGTGGCAGAGAAACAATGCAGGCTCTGGAATCAGAATGGGCTTAGAGTGAAGTCCCTGCCTCTTCATGAAGCTTGCAGCCTCAAGCATATCATTTCCCTTCTCTAAGCCCAGGCCTTCTTAGTTCAAAAATGGGGATAGTAATAGTTCTTAGCTAACAAGACAGTTGTGCAGATAGGCTGAACCCATGCATCTAATGCTTTCAGCACAGGATCCCAGCAGGGAGCACTCTGTGAACAATGGCTCCCCTCCCCTGAGGCTGCTGCTCAGCCCCAGGGGCAACCTGGCCTCTGGCTTCCTTGAGGAACCTTGGGCAAACCACGTTGCTGGCCTTTGGAAGACTCAACATCCTGAACCAGCCCCCATTATAAGCCAAAGGGCTGAAAAATCTGCCCTCTGCACCTGGTGCTTTCTACTTCATGAGACACATTCATACCCACCTGCTCCTATTGCATTCCCAGCAAGCCCATGAGAGAGGAATTGCAGTCCTTGCCATACAGGTGACCAAGCTGGAGCTCAGATAGATCCAGTGATTTGACCACAGTGCTTTGGTTTACAATTGGTAGTATTAGGATTTAAAGCCAGGGCCATTTCACCCCAGAGTCAAGCTGCATCCACTGTATCTTCACTCTCTTAACCTAGCAATATCAGGGAAGGTGCCATTTTATGGGGTATGGCCTGCAATAACATGGAGCCATCTCAGCACAGATGCAATAACAAGCCTTTGTTTCTGTCTAGCTTTACAACATACACAGAAAAATCTTCTCCTGTCTGTCATTGCATTTTCCCCAACAATGTGCTTCTTCGATAAATATTTACTGAATATCTACTATGTGCCAAGCACTTTTCTAGGTATTTGAAGCCTGTAATCTGGTGAGAGAAGCCAAAGAGTAAACAAGATAAATAAAATACATCATATAGTTGATGATGATAAGTGCTATGGTATAAAGAAAAAAAACAGAGGAGGAGGAAAAAAAAAGTCAGTGTGTCTGAGGGCATGGCATGATTACAGGTTTACCTACCATGGCCAGGAAGTTCACACTGAGAAGATAACATCTGAGAAAGCTCTGAAAGAGGTAAGGAAGGGAGTCACACAAATATCTGTGGAAAGACCATTGTGTGCAGAGAGAACAGTCCATACAAAGAACCCGAGTTGGTCTTGGTCGTGTATCAGCAAGGTTTGAGGACCTGCAAGAAGGCCAGTGTGGTTGAAGTTGAGTGAACAAATAGTAGAGGAACAGGGTATGAAGGCATAAAGGTAATAAAGGGCCAGATCTTGGGCTTTTGGCCACCATGATGATGTTGGCTTTACTCTTAGAGAGATGAGGAGCTTTAGGACCTGATATGAGTTTGACAGGGTCCTACAGGTTTGGATTCAGGTGTGGGGAAGGGGCTGTGGAGGGCAAGGGCTGAAGGGTGGTCTAGAGGGTGGAGACACTGCAGGTGGTGAGAAGTGGTTTTTTTGGAGACATTCTGAAAATAAAGACAAGAGATTTTGCTGACAGATGGGATATGGACTAAAGTCCATATTTCTCCACCTCTGCTGTCACCACCCTAGTCTGAGGCACCACCCACTCTAGCCAGGACCTCTGCAAAGGCCTCTCACTCAGGCCCCTTATTCTCACCTGTCCTCCCCATAAGTTTACTCCCCACCCAACAGCTTAGAGGGAGCCTTTTAAAATGTAAACCAGCTTCAGCTCAGGTCATGAACTCACAGTTTGTGAGTTCAAGCCTCACCTTGGGCTCTTGCTTTCAGCACAGAGCCTGCTTCAGATCCTCTATACCCCCCTCTCTCTGTCTGCCTCCCCCCATGCTCACTCACTCTCTCCCAAAAATAAATAAACATTAAAAAACAGTAAAATGTAAACCAGGCCAAGTCACTTTCCTGCTTAAAACCCTCCAGTGGCTTCCCATGACACTTAGACAAAAAGTCCAGGTCCTATATAAGCTGACTCCTATCTGCCTTTTCAATGATCAGTGATCTTTCCTACCTCTATTCTATCTCCATCCCCTGCTGTGCTTCAGCCTGCTCTGCAATTCCATGAACTCACCAAATTCATTGTTTCTTGCCATCTCAGGACCTTTGCATCTGCTGTTTTCACTTCCTAGAATGTTCCTTTTCTATCCTGCATGATTGGCTTCTTCTCATTCCTCAGGTCTCAGCTGAGATGTCATCTCCCATACCCTGCACTGTCACCCCCATCTAAATAAGATTTGTCATTCTGAGTTTTCTTGCTCATAGTTCCTTACTGTTGTTTATTCCCTTCATAGCATGTTCCATTGACTACATGTTGATTTCCTTAACTTTTGTCTCCTTTACTAGACTGTTAGCTCCCTAAGGGCAAGGGCAGGACCACAGAGACTTGACCTACCCCTGTATCTTAGCGCCTGGTTCCAAGACAGACACTTAGTGTTAATGTGTCTATGTGGCATGATACTAAGTGATTTACAAGCATATGCTCCTTTAATACCTCCATCAAGACTGTGAGATAGGCATTGCCATTATCCCCATTTTATAGATGAGGAAACTGAGGTACAGAGAGGCCATGAAGTTTGCCAATGGAAGAGCCACATTTCAAACTTGTGTCTGTCTGACCACACCATATGTACCCATTATAATCATACACACACAAACATGAACACACACAGTGGGTTCTCTGGAAATACTTTTTTAAATGAATGAAGGATTGAAAATGTTAAAAAGTTAGACTTAAACTCAGGTCCATCAGGTGTAAAATTCGTATTTAACCTCCACTTCTTAGGCTGATATAACAAAGTGCCCCATACCATTTTTGATGTGAGACTGTGTAAAGAACGTGATCTTTGGGGTCAAGCAGGTCTAGGTTCAAATCCCTGTCTCACTAGTTACTATATAGCCTCAAACAAGTCACTTCACATCTGTGAACCACTGTTTGCTCATCTGTAAAATGGGAATGATAGTCACCCCTAATTCTCAGGGTTTCCATCAGAAGTGTGACTTTGGACAAGCCTGAGTCTGTTTCTTCCTCCATCCAGTATTCTCTAATTTGGTGGCATTCTATGATTAATCTCAATCTGTCCTGCTGGAGCTAGTTGCACCCATTCACTTGTCCTTCTGTCAATCCATCCAGCTACCAGTCCATCCCACATCAGTCCATCTACCCATTCATCCATCCATCCATCCTGATGAAGCCCCCTGCTATGGACCAGGCCCAGTGATAGGCTATGAGCTCGAAGGAAGAGTAAGATAGTAACAAAGCTTGTAGTCTAAAGTTCAAATAGCAGCTGAGGTCTCTATCATGTCCTGTGCTACCACTGGGAGAGACCTGGAAGCATGAGAGAAAAAACATATTAGTTCATTGAGACTGAGCGGTAGATGAGAAGTAGGAGAGGGTGGTGAAAAATGAAAGCAGAGGAAAGTTGGGCCATAAATGCCACATGAGTGAATTTGAATGGTGGACAGTTAATTAGAACAGCTACCTTGGAGACACATTGGCAGCTTCCATCAACATTACAGATGACACAGCAGCTTCAGATCTCAGTGTCTGCCCTGGAGAAACACTTGGCACATGACTACGTACAGGGGATTGCATTGTTTTCATAACATAAAATAAAATGTATGATACTATGAATAGCCACCAATAAGGAACTGGTTAAATAAGATTTTGGTCTACCTCTGCTAAGGAATATCATGAGACAGTAAATGACAGGTTTTAAATAGCAACAAAATTAGTGTATATATATATATATATATATATATATATATATATATATATATATATGAGCTCTATTAGCTGAGAGGGTCTACAGACAATGACATATCAGTAGCAATGAATGTACCTAGTGACCAGATCTTAGTTTCTAATTCCAGCATCCAGTAAAAGGAGCAAGTGCTTCTTGGAGAAATGGCCAAATCAAGTATGGGACAGGGAAAGACCAAGGTACTCCTGGACCATCTTGTGGTGCCAGAAAATAAGGAAGTACTTGGAAAAGAATGAAGGATTGTTGGAATAACTTAGGAGCCAAGCTCAAGGAGGTTTCAATTACCCAAAGCGGGAACAATCTGAGTATAAAATAATGACAGTATTGGATTGTTAATATATATGTAATTATTAAATATATATAATATATATTCTAAATTTTCTAATCATTTTAGATTTACAGAAAAGGCTCAAAGGTCATGCAGAGAGTTCCCCTATGCCCAGCATCCAGTTTCCCCTATTGTTAATGACTACCATGAGTGTGGTACATTGGTTACAATTAATGGACCGATATTGATACATTATTATTAACTAAGGTCCATACTTTCTTTAAGCTTCCTTAGTTTTTTACTTAGTGACAATTACCTGTTTAGGCATCCCACCGAGGATACCACATTACATTTAGTTGTCAGTTACCCTTATGCTTCTCTTGGCTGTTGACAGTTCTGTGACAGTTCCCCTGCTATTGATGACTTTGATAGTTTTGAGAAGTGTTGGGTATTTTGTAGAATGTCCCTCAATTTGGATTTGAAAAATCATGATGCTTTTCTCATGGTTAAAGTGGGAAATGGGTGTGTGTTGAGGGCTAATGTCACAGAGTTCAAGCACCCTTTCAACCAATCAGCTATCTACTGATAATGTTAACTGGGACCACCTGGCTGAGGTAGTGTTTGCCAGGTGTTTTCTCCATGTTACTTTTTCCCCTTTTCCATGCTGTCCTCTTTGGAAGGAAGTCACTATCCATAGCTCGTACTTAAGGAGTGGTGAGTTATAGTCTATACCCTCTTGAGGGAGAGGATAATACTAGATTTCAACTGATGGAATAAAATAAACATCTGTTTGCCCATACTAACACAATATTCTATTCTAATAGATGTAGAAAGAAAGACATAAATAGAACATCACCATTAGGAAGGAAATCACACACTTATAAATGTTGGTCCACCGATGGATGTCACAATTAGTAGATAAACATGTAATATTTGAGGAGAAACACTACTTGCATACTCTCAAATATCTTCTCAAGATATTTAGCAACCCTTAAACAACACAGAGGTTAGGGGCATTGGCCACCCTGCCCCATGCAGTCAAAAATGTGCATCTAACTTTTTGACTCCCCAGAACTGAACTGAATAGCCTACTTTCAACAGGAAGCCTTTCCAAGAACATAAAAAGTTGGTTAACACATATGTTGTATGTTATATGTATTATATACTCTATTCTTACAATAAGGTAGAGAAAAGAAAATGTTATAAAGAAAATAAAAAGGAAAATACATTTATACTATTTCACTGTATTTATTGAAAAAAATCTATATATAAATGGACCTGTACCATTCAAAACCCCTATTGTTCAAGGTCATCTGTACATATCGAAGGTAAGGAGAGTAACTTTATAGTGGGAAAACCCTTTAGACATCAGCTTAACCAAGTGATCAAAGTTCACATCACCAGTAATAAGACATTGTCAATGTCACAAACCTTTTAGTATGATAAGCTGAGAAGGACCCAAAACCATTTCTGTGGTGTTCTTGCTAAAAATACATAACCTCGCTCTAGTCATGAGAAAACACCAGACAAACCCAAATTAAGGGACATTCTATAAAACACCTGACTAGTTAGTGCTCATCAAAAGTGCCAACATCATGAAAGACGAGCAAAGACTAGGGCACTGTCACACATTGGGAAAGACTGAGGAGACATAACAATTCAATGAAATGTGGGGTCATGGATAGCATCATGGAACATTAGTGGGACATTCGCGGGAAAACTGGTGAAATTCAAGTAAGATCTGTAATACAGTTAATAACATGATGCCAAGGTTAATTTCTTGGTTTTGATCATTGTACTAAGGTTACATAAGATGTTAATATCAGGGGAAGGTAGGTGAGGGTTGCATGGGACCTCTCTGCTCTATTTTTTGCAACTTTTCTGTAGTCTAAAATTAGTTCAAAATAAAAGGTTTAAAAAGTTGCAGCATAAAAGACTGAGGGCAGATACCCTTCCAGGGAAGGCCTTTGATGGCAGAAACATGAGATGTTTCAGTGGGTTTTTTAAGGGTGCTTGTCTTGGACAGTTAAGGAAAAAAGCCAGGGAAGAGGCCTAAGTGGACATCTTTGCTACTCAGAGATCCTGAGAATGCTCTGGCACTCTTTGGATGGGGTCTGGAGACCTCCTCTCCTCAGACCTGTCCCCACAAAGATTTGTTCAACACAGCAGGCTAAAGTTATCTGGGTTGTGTCTCCAGAGCAGACCTTGGTCCTGTGTCACCAGTTGGGACTGCAACCCTCACCTTTCTCCTCTCTGGCTTAGTTCTGTGATAGGCAGCCCTGAACACATCCCCCTCCCTTCCTGGGATTCCCACCCTGGAATGCAGGGTGGCAATGTGAGACTGATGCAATTGGGGGAAGTCTTGGCAAGCAGGCCAGCAGCAGAGCTCGGTGTTCCAGGATGAGGCAGGCTCAGACAGTGTTAGCTTCAGAGTGGGGCTTAACAGAGGGAAGGGAAAGAAAGGGAGGGGGCTCTCCTTCTCAAGGGGCCTTTTCATGTTGAAATCAGCCAGCGTGAATGCTGGCAGCCCAGGAGCCCAGCCAGGGGAAATGTGAGAGCCCCCTTATCTCCCCTCTTATCACAGCACCGTCTGCGGTTCCCAGCTGACCAGGGAGGATGCATTAGGAGAAGTGTTGGTGGGTGGGGCAGGGGGGGTGTCCCATTAAGACCTTGGGCTGGGCCCACTCAAGGGGACTGAGAGAAGTAGGCTTCAGACCTTCCTGGTGTTGGAGATGAGGGTGGACTGGACTGCCCTGAATCTTGGAGAAAGAAGGAGGCCGCGGACTTGGAAGAAGTAGGAAAGAAAACCTCAGGCACCACCTCTATGCAGCATACCCTCACCCACCCTGGGTGTGCAGACCTGCTTACACACCTGCAAGAACAAGGAGCTCATTCCTTCTTGGGAGAGCTCTGGACTCATTGTACTGGGTCCACCCTAGGATACAGTTTAAATTTCTGGGGAGAAACCTGGGACACTTGACCAGGGCAGCTGTGGCCCCACCTTCCCTGGGACACTCTCAGCCCAGGAGTGACCCCTGCTGTACAGACAACCTTGGAGGCTAAGGACTGAGCCTGCCAGCTTTCCCATTGCTTGCCAGTTCCTGTTGGGTGGCCCTTCTATCCCCTTTCCAACCTTCCAACCCTATGATCTTATGTTTCTCTGAGATGGGGTATGAGTTTCTTTGTAAATCTGCTGTTACAGGAGAGAAGTTCGGTGAGGCCAACATCTGGACCATGGGGGCATTGTTGGCCCCCATAGCTGGAGCTTTCAGCAGCCAATGTTTTCACAGATGCTGTTTACCCATGCAAGTTCCTGGTCCCCAACAAAATGCCTACTGCCCAGGGTCCCATGCCTCTTCCTCACAAGTGCACAGGGACCTCAGAAAACCCCTTCAGGCCAGAGCTGATGTACTCCCAGCAGCCTGTGTGGTCCAAGAGAGGAAAGGGCAAAGAGGTTATGGAACTCTGGGGAGGTATAGGTACATGAAAATGGGAGGAGGTGAAGGAGAGAGTGTGAGGAAGCCCTTGAGACAGCTTGGTGCAGGGAAGAGGCCTGGGACTGTAGGCCTCTCAGTTCTTCCCAGTTCTGCCAGCATGTGCTGGGTGACCTTGGGCCAGTCTGTTCCTCTGTCTTCCTCTGTGTCAAGTGGGAAGAATCCTTTAGCACATTACTGAAAATTGCCTCCCCCAACATTATCATGGGTTTTTTCCTTGGATTTATCTCCTTCATAGCATGTGTCACCATCTGAGATTCTCTTTTGTCTCCCCTACGGTACCATCTCCATGAGGGCAGGGAACTTGTCTCCATCATCACTGGACCCTGAGCCCCACAACAGATACAATGGACTCTACAGCCTACTCTGCTCTGGGCACTCTCATTCCATTTGTTCCAAATGAGATTCTGGATTCCAGACAGATAGGGAGGAACCATAATGGGTTGCAGGTGCCTAACAAAGGAGAATTTTCTCCTGGAGTTGTGTAAGAGCAGACTTCAGCATGGACCCTGAGTGTGAAAAGCTAGATCTCACCCCAAGAAAAAGGCATAGCCCTGGCTTCCAGGTCGCAATATCTATTAAAGGCTGATCCAACTCAGCCTGGGGACAGGCCTTGGAGGGCAAGACTGTGATCGCTCCAGGCATCCTAACAACCAGGCTCAGGACATGGCGGGGTAAAGGGACTTAGGCAGTATTTGGAGATTCAAGATAATTAATTGCTCACCTTTTTGCACCTGTCTTGCTACCTCTCATTTTTGCCTCTGGGACTTCCTGACATCTTCCTAAGTGGGCCCTGCCATCTCTCACAGGCTGTCTGTGCTTTAAGCATCATCCCCACGGCACCCCCACAACAATGGGGTAGGTATTATATTGTTATCCTCATTCTACAAATGTGGATACAGAGACTCAGAGAGGCTTAGTGGCTTGTCCAAGACAACACAGCCACAAAAATACAGAGCTAGGATTTGAGGCAGGTCTGTGCTCTTCTTTTTACCCTGCTGCCTTCTGAAAAATGTGTTGAGGACTCCAAATTGAAATGCCCAAGACTTATGGGTTCTACCCTCCAGTGTTTCCACACGTTTTTGCTCTCTTGTTTCATCCTTACTCTCACCCTGTGAGATGAGCAAGGCAGGCACCATTAACCCATTTCACAGACTGGAGAGGAGCCTGTGGTCACCCAGCCAATAAATGGCATCACTGGGACCTAAGCCTAAGTCATTTCATGATAGAGTATTACCCTTTGCCTTCAGCCAATCTGGGCCTAAGCTCTTGGACCCCAATTGCTGACCCAGAGCTTCTGCCCTCGCAGCCTGTATTCAACATCATCAATGCCAGGAGCACCCCAGGGACCTAGCCCTTAGCAGAGATTGCTCTCTTTACCCCATAGACAATGGCCTTTCAGAGGACTCCAGTGAGGAAGCAGGTGATAGTGGGAAGGTAGCCAGGCTGCCATAAGATGGGCAGAGAAAGCAAAACTTGGTGTTCCACACAGTATCTATAAAGTGTTCTGACAAAAGGCTGTTTCTTGATTTTGGGTCAGAATCAAGCCTCAGTTGGGTTCCTGGATGGCTCAGGAGGTTAAGCATCTGACTTCAGCTCAGGTCATGATCTCATGGTTTGTAGGTTTGAACCCTGCATCCGGTTCTGTGCTGGCAGCTCAGAGCCCAGAGCCTGTTTGGGAGTCTGTGTCTCCCTCTCTCTCTGCCCCTCCCTTGCTCGCTTGTGCTCTCTCTCTATCAAAAATAAATAAACATTAAGACATTTTTAAAAAATTAAAAATAAAAGAATCAAGCCTCAATTCAATGAATATTTACTGAGTGTCTACAATATTCTCAGCATTTCAGAACATTTTTTAAAGAAGTGGTTACTATTAATCAAGCACTTGCTTTATAGCAGGAAGCAATTATACATGATCTGTTTGAATCTTCACTGAGTCCCATAAGGGGTAGTATGAACATCATCCCCTTTTTTACAGATGGGCAAAATGAGGGTCAGAGAAGCCAAGATAAATGCCCAAGTTCTCCCAGATAGAAAGTGGCAGAGCCAGACGTAGAACTCTGGCCTCCCAGACTAATAAGTCTATGTTCTTAATCCAGGTGTCATCCCTCAGAAGGAGAGTAGCCTGCTGGTGACGCCCGAATTAGGAAAGCCCTGACAAGGGTCCCTCTCACTCCCTGGGTGCACTGAGGCCTTGGGGAGATGGTGGTGGCTCCCTCCAATACCCATTCCAGGCTTTGTCTAGGAGCCCCACATTTGGCTGGGGTGAAACTTGCTTGGTAGAGTAATCCACATCTGAGTGCATGTGAAGGTTCAGCTGATGCTCTCTCCACAGAGCTGATGAGCCCAGGGCATATAGATGGTAGCACAAAGGGCCTAAAGAGAGAACAAAAGGGCAGGATTAGAGAAGAGGGATGTTCAGAGAAATTCTGGGTAGGAAATCCCTAGAAAAGCTTTCAAAGGAAAGGATGAAGCCTTTGTGAATCAGGAGTGTCTTGGAGGACTCAGGTAATGGGAGGTGCAGGGCCTCACTCAGCAAGGTGCTGGTAGACCAATGGCAGCCAGCCCTCTACACTTTATCAGGCAACTTTTACAAGCAAGATCTCCCACTTTCTTGTCCCTTCCCTTCAAGGAAGAAGAGATGGGACTGAATAGCCCCATTTTACAGAGTGTGAAACAGGCTCTAAAAAGGGACTTGAGAGAGCCAGAGTTGCATAGTTAGGAAGTGGGCAGATCTGGGCTCTGAAAACAGCTCAATATGGCTTCAGAGCACATGCTTCAAAATGCTCCAAAGGACAAAAGTGGCAGCTGAAAGATCTCCTGAGCCAAGAGCTATGCACCTGGGGCCAGTGTAGCTCAGTCCTTGAAATACCCCAGAGGGTTTTAGCCACTTCATTGAGACACTTTAGGCTGAAAGGGAGGTGGAGGACATCAAGTTCAAAACCCATCAGGGTCTGCTGATGCCTCCATCCCTCTTATGGTTAGGATCTTTCTGCAACATGCATGGTAAATGGCGTTTCACTTAGGCAGAAATAGGAGACCGTATTCCAGGCCAAGTGCACATCCTGAGTAAAGGCATGGGGCCTGGGAAGGCCATAGCAGATGCAGGGCAGGAGAGACTAGTGTGGCCAGAGCAAGACTGCTGAGAGAGATGAGAAGAAAGGTAGGAAGCCGGTTGAGACTTAGGCTGAAAAGGACCTCTGAGATTTTCTAGTCCAGATCCTCCCTTTGGCTTGAACCTCTTATACAGCAACCCTGGGCCCTGTGGTAAATGTCTGCTTCCCTGTCCCATGGTCACCCTGCAGGATGTCCTCTGAGAACTTAGACATGTCCTTATAGCTCATGTAGCCTGGTTTCTTCATTTGCAGATGGAGAAACTGAGACCAAGAGAGGGAAAATGACTCATGCCAGACCGCATAGCCAGTTAGTGGTAGCCTGGGGGCAGGCTTTTGATCGGCACTCAGTAAATATCCATTGAATTGAAGCTTGGTTTTGAGCAAAACTCCAGACAACCTTTGGTTAGAGAACTCTGTAGGTGTGCTGTAAGCCTCTCTTCTCCAGAGTGAATATCCCCAGTTCCTGGGGCTCTTCCTCATTATGGAGAACAGTACCTAAGTAGGCATGTAGTAGGAGCTCAATAAGGATTTACTGAATAAATAAAGACTGGGTCAGAAAATGGTGGGGACTTTAGGATGGCCATGAGGGCACTCAGCCATAGGGAGCCCATGGGAGCTGATCCAGCCTATGCTGCATTCACCAAGCCATGCACCCTGGTGCAGGGCTGCAGACATCCAAAGGAAGAAATTTTTGCTAACTTGTACTAGGATGCAATATAGGCTAGTGATGGTGCTGGAGGCCTCGGAGTGCCCAACCAAGAGTTAGTCTCCCCTGTAGGCTGCTCTCTCTCCTCCAAACAGCTGTCCCTTGGCCATGGCCCACCCATTCCACCTCCAGTGAGATGCCAGAGCAAGAGGGATGCCTTTACCTTCCTGGACCCCATCCTTCAGTTAAAGCAGGAGTCCTTCAGGGCACCACATCCCACTGCTAATTTATACTAATTTTCCTGATCAGCTAATCCCAAATCATTTGCTGCTTAATCTCTTGCTCACTGCCTCTACTGGAGCTCTTTCCCCCAAATATCCTTGGATTGTGTGTGCTCAGTAGGCACTGCCCTTTTGGAATCTTGAGCAGCAAGGGAGTAAGCTTTTACATACGGGGAAAACAAGGCTTAGAGAGGTTAAATAACTTGGCCAAGGTCACCAAGCAAGAACATCCCAACTTGCATGTAAACTGAGATTTATCTATGGCAAGGCTCATGCTTTGGCCATTGCTTCCCTGTGGGGCATTCCCCCTAGGTGCTTGATAGCAGACCCTTGCCCATCCTCTCTGGTACAAGGTACCTGTGTCAAGTTGACATTAGAATCTCTGGCCATGTACTATAGATGCCACCTGTGTGATTCTAGGCAGGAGCTCCCACCTGGCTTCTTAGTAGGAGAGAGATGGACTTTTGTCCCACCCACTGAACCTGCCACTTGGAGCTATGGCATGACTTCTGAGAGCAGCTCCCCAGTCTGTCCATCCTCTCTGCTCTGTTCAGGTTAGGTGCAGAGGCTGGGGAGTGTGTGCTCAGGAGGCAGACCCTGTCTGCATGAATTCTTGTCTTTAATCTGGGCAGGATTTCCCTGGGTAGGGGGCATCTGCAAATCCCAACCCTCCCCTAGGGGGAGTGGCAGCTCTAGTTCTGGCCTAGGGTTGGCTTGGCAAGCAGGTAGGCAGATGGGAAGAGGGTTTGCTGATACCCTTCTTCAGGAAGACCCCAGAGCCATGTGGGGCTGGGGCTGCCTTCCTGGAGGCCTGATCTGACACTGCCTGACTTGGGGTGGGTAAGAAAAAGGCTGAAAGAAGCTCCAACTAGTTGGGAGTCCCAACTCCCCAGATCCCTATTGGGAAACAAAGAATGCATTGCAAGCAAATGATGAAGAGAGAAAGGCAGTGCCAGATAGACAGAGGAGTGAGAGAATAAAGAGAGGGTAAGCCAGTGGGTGAGCAAGGAAGACTATGGGAGTCAAGAAGCCTGGATTCTAGCCCCAGCTCTGTCGAGTATTGCATCATGCTCCATGACCAGTCACTCCCTCTCTTCAGGCCTCTCAGTCCCATTTGTCAGGTTGTGGGAGACAAGGGTAGGGCAGGCCTAGGCATCATCTAAGGACCCAATGGTACTGATCCTCTCCAAGTCTGTGAGAGAAAAATTGCCCTTCCCAGGCTGGCTCTGGCAGTGAGCATTTCTGAAACTCACAGTAATGAAAAAAAAAATAGCACAAACCAGACTTTGGAAATTCTAAGTGTGTCTGTGGCTGGGAGATGAGGGAGGCAAAGCTACAGAACTGTTTGTCTATGACTCAAAGCCTCTTGGGAGAAAGATCATACATTCTCAGAGGCAGGACTGCCCCCCACTTACCACCCAGCTTGACCTCAGTGGAGCCTTGGCCCCTGGCCCTGCCACCACCACTTCCGCCACTGTAACCACCACCCACTTCCTGCTGACCCTCCTTGAAGAATTGGGGGTGAAGGCAAGCGTCAGAGAGCCTTGCTAGTTTGTCCAAGGATACCCAGAAGTCTCCGTGATAATCCTAATATCATCACCCAAAATGGGCAAAGGTGAAGGAAGGGAGGAAGGAGTGTCCCTCTCATCCAGCCCCTCCTGGTGCCAAGCACACTGCTTGTCCCTTCCCAAATATCATCTTCCTAAATACTCAGAACTACCCTTCGAGTTAGGCCTTAGGCTGCCTGAAATGGGCATCTTTGCTAGCTCAAGGTCACATAGTCAGTAGAGCTAAGATCTAGAATTCAGACACCAGGTTTGTGTTACTGCTCAAGTGTCCTGTTGTGGCCACAGCAGGAAACCTCTCTGACAGTTAGGCCTTATCACTCTGATTGACTCTTTCCTTGTCCCACACAGGCTGGGCCACAAGGCAGGGGCTCTGGCTACAACCTGAACAGCTTATGGGACTGAGCCAGACTGAAGGAGATAGCCCAGAGAAGCCTTGGGGGAAATTGTGGGGTGCTGTGCCATGGGGGATTGGGCCTCCTTGTTTTGGTGCCCTCTCCCCTGCCCTAAAATAGAGGTGGCTGGCATTGCCCCAGTCCTAGGACCATGGGCAGGCCTGATCGACCCTGCTGGGCGAAGAAGACCTACCACTGGAGCTTTCATTTTAACTAGCAAAAGCAGAGTGAGAGTTGCTGCCCAGCTTCCATCAGCTGCTAACTGGGCCCAGGTACAGAGCAGAGGAGATTGTACATGCACAGAGTTGGAGCAAGAGAGGATATAAGAGGCAGGAAGACAGACCCAAAGAGAAACAGAAAACAAGAAGCAGAGAAAGTTAGAGACAGACCAGAACCAGAGAGACAGTGAGAACCAGTGAGAGAGACACAGAGGCAGAAAAACATACAGAAAGGCAGATAGGGAGAAACTGGAGAGGGATACAGAACCAGAGACAGTGAGAGATGGAGAGAGAGACCAAGGATAGGCCTAGAGGCAGAAAGACAGAGAAATAAAAACAAACACAAAGACAAAGAGTGAGGAAAACAGGGACAGAGACACAGAAAAAAGCAGTATAAGGCAGAGGCTGAGAAGGGTGAAGAGACATAGTAGCGATGGGAACCCCAAGGTGGAAGTCAGACCTGAGCCATCCCAGCTCTGTACAGGCTGGATAGCCAGGACAGCAAGCTTACCTCCCAAATTCTTACTCTCTCCTCTCTACATTTTCTTGCCTTTCCCAGCCTTTTCCATTATGGCACACAGAGGGAAAACTTATTTGTATGGTAAAAATGGTATAAGGGGGGCTTGGACCACCTCAGGCCTCACTGGGCCTTTCTGAGAGCTGAAAAGGTGAATACCTCATCATACCTGTAGTCTATTTGGCACAATAGTAGAGAAACTTTGTCCCCAAACACTGCTGGGATCCCAGCACACACTAGAGCTAGTCAATACCTGGGAATAAAGACTCCAGAGCCCCACTTTGGCCCTTTCCCTCTCTCCTAGGGTTCTCAGTTTGGCCAGTGTCTTGGTGACTGAGCATGCTTGGTCCACCATCTGGGTTGAAAAGCCACTGGGTAAGGGATCCAAGGCCATTGAGGGGCCCACCAGAAACCCATAGCCTTCTCCAGGTATAGTTGGCCACCCTTCCTCCCTCACATCCTGGACTCATTTGTATACCCACCTCCTTTATTCTCTGTTCTGTCTTTACTTTCAGCTGATGCCTGCACCATCCTGACATGCTGCCTCCATCCAACCACCACCTGTCCATTGGGCCCCAAATTCTCTCTCTTCCCTGCCAGCCAGGTGGACCCCAAGAAGTTAGACTTCTGGCCAAGATTTCAAAGGCTCCATGGCTCCCACTTACCTAAAGCCCAGGAAGAGGGTCCTAGGGCACCAAGGAAAACCCCCCAAGCTCTGCCTGATTGGGCTAGTTAGGGTAAGATCTAGCTCTGCTTTGCAGGCCTGGATTAGACAAGGGCAAGTATGAGGATGCCTCCTTCCCAGCCATCACACTTCCTATGTTTCTCCCTGCAACCTTGGAGCCCTTATGGTCTGCATCTTTTCCTCTGGGTACTGCAAGGCAAGGCCAATGACCACTCAGCTACCAGCCACCAGCCCTGCCCTATGCCAGATGTTTAAGGTGATGGGACCCCAAAGCTCCATGTGTTGTAAGAGATTGGGCTTTCAGGTTCCTAGCTAAATGGTGTGTGCATGTATGTGTGTGCGCACGGGCACATGTGTATATGCACACACGTGTGTGTGTGTGTGTGTGTGTGTGTGTGTGTGTAACCTGTACCCTAATAGTAGTACACTCCCAGAAAACTATGGGCTTTCTACTAGGGTGGGGAAAGAAGGTGACAGGCTCTACTGGAGGGCCTGGGGACTGTACTTGACAAGGTGAGGTAGAGCATCTGCTTCAGACTCACAAGAAAGAATTCTCAAGCTCAGCTGGGATGTCTGCATGGGGGCTGTGGGATGACAGCAGAAGTCCAAAGCCCATCTACTCACTGCCTACAGGGACAGACAGACTAGGGCATTTTTGCTGGCATGGGAAAAGAACAGGTGTCTCTCCTCCACTCCTGTTATGCCCTCTCCCCTGCAGAAACTGGTATGGTGACCCTACCTGATGGGTGGGTTGCTCAGAGGTGGCAAGCAAGGTCCCAGTGTGTACTGAGGGACCTGGCAGTGGCCATAGTTTCTGCCCTCTCCCAGCCCACAGTTAGGCCCTTAGGTGGGATCTGAGACCCCATGAAGCCAGGACACCTAGCCTAAGGAGAAACACAAATCCCATGCACTCTATCCACTTCATACTCTGAAATGCCAAGGCACAGTCAGTAAGAATGTCTGGGTCAGATCTTCCTCAACAGAAGCCCCACGTGACCAAAATGTGTTCCTAAATAAGTCTTGCCAGCAGTGGAAATAACCCCCGAATCCCACCCTAGGGCTCATATAGCATGGCTGTGTCAAAAATTGCACCTTGTCCTTATATTCTGTGTGCCCATAGAGGTGCCCAGCCAGCACCTGCCAGTTAGTCAAGCCATTTTATTCCTTTAGAAGAGGCAAACTTAATATTGAAAAAAGAACATTCAAGTTTGTCAGTCCTGGGTTTAAACCTAAGATCTGCCATCTCCTGGCTGAGTCACATTAAGTGAGTCCTTGACCTCTCTAAGCCTCCAATTTCTCATTAACCAAAATGAAGGTCTTCTGTAGTGCCTGTCTGCCTTACCTACCTCACAAGCCCTGGTTGGGGGGTGGTCATTTACTTGTCTATTCAAAAGAGATTTATCAAGTGCCTACCACGTGCCAGAAACTGTTCTGGGGCCTCGGGTGCTACCATGAATAGAGGACGCAAATTCTTTGCCTTTGAGGAGCATCCTTTCTTGAGGCAGAATAGCCAATAAACAAACAGCTCATATAACATCAAGTGGTTTGTAATTACTGTAATGATAAAGCCAAATGAGGGAGCAGAGGGTCAGTACAGGGGAGCCATGGCTATGTCTGCCCCATCTTCTTGCCCTGCAGAGTCCACATGGTTCCTTGTTTGTGAGTGCCCCAGATGGGCAGGCAATGCAGGACACTGATCTGAAAACCCAGTGGCCTGGTCTATTTCTGTCCTGGGACCCTGTCCCTGATCCAACTCAGATCCTAGCCTCCCTTGCTTCCCCAGATTCAATTCATGAACTGGGCAAAAAGCTGGCTCTGCTTTCTCTCCCACCAATCTCCTCAGCTGCCTCCCAGCATTCAGCCTGGGCAACAGCTCAGACATGGATCCCACCCACAGGCTAAAAGGCAGTCTTCCACCCAACAGTTTCCGCAGTCTCCCACCCAACAGACTAAAAGGCAGCAGCTCAGAATCAGCTCAGGCTTCACTGAAGTGGTACTAATATCATCTCCTATCACCTGACAGGAGAGGAGGAAGGAATGAAATCAGCTTGGTCTCCCATAGGCACTCCAGAGCTCAGCCTTTCCCCACCAGCCTCTTCGCCAGGATGCCAAGGGCACTGTGGTGTGGAGGGTTGAGTACCCACAGAGGAACAGAGGGATTGTGGGGATGTCCTCAGACTAGGGGGAAGTTGAAGTGGCAGAGCAGAGGGACTGCCTCATGAGGCCCTTCATGAGGGTCTCTCCTCAGCAGATGTTTCTGGGAACTAGGGGCCTAGCAGCAGCTCTCATTACCCCTCCTAAATGTGTTTTCTTTTGCTTTTATGTTTGGATGAGTTAACATTGATGGAGCTGCTACACACATTTAAAATTGTTGAGAAAAAAATTTTTTCTGGTTGCAAAAGTTAATCAAGCTTATTATAAAATTTGAACGATACAGAAAAGTAGTAGGAAGACAAAAATATATTTCCTACCACCCACTCCCCAGGTAGAATCCTTGTTCACATTTTGGTTTATTCCCTGCTCTCATTCTTCTATGCCTCACTCTAGAGCTCTGTGTAGCTATACCAATACCTACACACACACTCTAATATACTTAAGAACACAGATAATAATAGCAGCTAACACTGACTGTAGGCCTGCTCTATGCTAGGCCTGGTCTTCTGCACTATACATGTATTAACATGATTATCCTTCCCAACAAACCTTAGAGGTAGGTACTATTATTAACCTCATTTTCCTTCTGAGAAAAGTGGGGTAAAGGGAGGCTGAATATCCAACCCAAGGTCGTACATCTAGTAATTGGCAGAGCTGGAATATATATACAGATGGTCTCGACTTCTAGAATCTATGTGCTTTTAATTTTTTGTAATGTTTAATGAGAGACAGAGACACAGAGTGTGAGTGTGGAAGGGGCAGAGAGAGAGTGAAACAGAATCCGTAGCAGGCTTCAGGTTCTGAGCTGTTAGCTCAGAGCCCTATGGGGGGGGCTTGAACCCATGAGCCATGAGATCATGACCTGAGCCAAGGTCAGATGTTTAACCAACTGAGCCACCCAGACGTCCCTGGAATCTATGTGTTTAATAACAATACTAGACTGTCTTAACATGTATAAAATTATAAAATATATATCCAAAAGATCATGTACAATGTGCATATCTGGTTTAAGAGACAGTAGTAAAATGAGCATTTGTGGTATCACAACCCATATTACGAAATTGATTGTCACTGTTCATGCTTTTTTTTTCCCTTTCTGCTTCACAAGCTACCAGGCACATGTTCCTTTATTGCTCCAACTCTTAAATTATATGACTCTTTAAACAGTAATAAGGATTCCTCCTCCTTGGCCTCCAAAATCCTCTTGGAATATTTGCCTGCCAATGACTTATGGTAAGGCATGGGGCACACTGCTCTGCCCCTTCTGAGCCAGGCCCCTGGACACAGTGGCTGTCTCATCTAGGATGGGTGGGTGGTCTGGATGGGTGGGTGGTCTGGATAGCTTTCCAGGCATGCATTTTCTCTTGCTGATACCCATCAGCCTGTCCTCTGGCAAATAGGAGAGAACAAGAAAAAGAGATAAAGGGGCGCCTGGGTGGCTCAGTCTGTTAAGCCTCCAACTTTGGCTCAGGTCAGATCTTAGCTCATGGGTTCAAGCCCCGCGTCAGGCTCTGGGCTGACAACTAGCTCAGAGCCTGGAGCCTGCTTCCAGTTCTGTGTCTCCTTCTCTCTCTGCCCCTCCCCCTCTCATGCTCTGTCTCTCTCTGTATCAAAAATAAATAAAACATTAAAAAAAAGAAAAAAGAAAAAGAGATAAAGGGAGGAAGGGAAGGACAAAGGAGGAAGGGAGGAGGTATGAGGTATGCCTTCACAGAGCTCTGAGTTGGTTCCTGGGGCCCAGACTTTGGGGCCTAAAAGTGCTGGGAGAGCACAGGTGGGTTGCCTTCTCCAACTCAGCTGTAAGCCCCAATGTGGGGGACTGTCTCCTTCAAATGGGAGAGGTAGGTACTAAGTACTTGCATTCCAATGGACTGGGAGGCATTCACTCATCCTTTCCTTCAACACATTTTTTAAACATCTTCTACATGCTAAACACTGTGATGTGTTCTGGGACACAGCAGCAGAGGAGACAAACACCATTCCTGCTCCCATGGAGGCTTTAATCTAGTGGGAGGACAGACATTGAATGACTACTGCCCAAATAATGATGTAATTATGGTTGACATTAACACTCTGAAGAGGAGGTGTGGAGCTGCAAAAAGGGTATATGACAGAGGTTCCTGAGTTAGCCTGAGGGTCAGGTCTGGATACTGAGAGCACTTAAGAACTAGGCCTGCCTCTATTGCAGGTTGGTAGAGGATGGGGATGGGGAGGGCTAGCAGGACCCCTGTCCACTTAACGTCATTATAATTGGCACATGTACCCCAAAGAAAGCAGCACTTTCAACAATAGCCAAATCATGGAAAGAGCCTAAATGTCCATCACCCGATGAATGGATCAAGAAGATGTGGTATATATATACAATGGAGTACCACATGGCAATGAGAAAGAATGAAATCTGGCCATTTGTAGCAATGTGGATGGAACTCGAGGGTGTCATGTTAAGTGAAATAAGTCAGGCAGAGAAGGACAGATACCATACGTTTGCACTCATAAGTGTAACAGGAGAAACTTAACAGAGGACCATGGGGGTGGGGAAGAGGAAAAATAGTTGGGGAGAGGGAGGGAGGCAAACTATGAGAGACTCTTGAATACTGAGGGCTGATGGGGGAGTGGGAGAGGGAAAGGGGGGTGATAGGCATGGAGGAGGGCACTTGTGGGGATGAGCACTTGACAATAAACTATAAAAGAAAAACATAAAGGCCCCTAATCTGCTGGATGGTGGCCTTTGACCTGGAACCAGCTGAATTTTGTATCTTTGCCCCCTTCTTCCTTCTACAGTCACTCCCAGGGAGAAGGCTTGGTGCTGCTCCTTTGTTTAGTCCTACCCCTAGTGGCAGGCACTCTGAATGAATATGGTGGGCGGCCACTGAGGTGAGTTACCCAAGTCAAATCCCTCCCTGGTGATTAGGCATTAGAGTGCCAGGACTTGCCCACATTCAAGCTCTCCTTTTTGCCCAGCCTTGAGCCTCATTGTCAGTCTCTGCCCTTCCTGGGGGCCTTCTCTCCTCATTCTGCACCCACATAAGTCCCCAGACTCTTCCTTCTGTTCCAGAAGACATTGGGCAAAAACAAGCTAAAAAGTCAGGCATCTAGAGCAAAGTCAGACTCAACTTGGGGTCCCAGGTAACAGAAAAAGGCCTTTTCCACTTCTTGCCCATTCATTCATCCTTCATGGAAAGTGTTTAAATAGCAGAGTATAATGGTTAAAAACATAGGCTTCTGTGGCAGATAGTCAGTGTTTGCATCCTGACTGTGCCAGTTAATAGTTGTGTAGCCTTGGGTAGGTTACCTGGGATTTATTGTCCTATCCTAAAGATGAAGATGATGATGCTAGTACCTGTATCACCGAGTGTTCAGAAAGACTAAACGGATAAATGCTTGCAAAGTGCTTAGAATAGTATCTGGAACTAAATAGTAGATGTAAATATTAGCTCTCTGTAGCTTTGCTATCTCCCAGGGCCTGAGGCAAGAAGCAAATGTTGCTCTGAACTCTGTCCTGAGCATCACCAAGCAAACCTATTTTCCAGAGTATGGAGGCTGACAACAGTTGGTTTCTTTGCTCTGTCAGAGATTCATAGAATCTACACTTGTCACAGCTAGAAAAACCTTGAGAGACCATCCAGGTCAGCCACTCACCCCTCTCCAGTGGATGGGACAGTAAAGTCCAGGGAGTCAGCAGACAGTGTGTGACAATGTCATACAGAGAGTGAGTGATGGATATGGGGCTGTGACCTTGGTCTCTTAGTCACAGCAATATTCTACATTGGTAACTAAGCATTTAAGCTTTGGATTCAAATCTGGGCCTTGAAACTTGGTAGCACTTGGCATTGTGACCTCAAGTAAGGAACTTAACTTATGGGAGCATCAGTTTCCTGGTCTATAAAATGGGAATAATAATATCTGAAATCTACACCATACGTATGTTGAGGGGATGAACTATAATAATGAATGTTAAGTGCTCACTGTAGGACCTGGCAGAAAGTAACACACGTTAGGTTCTATTCATAAGTCAAAGGTCTTTCACTGCACCAGGATGCTGGTAATAGTGCTGGTGCCCAGGTGGTGCTCACTGAGCAGGCCAGGACGACCCCAGGGGCTCACCAACTGACTCTGTGCCCACTTGGCTGGCCTATCAATTCTTCCCCTCTGGGCTCAGGCCCTCTGTGCCTGCTGTGAAGGCAGCCTGACTGGCTTAAACTAGAAATGACCTGTCAGGAGCCTGGCTGAGTTAGATGCATTCAGGCTTAAGGACAAAGGAGATGCCAGGTGGTAGAGTGAAGGTATCACCCATTTGCTCTGCCCTATGGGGAGAGCATGGCTTTCTCTGTCTTCTTCCTCAGGCTGAGCCAGACCGAAGACCCAACTTCCTTTGAGGTCATTTCTGGAGTCCCTTTGAGACACTGTTGTTCCCTTCATAGGCCAGCTCACAGACCAGGTGGAGCTGGAGCCATTTTACAAAAAATCTGTAGCAGAATGTCTGTTCCAGCATTCCTCCAGCCTGGCTGCATGTTAGAATCCTCATGTGGAGAGCTTTGAGAATGCTCATGCCAAGGGTCCACCCAGCCTGCTTTATTGATTAAGACTGAGTCTTGGGCATGGACGTTGTGTTGAAGCTCCCCACATGATTCTGATGAGACCACCTACACCAGACTCTGCAGAAGGTATAGCATGTGATTCCAAGATGCTTTGGCTAAAGGTCCTGGCCTCAAGAGACATCCAAGCTAGTGGGGAGATAAGAAAAAACACTAAGGAAATGGGATATGTGCTCTGATATAAAAGTATGTGAAAGCATGTTGGCAGCACAAATAAACATTACCTGGGCTGTTTTGCAGAGGAGGTAACATTTGGACTTGAATCCTCCATGTAGACAACAATCAGGGAGTATGTATTGAGCACCTACTATGAACTATAGACAGTTCCCAGTGTTGTAGATACAGTAGTGATTAAGAGGAAGTCCATATCTTCTTGGAACTTCCATTCCAGTAAGCATGTCTTGTGAATGGTCAGTGGGAAGTTGACAGGCATGGAGACAGCAGAAAGGTATTCCAGGGAGATGGACTATCACAAGCAAATGGGCGGGGAAGAAAAGGCCTTGTTTGAATAAAAATGTTTGATGTGGCCAAAGCTCTGGCATCAAAATCAGAAATGGAGGGGTGCCTAGGTGGACAGTTAGTTAGCGTCCAACTTTGGCTCAGGCCATGATCTCACAATTTGTAAGTTTAAGCCCTGTGTTGGGCTCTGTGCTGACAGCTGAGAGTCTGGGGCCTGCTTTGGATTCTGTGTCTCCTTCTCTCTCTGCCTCTCCCCTGCTCATGCTTTGTCTCTGTCTCCCTCTTTCTCTTTCTCTCTCAAAAACAAATAAACTAAAGATTTTTTTTAAAAAAGTAGAAGTGACAAAAGATGGGAAACAAAATCTGGGCAGGACTCAGATAATGAAAGTAAGTACATGAAGACCCAGTCAAAGAGCTGGAATTCATCTCGAGGACAACAGGAGCCATGTCAAGATTATGAGCATAGGAATGACCAGCTCAGATATGGGTTTAGAATGATGACTCTGGGGCCATGCAGAAGAAGCTGGGCCACTGGCTCATCCTAGGTGATTCTTTCTCTTGACCCTGCTTCAGTCAAGATCCTACAGTGTTGATTTTTCTTGAAGGAGGGCCTACTTGAGGCATGGGTTGGAGGCAATGAACTATAATATCTGTTGGATATTCTCTTCCAACCTTGTGTAAGTATTAACTTATTTAATTTCCACAACACCCTTTTAGGTAGGCACAATTCTTATCCCCATGTTATAGATGGTGAGCCTAAGTCTCAAAGAAATGAATCCATTTTCTGAAGGTCACATAGATGGTAAGTCACAGAGCCAGGATTTGATCCCATGGAAGTTCATACTCTTAAACACTATCCTATACTGCTACTTTGAGATAGCTATCAACTTCCAGAACTCACTGTCTTGAAGGAGTACCATGATGGCATTGCTGCAATTCCTGTGCTTCCAGGAAGGCAAAAGACATTTAACCACATTTTGAGCTTGAGATTTGTCCTCTTCAGGGGAAAGAACCTTGTTGATGCAAGACCAGCTTTGACTTGTTGGTAATTTTAGGCTCTGATCATCTTGACCATCCTACACAGCATCCTTATCCTGGACAGCTTCTCCTCAAACCCATTGGGGCAGTTTGTAGAAATACAAGAAGGATATATGGTTTTTCCATGCCTAGCACAGTTCCTGGCACAAAGGATGGTATTCAATAGGTAGTTAGAGGTTGGATGAATAAATGAATGAACCAATAAATGAATGGTGCATTGAGTTAAGCCCACTTGGCAGCACCTGTAAAGTAATACAGTATAGTGGATAAGAACCCAGAAGGGCTGGGTTCAATCTTGGCTTGACCAAGTACCAGCTGGCTGACTGTCTTAGGCTTCCTCTCCTTCCTCCCTAGGCTGTTTTGACAGGTTGAAATGAGAGCTACAAAGGTAAGACAGTACCTAGCAGACGCTGAGTCCTTAATAACTAGTAGGTCTTTTGACATTTGGGAAGCCCCTTTGAGAACTTAATAAACACTCTTGACTTCCTCCCCAGAATAATCCACCAAGCTGCCCAGTTTTTCATATAAGATAAGGAGTTTAGGGAATCTTTAATGACCGGACCACATATTCAACAGTCTGGCTCCAGGTGCCCTCTCAGTGTTGAGGAACAGTGTGGTCTTTGCTCTCCACTTGGCTTACCCCTCCATAGGAGCTGCATGTTGGGAAGAGGGAAGTTTGGGAAGAGAATTTCAAGGAGGCTTGGGGAGAGTCAGGACAAGGGAGGAAATTCCCTTGCCAATTTGAGCCTGTCTGGCTCCACCACCCTGTCCTCTCCCTTCCAAAGCCAGACTCTGGGTTGGTGAGGCTATAGAGGCTACTGGTTTTAGACCAACTTGGACCTGGACAATAGGGGGAGCTGGAGTTAGGAAACAGCAAGGAATACCAGCTGTTAAATAACCCCTCAGTCAGGCATGGGCTGGGGCCTCCACAGCCGGCTTCTCCTTCACTCCACACATGAGATTGCATGTACCAGAAGAGACATAAGCCCCATTTTCAGATGAGAAAGCAGGCTCAGAGAGGGGAAAACAAGTATAAGGCCCCTGCATCCAGAATGGATGAGTTGTAAATGGAACTCCAGCCTTCCTCACTCAGATGCCTTATTCCCTTCTCCCCACCATCTTGCCTCAAGGGAAGGCATGGCTCCCAGGCCAGCTGGGCACAACTTTGTCCTTCTGGTGGACATCAGTGAGTGAGGGGCCTCAGACACCCAGGCCTGAGCATCTCCTTCCTGCCCTATTCAGGTCTCAGGCCAACTGAGCTGTGTTGGGAACAGCAGCCACCCATCCAGAGGGGGTGTAGAGCCCCAGCTGAGTTTATTAAGAGCAAAAGATGACTCCAGCTGCACAGGAAACTCAGTCACCCTGAATATGTATTTATTCTTTCCCTACCCTCCCTCCTACCTCCTTTTCCTCTTCCTGCCTCCTCCCTATCTGCCTTCCTACCTTCTATCTCCTCTTACAGCTGCATACTGTGAGCTGCCCTCCACCCTCACCTCCTCTTCTCCCATTACCAGCTCTAGACCAGCCAGCTTGTTCAGGATTGCTCTCATCCTCTGCCTCTAAAATCAGGCATACTTGAATAGCAAAGAGAGAGGCCCAAGCCTCTTCCCTCTGGTAGGGAGCCACAAGCTAGAGGCGGCCCTAGAGATCAGCTTGTCCAATCCTACTCTCCCTTTTTCATAGGTGGGGAAACTAAGCCCAGAAAGAAGGTAAGACTGTGCTCAACAGCTGTAACAGAGCCAGAAGTAGAAATCCAGATGCCGAAAGCAAAATTTCAGGGGGCTTTGGTGACATGATATCACAGGTGATGGAGGAGGCACTAGGAACTTGGAGCACCTGGGGCCATGCCTACACCAACAAAGTTCAGGATAGACTGACACCCACTGTTGGTCTAGAATCCTAGAGCTATAGGCTATCTGAGGCCACAGTACCCATGAAGGTCATCTAACCCTATCCCTTGTGACTCAGAGATGGAAACAAAGGATCAGTGCCAAAGAGGTCTTTCATCCTGAACCATGGAGCCCCATGGCCAGCCTGGAAATTCTCCAATGGGGATGAGCAATAGATGGAAGGGGAAGGATTCATGTTTGACAAGAAATTACTTCCTGCCAGCAGGCTTCATGGGCTAATGGAAATGGGTGAACAAAAGTGGCTAGAACTTTCCCCAGAGATCTCTCAGAAAGAGATCAGCCAGGGGCCCTCAAGATTTTGTCCCTTGGTCGCATCATTATATGTGGCACATGGGTAGGATACCTCCATTGGGGAGGAGCCTGGGAATGGAGGTGGCAGGCAAAGGAGCCTTTGCTCAGCTAGAAACAAAGTCTCCATTAACCCAACCTGACACATTGCTATTAGCTTCTCCTATGCTAAGTTACACAAAGATAAACTTGGGGCTGGGAGAGAAACCACACCAATTAGCGTCAGCTCCAGACCCACCGCACCATGACCGGGGCAGGGACAGGCATTTGTGAGGTAGTTCTTTCCCTTCTTATTTCTTTTTTGGAACTTTTATTGCCCTGCCTTGCTTTGGAGTGCCAAGGACACAATATGGACTTGTCACTTCTCCACTAAGCCAACACGAACCCCTGCAAGCTTGAAAACAAGGTGGCAGGAGTAGGGAGCCTTCTTTAGTATCTTGGAGTTGGGGGTGACTAAAAGAACAGGGAGGAAAAGAGGAAAGCATCATTCAAAGCATCAATGGGGAATAAAATTAAATAAGAGCTTTAATAAAACTAACTGGATCTCACTTTGTTGCCAGAGCATGTTCCTAGTCACTGGTCTCTGAGCCCTGGCATCTCTGACAGTCTACATGCCAAGGGTAGTGGGACAGCGACTGGTGGGGAACTAGAATCTGCAGGTGGGTCTCTGTTCTCAGGATGGAGTCATGGGACCAGCATGACCCAGGCACCATCTATGGGCCAGGAACTTTGCTGGGCACATCACTCTTCTCCTTTCATTGAAACCTCACAATACTGCTCTGCAGTTGGGATTATCAGTCTCATTTTGTAGATGAGGCAACTGTAGCCCAGAGAGGTTGAACAACATGCTGTAGGCTATGTAGTTAAGAAATGGTAGAGAGCCCAACTTGAGCCCAGGTCTTTTGGACCCGCTTCCCCAGGCTTCTGCCACAGACTGTGGCATCTGAAGTGCGTTTGGAAGGGAATTGATGAGAAGCCAGAAGCAATAGAGGAATCCCTTTCTTTTCATAGATCACTGATCAGTTCTGGGGACCACAGGCCTTGCCCAGGTTGAATGATACAGCTCCTTTGTTCCCACCCTATCTGTTCATTTGCTGATCTATCTCAGTGCCTAGGAAACATGCCCTCTCCCTGCTGTTGGATGTAGGGACAGGTGATAGCAGATCTCAATCTGTCCTTAGTCCATGGCCCAGGAAGGAACAGGCCTCTGACTCAGACACAGGAGCAAGTTTGAAGTGCAGACACAACCTTGTGGTTCAGACAGCCTAGTTCAGACTTTAATCCTCGCTTAATAATATGCTGGTGGTGGGACCTCTGGCAAGTTGCTTAATTCCCCTGTCTATTCCTTTCCCACATCATAAAGTTGGGGTAATCATAGCACCCACCCCATGGGACAGTTGTGAGGATTACATGGGTTAATACTTGTGAAGTACTTAGAACTGGGTCTGGCACATGGGGAGTGCCATGTAGATGTTAACTTTCATCATTATTGAGTGTCACAAGAAATCTTTGCATCACCAACCAAAACACCGCCCAGCAGCAAGCCTTGGGGGACTTACTGTAATGATTCCATGAGAATTGGGATTGCCCAGTAGCAGGGTTGGAGTGCCCACTCTAAGGATTCAATATGAAGGGCTATTGCTTGGGGCAGTCCTTGCTAGATCTACTTTATTTTTTTAATGTTTTTTATTAATTCTTAAGAGAGAGAGACAGAGCATGAGCAGGGAAGGGGCAGGGCGAGAGAGGGACACAGAATCTGAAGCAGACTCCAGGCTCTGAGCTGTCAGCACAGAGCCCAACACAGGGCTGGAATTTACAAGCCCTGAGATCATGACCTGAGCCAAAGTCAGACGCTCAATTGACTAAGCCACCCAGGCACCCCATTGCTAGATCTACTTTACCAGGTCTCTCAGATCACTTGGGAACTATCAGGTTGAACCATAAAAAACTGTGAATGCTTGACCTTGACCTAGAAAAATGATAATTTCATATGGTTTAATCTAATAGCATTTTGAGATAGGTAAGGGTTGGTTCAACCCTCGCTCATTTCTTACCTCCTCAGCTGAGGGAAGTTGCTAAGTATATTTGACCCATTTCTACAAAGAGCAAATGATTGGTTTCCAATAGATGCTTCTAAAGTGCTTAAAAACTGAACTCCCTTGAGAAGTTGAAACATTTCTCCTGAAGCCAATTTTGCACAATTAGAGCTCTTGATATTTAAAGCCAAGAGAGATTTTAGGAAAAAAACCTATTTTTATATATCTGAAGATGAGTGGTGAGTAATCAAAGATATGGATAGCATTGCTGAAGGAGCTGGAAGGGGGGAGTCACTGGAGATGGTGTCTGTGACCCTGGGACACTGCCATACCTTATGTAAACTAAATAGAAGGGAAAGCAACCAAGTCCCTGCCATCTCGCTCCTTGATGGCCCCATGATTTACAGAAAATGGTTTAAGGAAGAAATACATGTGTATGTGGGGTGTGTGTTGTCCTCTTTCATCTCTACTTTGCTGTTCATTCCAATGATGTCACTGGTACATTATGGTTCCTCTGAACCTGTCTTTCCTCTAGAAGCTCCATGAAGTCAAAGACCACATCTGTCTTGCCTTTGAATCCTCAGCACTTTGCACATTGCTGGGCACAAAGTAAGCCCTCAATAAACATTTTCCAAATGAATTCATTCAAAAGTAAATGAAGCAAGTGGGTTCTTTCTTGCCTAGCAATCGTTTCCAGGAGGAAACAATGAGGTTGTATGAAAATCCTTTCTAAGAACTTGAAGTGCCACATGAGTGGGGATATCATGGATGTTGTGCAGGATTGTGTCAAGGTTCCCAAATGCAGTCAGAGCCTGAGTTCTCAGAATGATAAAAGCCAAGGAAGAAGAAGAGTCTGAGAGGCAGGACATGGCCGCCTTAAAGTGAAAACAAGGAAAATTCGGTTAATAGCTGCACTGAGAGGTGACAAAAATGTAGGGTTTATCGGCCTCCAGAAGGAAGGATTTAGATCAGGCCTTCCATATGCTGTGGTGAGGTGAGGCAGAGTGTGGATATCCTTCTCTGGGTATCTTCAAAAACAGAAGGCCTCTGCTCCCATTACACCAACTCATCCACTTATAGGCAGTGGGGCCTTGGGCTAATCTCATCTCCTCCGTGCACCTCAGTTTCTCCATCTGCAGCTGGGGTGGTGGGTCAGTAGCAGACCTCATGGTCTCTACAGTTCATTACAGCTCTTAAAGTCTGGAATTCTGTCTGGAGGCTGGACTATACTGGCATAACATTAGAAGGATGTAGACGGCTATAAAATTGGTAGAATCCCTGGAGATAGAGAATCCTGCAGGGAAGCCCCTTCCCCCAGCCCTCTACCTCCTGCCCTTTTAACTGCTGCAACCGCAACACTCCCCTGCTCCCCAAACCCCCCGCAGCTCTGTCTGGAGGCCCCATTCACTGACCAGCTTTGTTTGCTTCTAATAAAGTTAATCACACTCCTAATTTGTATGTAATGAAAAGATAAAAGGGAGACATGGAGGCAAACCTTTCACTGGAGTGGGAGCAGTCCAGTTCCAGGGCTGTCAACCACCTCCCTTCCTCTGCCTTCATTGCCTTGCCCATCCCCAGAGTCTGAGCTGCTGTCTGGGCCCTAGCTCAGCCCAGTTGTCCCTGCAGTTCCCCCAAGGGAGCCTTCTGAGGCTTGCTTGCTCTGCCTTCCACCCTGCCTGTGGCGTAGAGCAAAGACTCCCACCCCTTCCTTTGCCTGTGGTGGAGAGCAAAGATTCCCACTGCCTCTGCACATAAGTCCTGATGAACCCCAGAGCCCACCTTTGTAGTACTCCCCATACCCAAAAGCTGATCAGCTCCTTGAAGGAAAGGATTGGCTCATGAATAGGCACACAGCAATTAGCAGCAAAATTTAGATGATCCATTCTTGACCATGTGTCCACCTGGTCTCTGGGAATGCCTTGGATTCCTTAATGAGAACAGAGGGGAAATATTTAGAAGGGGAGTGGTGATTTGATTTGATTCAACTGTGGGTCTATACTTCTCTCCTACTCCTTGACACACTTTCTCTTTCACCAGTCCCACTCAGCTGCTTGGTCATCTCATCCCAACTCTGCCACTAGCCTTGGGGCCATTTCTTTCACTTCCCTGGGCCTCAACTTCACTATCCATCCATCCATCATCAAGACAGGTAAAGAGTTTAGTCTTTGAGGGTGGTGATAGAGACATAGCTAATTGTAAGAGTAGGGGAACCTAGGTCCCAGAATGCTGGAGAAGCTTGGGGGACTGCTCCTAGGTGGCCAGCGCCTCCCCTCCCCCACCCTGATAACAGACTCCCTGACTCCTGGGGCAATTCCCCTGTACCCACCCATCCCAGAGTCAGCTTCCATGAGAAGCTATCTCCTGCAGTACTGGTTTGAGGGAGATGAGGCAGGAACCCTAGGCTCCTCAAGAGGACTGTGACAAAGGGTGGAAGCAGCAGGGGCCACCTCCATCTCCAGACCTTGTCTCAGACACCTATGTCCCAAGACCTCAACTGTCTCCAGTAGAAGGATGGAAGTAAGGCTTGTGGGGGTTGGGGGTGGCTTAACACACCAGGAAGAAGTGAGGCTGCAGTGCAAGCCGCCCTTCCAGTGCCCTCCCTGGTCCAGGTCAGGTAAGGCACAGTCTGGACTTCAGACCCAGATGGGGGTATGGAGAGAGCAGCTCCACTGGAGGGGGGCTCCCAGCATGGCACGCCTAAGCAGAAATCTGGAAGCTATTGGGCTCGTGCGTTTCTGCAATCCAATGTGAATGCCGTGCCCAGTTCATTTCCTCTAAGGAAATACAACCTCAGGGGATAATTAGAGCTTTTTTGTGTACACAATCCCATATTGTTTATCCAACACAAATTTAAAAACATGGGCCCTGAAAACATGGAACGAGAGATAAAGGAGATCTCTTCCTCCTCCTCCTCCTCCTCCTCCTTCTTCTCCCTCCCAGCTGGATCTCATTACCCTGCCTGGCCACACCAGGCCAAGCCCTAGCCCCTGCCTCACCCCCACCCTGCTGGCTCCTGCTCCTCACACGGTCTGTGCACCCCCAGACCTAGTCCCTCAAAGCCAGGGCCTGAGATCCTTCCTAGCCTTCCCCTGTGTCTATCTGCCTATATTGTTCTGTTATGAAAGGTGGCTCTGGATCAGGCTTCTCTGGCCGAAGGGGGTGCTTGACAGAATGCCCACTTGTCCATGTGTCCCCTCAAGCCCTCCCATTGAGGAATGTGGGAAATGCCAGCCTGAAAACACAACTCAGCACCCAGTAGCAGAGGCAAGTGCCCTGGGAATTTCTGGGAAGGAAGGGCTGGCTCTCTTGGCCTTGGCCTTGGCCCTTGGTCCCTTCTGCTGCCCAGATGCACCTCACCCAGACAACAGGGAGCCCAGTCAGCCTGGTCTGGGGACATCTCCACAAAGCCCAGTCCCTATTTCCCCAGGCCTCAGCCCAACAAAGGAGGATTCTCCACTGGGGTGGCTTAGGGCAGAAGGAAGGAGGGTTGTGGGTGGAAAATAGCTTCGGAGTCCAAGGTTGGCCATGTCCATGAAAGCCCTATTATTTCTAGGGTTGCTAAATATTTTGCTCAGCATGGCCAATTCAGCTCCCCTCACTTCCCTGTCTCCCCCTAGGAATAGCTCCACATTCCAACACTGCACAACCAGCCTTTCTCAACCAGGGAGGCAGAATGGGAGTTGCATGGGCAAGGAGGGGCTGAGGAGGAGGGAGGGTTACAGAGGGAAAACTCACCTTTCCCAAGCCTTGCTGGTTGAGAGTCCCCACGGATGATAGTGCATCCTCAGCTCTGACCTCCCATTTTTCTTGTATCATAGCCTCCTTCTCAGGGGGTTCTAGTTCCAGTGTGCATGGGGGGAGGGGGGCCACCTGGGCTTTTCTTGGGGCTAGGAAGGTGTTTGTCTATCCACTGGCAGCTAAGCAGTATGGCCTCTCTGTTTCCCAGGGTCCAAGGCTGCCAAGGACAGGCCTCTCTGTTTTATGCCCCTGACCTACCTGCCCCCACCTCAGTCACTAAGAAGGCAAGAGGGCTAGGAGAAGGAATGGACTCTCTACTGGGGGCCAGGCCATCCCACTCTCCCTCAGCCACAGAGCAGGGAGCTGGCAGGCTGACTGAGCAAAGGGTTTGAGTTGAGGTGGAATTTTCTCTGGTTGAAGTGAAGAGGAAGTTGTGTGAGCTGAGAACACATTCCCTGTCTGGTCTGTCCTTTCAGCTCTCCTGGTATTTTTTTTTCTTTTGGTTTGTCTCTGAGCTGGAAAGAACATGTGCTTGGCAGATTTTTTATTAACTCTGTAGCACTCGCTCTCTCTTGCTCTCTCTTGCTCTCTCTCTGTCTCTCTCCTTTTTGCTTGCTTGACAGAATTTAGATTAGACAAAACATGAGCTCATTTCTGCCTGAGAAAGAAAAAAGAAGGAAAACCACTTCCCCCTCCCCCACTTTCTCTTCCTCTCTAGCCTTACCCACCTCTGCTTATGGGGGACAGAGAAGGGCAGGCCTGCAGAGACAGCATCTCTAAGTCAGAGCTTGCAGTGCTGTTGCCCCCATGCTGTACCAGCAGTCAGCTTTGGAAGGCAGACCACAGTCTTGTGTCCGGGATGTGGGGTGAGGTAACAAGGAGGCAACCCAGAAGACATGGAGTTTTGAGGGGTAAATAGGCAAGGTGGGCCCTGCTGGGGTTGGCCAGTCCTCTGGTAGCATATATACCCAGCACCCAGGCCCCAGACCCTAACCCTACCTGGCACTCCCCTCCTTCTCTTTCCCTTTTTCTCCCTCCCATGGGTATTCCTGGACGGTTGCACTATTCCTCATCATCAAGATGCCCAATCAGCTCAGTATCTCTGAGCACTCACTGGGGTCCCCTCCTGAACTGCTAACCAATTCACTGGAGCCCCTCGTTTCTCTCTTCATGGATGCAGGCATATGGGATGGTAGCTTGGGAGGCCCATCTGAGATTAAAATCCCAGCTTTATCACTCACCTGCCAGGACTTGGTCTGATCATTTCCCTTCTCTGAACCTCAGTTTCTTGTCCATAAAACAGGGATAGTGAGATCTACATTATAAAATTATCCGGAGGTTTAAATAACATTTAAATCAGTTTTGGCCTCTTGAAATTGGTGAAAACAACTAGCCCAATCTGTGATACATTGTTGGTGTGCAATAAATCTCCTCCCCTTCCTTCTTCTCCTCTCTTCCTCTGTCTCCCCCTCCCTACATCCCTCCTCCTCCATCTGTCTCTCTCTGTCTCTCTTTCTTTCTTACCACTATACCCTCCATCACCCAAAAGAATACAGGGATAGAAAGGCAGCCGAAAAGACTGCACTCAGACATCAGAAAGTTCCCAGGTGTATAGTGGTTAGACCCTGAAAGAAAGGCCCCACTGGAATCTGGAGATTCACCTTCCAACATGAGACCCAGGAGAATTGCCCACCCAGGAAGCAGGTGGAGGAACAAGGAATCCAGGCCTGGAGAATCCGAAGCAGTGGAGTGCCCCTAGACTGGGGTGGTACAGGCCCTGGGTTGGGTCGCTCACTTCTCTGACCTTCAGTATTTCATCTATATGGTGGAAGAAGTGTTCCCCTCCTTGAAAAGCTGTCATGCAGTATCTTCATGGGTTTCTATGAGCTGCTCAGATGAGTCTCCCTTGTCATTGCAAAGCAGTAGGAAGGAAGAGCCAGAGGAGGTTTCTGGGGCTGCCCTAGGAGCCAAGGCTGCTGGGTCCTCAGGGACCCTCACAGCCATCCTGGCAGACAACAGTCCAACCTAGTGGGGGCTGCAGGCCAGCCTGGTGGGCCCCTCTGTGTCAGTGAGTCCCCCAATCCTTCACAGCTACCCCTCTCCAACACCCACTGGCCCACCCACCCATGAGCTATCCCTTAGCCAAGCAGGGCAGTATTGCTCCTTTAATCTCGTTTTATAAATTAATCCCTCTCTTCCCTTAATCATTTTCATTGCCTGCCTCTGAACCCATTCCAATCCATTTCTTACCCCAGCACCTTCTCCCACTTATCATCCTTTTCTCATTCTCTGGCTGCAGAGGGGCCTCCCATGGGGCCTACTGAAGCCTCCATATTAATGTCCATGGGTGAGAAGGTGAGCCTCCCATGCCCAGTGGGTCTGGCCCCCTTTACTTCTGGCTCCTGGGAGACAGGAGTCCATTATGGGGGCTAGAATCAAACACACCTGGTTAGAAACTCTAATGGGGCTGCCTTGGGAAGTCCCTCTACATCTCTGGGCCTCACTCTTCCTCATCTTTAAAATATAGCATCTGGCAGGGGTTTGGGAGGAAAGCAAGGGCACATTTTAGTCATTCTTTTCACTTCAGGGGAGGACAGGTCTGCAGAGTCAGCTCTCCCCTAGGCCCTCTCTACATGTCTCCTCACCTGGGCCCTGCTCCCACATCCCTGGAGTTCCCTAGTATGTTGGACACAGGGCTGCGCAGCTCACCTTGGTCAGAAACAAGAACCCCAACCCCATTGCTGTTGGCCTCTCTGGAGAAGGCTTTCCCTGTAACAGGAAGGAAGCAAGCTAGACCTGGGAATGCATGCCAGCAATGGGGATGGTAGAAAAGGGCCCCATATGGTAGGTATGTAGTAGGGCCTCTGTCCCAAAGCTCAAAGGAATGGACAAGATGCTGGAAGCTTCTCTTCACCTCATCCCCTAGATTCTCTCTGGAGAAGGCAGCCCCTCTGTTTGGCCACCTGGGCCTCAAATGGTTAAGACAGGATTAAGGGGACTCACTCCATGTAGTACCTGCTTTGATAGGCCTTGGAATTTTCCTAACAGCCTTATGAGACTGGCTAAGAGGGTTTATCTCCATTTTCCAAATGAGAAAGCTAAGGCTCACAAAGCTGAAAAAACTTTCTGAAGTGAGTGCCCCTGCCATGCTGGGCACTTGTGGATTCAGCAGCAGGGAACAAGGGTGACATGTGGCAGAAGCAGTTTTGAACCCTGGTCTATCTGATGCCAATGCCTGGGTTTATGACCAATACACTAAGATGCTCCACATTTCAGAAACATTCTAGTCATATGACATTCTAGTTGTATGACAAAGGAGGAGGCCAATAGTTACCAAGAGGCTCCTTGAGGCAAGTCCTCTTCTGCCCTGTCCAAGCAGAAACTCTTTCTGCAACGTTACAAGAATAGGGATGGGGCTGTTGGGGCACAAAGGAACTGGCCACATCTGTGGGAAGCAGCTAGGCTTGATGGAATAAAATTTGTAAACTAACTCTTGAGGGATACCTAGGAGTTGGCCAGGCTGACAGGGAAGGAAGTGGCATCCTAGATAGAAGAACACATCTTGAATTAGTGCCAGAGTGAATTCCCGCAGACCCATGCCTCTGGGGAGGGAACTGTGTAAAGTGTCTGTGTTCCTAGCTCTGTTTTGCTCTTTACTGGATGTGTGGCCTTAAATAGGGACTGAATATCTCTGAGCCTCAATCCCTTGATCTGAGTGCTGGGTACCTAGTTGGTGTGGGATGCTAGCTAGTTGCTAGTATTGTTATTCTCACCATTATCTTCACTAAATCTACCATCTCAAAATGGACTGGGCTGTAAAGCACCTCACCTCAAGCAGTCCCTGTCCCAACCCCATCTTGTTCTGCCTGCCCGTTTCCACCAAATTTTCCCACCAACTCTTCCTTCACCACCTCCAGCTCTTGCTCCTTCCTTGAGCCCCACCCCTCCTCCTCTCTATGACAGACTAGCTTAGCTCTGGATGAAGTCCACATGGTCAGGCCCAAGCAAGCTCCTGGCAGATTTTAGGGCAACTAACACCCTTCTTTCCATTTTGAGCTCGGGGGTAGGGTAAAAGTTGGGGGGGTGGGTAAAAAAAGAGCAGAAAGATTTTCTGTCCTATTCCAAATCAGATGTCTTCTGCCACACAGACTGGATGATCTGGACTGAGTTTTCTCTCCTTCATCTGCTTTGTCCACTTCAGAGGCAGGGAGGAAGAGAAGCAGAGTTATCTTGAGTGAGAATGAGAAAACAGGAATATCCACCACCACAGCCTACCCTAGGCCACCATTGACACCCAAAGGCAGTGCTACCTGAGCAGCATCAAGGTAACCCTCCTTGGGTTCCTTGCATTTCTGAGGCTTGGCCTCTCCCAGCACTCTCCCTGGGCCAAGGAGACAGGGAGGGGAGAGGTGAAGGAGATTGGGAGGGGGTAGGACTAAGAGTCCAGCCTGGTTCTGATTTCCCTGGCTAAGGCTGGGAACCAGAGCCTGGTCTGTCTTCAATCCGCAACCCCCCTTCTCCACCCCTCATCACCCGTCCCCTCATGCAACACTTCTCTGCTTTCGGGAGCGGCTCATAACCACAAACACATTTGCTAATGCAGCTAGCCTGTCCGCCCTGGGACAGCTGGCTGGGCCTCGTGCCTGGGGCCAGGCCAGGCAAAGGGCAGGGGGCCTGGCAGGGAAAGGGGCCCGAGGCTCCTCCTTCTCTGCTAAGCCTTTGACACAGCCTGGGTCAATGCATCTGTGGCTCCATGGCCCCTCCTCAATATGACTCCTTCAAGGACTGAAATGGATGTCAGAGAAACTGAGGTCACTATCGAAAAGGGCTATCCGGTTGGCTGCATGACATCCGGAACAAGAATGGGGCAGCAAGACATGTTTTTTGGCCAAAAATATCTTGTCTGGCTGGGCTAAAGAGGCTTCTGGACCTGAGCCCTTCCACAAAAGGAAATTGGGGTGCCTGGGTGGCTCAGTTGCTTAAGTGTCTGACTCTTGATTTTGGCTTAGGTCATGATCTCACAGTTGGTGAGATCAAGCCCTACACTGGGCTCCACGCTGACAGCACAGAGCCTGCTTGAATTCTCTCTCTCCCTCTGCCCATTCTCCACTCATGTGCTCCCTCTCTCTCTCTTTCTCTCTCTCAAAAGAAATAAATAGAAATTTAGAAAAATAATGGGAAATCAAGGGCCCAGAGTGATCTGGGAGTTTATGGGTTCCCCAGCAAGGCAGCAGTAGGAGGAGGCCAGGCCTTTTCTTCTCTGCCACTATGTGACTTGGATAATCAATTCTCTACTCTGAGCCTCAGTTTCTCCACCCTGCCCTGACTATTTCACAGGCTTGTGATATGGGAACGAATACACACATGTCTTGTGAACAGTGCAGTGTCCATAAGCATGATTATTCTCTAAGACATTATGCTCTGCAAGGACAAGAACCGGGGCATTTCTTCCTAGATCAGGTCTACCTCTGTATGCTTCATGACCCCAGACCTGAGTGTCATTGTAGGGGATGGCTAGAAAGATAGGTCTGGGGACTGAGAGGTAAAAGTTTGTCCTGTCTCTCATCAGCCTGAGTTTCTGTAGTCTTAGAGAACTAAGACTGAGTCTTGAGGTCCCTAAACTTGAACAGGAGCTGTGACTGGAGCCCACCCCCAACCAGACATCAATCCCAAGGTCCCACCATAATGGCTGCCCCCATCCACTGTCCCCACTACCTCCTCCCATCACACACAGGCATGTAACTCAGCTTCCCCCTGTCAAGACACCCCTACCAAACCCCAGAGCCCCTCTCTAAAGACAGGGGCCTTTCTCTGCCATGTTCCTGGAGGCTTTTCCACTTAATAAGGCTTTGAAATCCATTTGCCGCAGACTGTGAACTTCCTTTTCATGCTCCTACCCACTGGCCCTCTTCTAGGCTGACTCCCCTACTCCCATCCCTACCCTGGTGTTCTCCAGCCCATGGCTTAGCAGCTGTCACCCTGATCTCCCTCTCCCCCATCCTCTGAGGCCAAGCAGGGGGCACGTGGAGGAGGTGTTTGGGCCCAGGAAGCAGCAGTGGCCTGGGCTAAAATGGAATGCTGAGAGTTTGCTCCCTAAGAGTGTCCTAAGCTCCAGCGGAGACACAAAGGGCTGCTTCCCATTCTTCCAGCCCAATAGAAAAAGGAGCCACTTCCTTCAAGACTGTGAAGGGCATTCCTTCCTAGATCAAACCTCCATCCCTATGGCCTTTGCTTCTATTGCTGGTGAAGATACATGACAGTGGCCAGATAACTTTTCAGACTCAGCTAAAAAGGCAGGCAGTCTGGCTTTTAGTCCTGTCTTAGCCAGAATCCATGATCTTGGACCAGTCTGGTTCCTTCTTTGACCTCTGATTCCCTTGGAGCTCCTCCCCACTCGGCCCTGACCTCCTCTTGTTTCCTGAATTAAACTCTGCTCTATGCTTCCCATAAGTGGTCAATTCCAGGTCTCTGTGCCCTTATTTTTGGAGTTCAAAAGGCTTGCATGTTCTTGCCACAAACTTAATTCCTGATTCCATAAGTTCCTCTGGAGCTATAGAAATGGCAAGCAGTTACCATCCACTGAACACCTACTGTGGCCATATATTTCATACCTTCTATCTCATTTTGACTCTAATATTTCCATGTGACCAGATGAGGAAACTGAGGCTCAGTAACTGACCCATGGTCCCAATGCCAAGAAATGGTAAAGCCACAGTTTAAGTCTGGGTAGTTGGATTCTTTCATCTGTGTTCTTTCTTTGCCTACCTTCCCATGCCCATGCCTGTACACCAACATACCCTGTAATGGAAAGTAATGGAGGATCCATTAATCTATACATGCTTTGAGGTACCTATTCACAGAGCTTCAGATCCTGGTCAGGCTTCAAATAATGAGATCCACACTGACATGTGCGGCTTGTAACCCACTCTGACCTGAGGCTCTATCTCAGCTCTATTGCCCTCAAATTGTATTATGCTAAAGTTAAAGGCAGAATGAAGAAGAAAAGTGTGCCACATAGACAAATCACATGAGAGAAAGAAGGACTGCCTTGTGGAACTCAAGTCACCCAACCTAACCAAGCACCTACTATGTGTCAGCTACTGGTAGCCACTTTCATGTGCCTTCTCTTGTTTGGATACTCACGACAACCCTTTGGGCTAGCAATATAGATTGGGAAACTGAGGCACAGACAGGAGAAGTAAACTGCCAAAGATGACACAATGAGAAAGTGACACATTATTTCTCCCACTCCTACTCAAACACTTCAGCCTAGCCTGTCCTTAAGGGAAGAAAGGTGATGTCAGTATGAAGAGGTATCCCTGTCACAAAGATGCAAGACCCAGACAAGAGTGATGCAAGCACATAGAACCTAAATGGCAGGGGCAGGGCTACAGTCCTTTCAGCCAAAGTTTGCTCTCACCCTCATAGCCTGGAGCTCACACTAGGGTCAGCTTGGAGGTGATGCCTATCTCTCTCCCTATATATATCTTTTCTCACTCTGATTGTAAGCAATGGATCTGTACAAAACCTAGACTGAATTACCACTCATTACCCAGCCTAGTTCATTCCAAATTCCTGGCATTAATGCAGTAAATGGAGGGGAAGCAGGTTTCTATTAGCTGCCTGTCATGCCTGACCAGGACTGACTTCCCGGTGCTGTGCCACCCCAAGACTTCTTCATCCTTGCATGTGGATGGCCCTCCACATAATTTATACATGCATCTGTCAGAATGGAGCAGGTCCTCTACCTTCCTGAAAGCTCAATTGAGTGAAATATACATACTGGTTCTTCCGGTGGACATGTATGAGGCCCCAAGTATGTGCCAGTCACTGTTTCAAGGCACTGGAGGTTCAGCAAAAACAGCCCAAAGTCTGTGTTTTTATGTCTATCAAGAGGAGAGGTGGACAGTAACCAAGCAAAGCATACACTAGCAAAAAAACTGCAGGTTGGGGCAGGAGCTAGGGAGAAAATAAGCCAGGTTTATGTAATTGTGATGTTAAGGGGACTATTTTAGGTTGAGTAGTCAGTGAGGGCCTCAATGAGTAAGTAACGCTTGAACAGACATCTGACTGACAAGGGGCCGGCCCACTAAGGAGCTGAGGAAAGGATTTGCAAGAGAAAGAACAGAAAGCATGAAGAGGCTGAGGTGAAACTAAATGTGATAAAGGATAGGGCTATGAACTGAAGTTGGATAAATAGAAAGGGATCAAACTATACAAGGGCTTATAAATCATGGGAAAGTGTTTGAGTTTTAGTCTAAGGGTGATGTGAAGCCATTAAATGGTTTTAAGCATGTTTAAGAATACGACTGAGTTTGTGTTTTAGAACAAGGGTAGAAGCAGAACCCTATTGCATGAGTCCAGATGAGAGATGATGGTGGCATAGGCTAGACATGGAGAACTGGATATCAAGTAGATAATTAGATATACCAGTCTGGATTCCAGTGGAGATGTCAGGCTGCTCCCACTAACTTTAAATGGTTAGTTCCTCTGTACCTCCACTTGGATGTCTAGGCAAGTATCTCAAATATGCCATGGCTACAGGAGAATCTTTGATTTCCTCTGCCAAAACAGGCTGTTAGATACATGTGCATGGGGTTCCAGGGAGAGATCAGTGTTGGAGAAATAAATCTTGGGGAGTTGTTGACATATGGATGGTGTTTAAACCAATAGGGCTCAATGAGATAAACTACTAAGAAAGTACAGGTAGAAAAGAAGAAAGTACCTAAGAATGAGCTCCAACATTTAGAGGAGGAGCCTACAGAGAACCAGAAAAGGAGCAGTCGGCAAAATGGGAGGAAAGCCAGCAACCAGGGTAGCATATCTCCAAGACGGGATGGTCAACTAGAGCAGAGATTCTGAGAGGTCCAGAAAGGCCAGACAGATAATTGGGTTTGGCAAGGTGGGGTCACTGGTGACTCTGGTAAGAGCAGTGTAGATGGAAGCCCATTGGGGTGGCCAGAGATAAGAATGGACTTTGAGGAAGCAGAAACATGGAGTATAGAAATACTTCTTGGGAGGTTTCATGGTAAAAGAAAGCAGAAGAGAGGGGACAGAAGCTGGATGAATGTATGGATAAGGACATAGCATTAGGATCAATGGATGGGAGGCCTAAATGAAGGCAGAACATTATTGGAGCCAGGGTACTAGAGGGAATAAGAAGGACAAATAGGGGGTGGGCTCAAAGAGTGGGTTGATTGAAATCAAGATTTTGAAAATGATGCAGGTAATAGTGATGGCAAGGTCAAAAGTATAGCTATAGGAATGGGAGACAGATGAGATGAAGGACCAGATTGTTGAATGCGAGGTGCTTCAGGAGCAGAAAATTCAGGGTGGTGTGTGAGTCAACTGTGTTAATGAAGATGTTTCCAAGAACATTGCCAGGATTAGGGAGTGGAGAGAGGGCCGTGTGTCACCTACTCACATCTCAACAAATACAGAGCATTGACAAAGAAGATCAAATGATGATAATCTTGAGGAGGGATAGGGGATAAGGCCATCTTGGGAGGAGCCATTGTTTTGGAAAGAGGCCTGGAAAGTGGAAATGGCCTGGAAGTAGCTATGGGAAATGAGGAAAACATCATCCCACCTCTGTGACCAAAGGTATGCAGGTGGCGAGAGTTATATCCTCGGGGCATAAGAAGTAAGGAAATGATCCTAAGAGGTTGAGGGTGTGGGGAGAGAAACAGTTGCTGACAATGGACCACGGGTACTGGAAGGCAGACTGTAAGGGCTTCATAAGCTTGGAGGAATATGAGATGGGGCCCAAGATTGACAACATATGAAGCAATATAGGTATCAGAGCTGGAAGGCTTCTGTGGCAATTAAGGTAAACAAGGACAGGAATCCTGTTGGAATAGATCAGGATTTCTTATAGGACGTGGTCATCAACTCAAGCCAGAGGCCATGGGGAGCCCAAGTGACTGACTTCCTGCTCTTGGCTGGATGTAGAGAGGCCAAGGGTGATAGAACCTGTGGCCAGGGGAAGCTCTGTAGGCCTCTCATGTAACCTGCAGAGCGCAGGGTGTCTGCTGCGGGAGAAGAGCTCCACCCCCAAATAAGCAAAGTATGTAAGCACCTGTTCAATCAGGCACACAGGCCTGCATACTTTCACCTACAAACTTGCATGTACACAGAGATGCAAACCCCCCCACACATGAGCATGGAAACAAAATGCTATGTAATATAAACATGTACATATGCAGGCATGCACTTTTACATGTGGCCACATACACACGCCATACACACATGTAATGCACACATGCTAGAACACCACACGTGTCCACTTTTCCCCATACCCTCATGTAGACACTCACACATGTGTGCATGCACACACACACTCACAAACACACACACACACACACACACACACACACACACACACACACGGAGACAATAGAGACTGGGCTTTCTTAAGTCTTGCCAAGCCACAGATAGCAGAAAATCAAGCTGAAGTTGAACAATCCAACACAGAAAAAGAGGGAGGAGATGAAGGGGCGTGAGAATGAGGTGTGTGTTGGGGGAGGCAGGCAGAGGGGAGCAAGGGAGCCAAGTGCTAAGGAAAAAAAAATCTAGACCGGTTGAAAAAAGGGAAAGCCTTCAGACAGAGCAGGAATGCAGGCTGTAATTAGAATCGCTTCAACTGTCTCTAGATTTGGAGTGGATAGGCAAACTGGTTGCACATGCAGCATGGCGATCCCTAACCTAGATAATGTCAGAAAAAGCATGTGTGCATGTGCGCGTGCATGTGTGCATGCATGGGAGCCTGGGAGGCTGTGGAAAATGCACTTGAACACATGGAATTGGGAGCTAATGTGAGGTTCTCCCCAATTTTCCCCCACAGCAGCCTGCCTTTAGGTTGGACCCCTCACCCAGCTGAGGGCCAGCACACACACACACAGACACACACACGCCCGCGCACGCTCCTGTACACAAGACGCACAGGGGTTGGTATTTGCCCAAGGCCACATGGCCACCCAAGTTGATCCTATAGGGTGAAGTGGAGGTGAAGGTGATGGATTTAGAGACAGTTCAAATCCCAGGTCAACCACTGACTGGCTGCCTGACTGGGGCCACATCCCTCTCTTTCTCAGGGCCCCTGTAGCCTTAAGGGAGATCTAGGGGTCCTTCCAATCTGGCCCTGAGATTGTCCAGAACTGTTGGTTCAGAGCAGCTGGTAGCAGGCAAAGGAAAGAGATTTGTGGGGTGCCTGCAAGAAGAGGAGCTGGGCTGGGAGGGATGTGAATGTCTTTGGCTCCCCTGGTTCCAGGTGGAGGTTGCACAGAAGGAAAACCTTCACATGATGGCCTGGCCAGCATGAATGCCCAGGGACTGATGCAGGCCCTGGAGGAGAGGGGCAGGCAGCCACAAATAGAATCCCTCACATTCCCTCTGGACCTCCCTTTCCCTTCTTCTCACCCTCCTCTGGGCTTGCTGGGAGGGCCTTGGGGCCAGCTGCTGTCATCACTAAAAATAGCTCAGCCAGCTCGGAGTGTGAAGGATCCCCTCTTGCTTGCAGAGTCCCAGAAGCCTGGCAGGTGGCAGTTGGTGTCTATGGCCCCTCCACGCCTGAGAGATCAGATTCTTTTTTTCAAGTGCAAGCCCCGATTTCAGCCCAAATCTCAGCTTCCCCAGGCACTGCCCTCTTTGTTCCCCAGTAACCCAGAGACTCCTCTTTACAGGTTTGTATAGTAGGTGGCTCGGGTCCTCATGCTCAGTGAATAACAATCATCATCATCATCATCGTCATTATCATTGTTAACACTTGAACAATTACTGCGTGTCTGGTGCACTCTGCTAGGGGCTTTGCATGGCCTAACTCATCACTCCTCTGGACAACTCCTTGTGTAGGTACTGTTGTCCTTATTGTTGCAGGTGAACACACCAAGGCATGGACAGCTTAAGTGAATTATTCTAAGTTACATAGCTAGTAGGTGGTAGAACAGGGATTTATTTTTTATCCTTTAAAATGCAGGTTCCTTCAGGGAGAGAAATATGCTGATAATAAGAAGAGTAAGAGTTAGTATTTATTTATTTTCATGTGCAGTGGACCTCCTTAAGATCTCCAAAACTGGCTTTCTATAGCCAGCACACTGGAGCAGCTGAAAGACCCTTGTAGCTGAAGGACTCAAGAATTAAATCCTTTTTTTTTTTGCCCCTTACTGGATGTGTGACACTGAGGAAGTGCCTTCTGTTCTCTGAGCTTGAGTCTCTTGATCTGTGTGACAGAAATAATAACAGCCAGCTCTCAGAGTGCCATGAGGAATTGAGGAGAGATAGTGTGTGAGACAGGGCTCAACGTAAAGGAATCCACATTACTGTCTTCTCCCATATTAAAGACACCTGGGAGCTACTTTTATTGTGGGTAATAACCTGAGGGCTTCTTCATCTCATTCTCTCCAGGGGCTGGCTGGAGAGCACTGAGGCCCTACAGCCGAGCACCTTTCTCCACGAGGCACTGTGGGAGCACTACCCAGGGCCTCCAAGTTTTCCAGGGGCCTATGAAAACATGCACACCCCAGAAAATTTATTGGCTCTAAATTATGAAAAGAAAACAGCAGAATTGGAATTAGTAAATGTTCTGTGTCTACAAAACGTAATATAATATCGACCTCATTAATTGTTAAATTTAGTATTCCTAAAAATTTCATTACATTTGAAAACAATTTGTTGGTTAGATTTCCTCACTTAGCAAGAATTCCCAAGTATGCATGACGATTACCAAGGAATCATAGCCAATTGGGAATGAAACAAGTTACTCATAGGCAAATAATTTCAAAAGCAGAATTATAAAAATCCTTTGAAACATTTTATAGCAAAAAATATATTTAATATGGGATGTGGGTACATTTTCATATGTTTGGTATCCTGGGGGGTAAAGCCACTAAAAGTGAGAGTGCCAAGGGCCTTAGGGGTGAGGGCCCAACCGGTGAAGGAATTTGGGGAAAAGAGTCTATGGGGCCATGATGGGCGCCCACTCCTCTGGTTGTCCCTCCTCTCAAACAAAGAAAAACAAAACAAAAACCCACTGGGGCCATATGCGTGTAGGCGCTGGCAGAATGGCCCTCACGAAGCAGCTCTTTCATGTACTGCCCTCGGCTCTTATCAAAGGCCCTTTCAAGAAACAGGCCTGCCTGTGTGCCTTTCATAATCAAGAAGAGAAATAAACATTATTTGATGAAACACGAGAAGAAAACAGCCATGTGTAAACGGTGTCTTGGGTTGTCAAGCCTTTGCCCAGGATATTGTCCACTGGGCTGCTCAGTGCCCTGAGGCAAGGGCCCACATGAGGCACTTCTCTCCCAATTTAGCACCAGCATCCACTGGGGGTCCCTTGAGGCCCTGTCAGTTTCCTCCTCTCTGATACCAAGAGCAACAGAGTGCTCTGCTTGTGGCGGACTCACCATGGGAGGCTGCCTGGGCACAGGCAGGGAGTGGGAGGCACACAGGCCACCACTTACTTCTACGTGACCTGACGCAGGTCCCTTCCCACTGAGTCTTCTGTGTAACACTGGCATAAGACACAGGGTTAGTGTGAGGATACATTGAGATAATGAATGTCAAGTGGAAAGAATAGGCTTCTGTGCAGTTAAGAACTCAGGATTGGGTTTTGTCTTGATTGCTGAGATTTGATGACTCAGACCCCCTACCCCAGGATGCCTGCCTGCTCTGCATGATTTCTGACGCCTGGGCTATGTGCCCAACACATGCCAGCAACCCAACTAGGTCAAGGCTCTCTTGTCAAATCTGCATGCTCAGGAATCACTGCGAAGCTCAGGGACTGGTAGCAGAGACTGCATGGCCCCAGCTCTCCAAAAGCTGAGATGACTCAGCCTCACCTACTCTAGATGTCCCTGCTCTAGCTAGCTGCCCTGCCCTGATTGCTGTGTACTCCTCACCTCTTCCCTACAGAAAACCCAGTGAGGATACAGTTCTGCTAGGAGCTCTCTGTCCTATGTATTGCTCTGGCCAATGCAGGGATGAATGAGCCCAAGCAAGAGGCTGGTGGCATTATGCCAGTTCATCAACTGCAGACCAACACTTGGGCTAGGCCACCATCTGCATCTGGTTTGACCCTTCTCCAGGTCAATCATCTTGTTGCCAGTTCTAGAGCTCAACCCACTCTTTTGAATGCGGCTTCCGCACTACCCACATTCTCTCTCCCTTGGCCCCCCCTTGCCTCCCCCGCCCCCAAATGTCATTGGTCCTCCCGCCTTTGTGTTCTTGCCACACTTTGTATGTGGCTCCAATGCAGTTCATAGCAGCTTTTGGCTTCTTGGACCAGCATTTCTGGGTTCTGGCATCTATAGTTCTTAGACAGCAAAGGCAGAGGCTGTATGGTTTCACCTCTGGGTCGCTAGTGCCCTGCACTGGGCTTGGCACAGGCTTATCTGCTGAATGGGAGGGAATTCAGCATGGGTTGGGGGAAGCAGGGAGGAAAGTAAGGAAGATTCTTTCCTTGGGCACTGGGACTCAGAAGATCTGAGCTCATTTTTATCTATGTGACCTTAGGCAAGACAGTTCCATTTCCTGTAAGCTCCACTTCTATCACTAGAAAGATGAGGCTCCTAAACCCTTCTCTGCCTCCTGGCAAGGATTGTTATAGAAATCAAATGAGAGAGTGGTTGGGACAGTCTGTGAGACCCTGTGAATGAGCTGCTAGACCGGTGGATGAGACTCCATGCATTTGCCCATCTTGGGCATTTTCTGTGTTCATTTTCAGGAGGAGTATGCAAACCCCTGGGAACATTCAGACAGACCAACTGCACACACAAATCCCCAGCCTGCTAGACAGCTCCATTGCAGAGGAAACTCAATTTGGCTATTATTGCACGACTCACATTTGTGCCATGTGGTCCAGCTCACAACATTCAGGGGGCTTTCTCTGCCCTTTCATCCTTTTAATACCTGTTCCCACCCTGCCTGCCGGGCACCCTAAACCCCATTTGACAGCCACCAATATGATTAATAATAATGGCAGCTAGCACTTATCAAGGACTTATTGTAGCTCTGAGTGTTTTGCATTTATTAACTCAATCCTTACAACATGTACAGGCATGATTATTTCCCCAATTTTTAGAGATGGAAAAACTGAAGGTCAAAGAGGTTAAGTAATTTGCCCAAGATCACAGAACTAGAACAAGGCAAAGGTGTGGCTTGCCCCTAAGTAATCTAGCTCAAGAGTCTGTGAGTTTAATCACTTTGCTACACTGCGTGCCAAACCATAAAAGAGGAAGGCACCTGCCCAAAGTCAAAATGCAGAGAGTTAGTGGCATTGCCTGGATCTCCAACTCAGATCATTAGCAGTCTCTACAACCTGGACTTTTCTATTAAGCAGGTAATGATGTATAAGTAACACTTAGCTGCATTGTCTATATGGAAGGGGATGGCCCTATGTGAAGGAGGTCAATCGTAGGTATTTCTTATGTTACAATTCAACACTTAACCTTGCCCTCCAGAAGACATTCTAATATCCCACTGCAGCAACAGAGGTAATCCAGGAACTAACAACAAACAGAGGAAGGAGCCCTTCATTTACCCACTTGGGGTGGACCTGGAAGAAGGCAAAGAGCTAAAGAGGTGGGAGTGAGTGGAGGGGCATTGCAAGCAAGGGGAAGTACCCAAGCCAAAGTGCTACCAAGCAAAAAGGCTTGGTGTGTTCTGCGAACAGCGGGGAGTCCAAAGGAACTGTAAGACTTTATAGGAGAGAAGTGGGGCCAAATGGCCAAAATGCTTGAACACCAAGCTAAGGAATTGGGACTTGATTCCTGCAGCTGATGAGAAATCCACTTCTCTTTTTGTGGCAGAGAGAAGTCATGCCTACAGAATTGTTGAAGAGTACACTTGGGGCATCACAGTATTCCCACCTGGAAGGGACCCTGAGATATCAAGAGGATCCAGTGACTTGGGCAAGTTCAACCACTAAATTTGTGGGAATCAGGACTTAATTTTGGTCACAGAAAGCCTTGGGGATTTGTACAGGAGAGAGAAAAAGGGAAGGGCCACAAGAGCAGGGGGCCCAGAGAGAAGAGAGGAAATAAACCTGACATTGGGCAGTCCCACATCCCATCCTTATACCCACCCAGGATGTCAGATGTGGCTTTGAGTAAGGGGCTCCCTACAAGGGCAGTAAAGCCCCAGGATCCTACTGGTTTCCCAGAATCTTGGGCCAGGGCCCACATCCCAGGGAGGACCCCAGAGCCAGATCATGGGTTTCCTTCCTTTCAGTGGAATGCCCATGGGTAAGGGTTTGTCAGGAGAATGGAGGGGCTGACTGGGCCTGGCTGGCTGGCAAGTGTGCTGGTTTGAGAGAAGCTAGGCCTAACTTAGAGGGGGCAGCCATCCCTAGCTTGCCAGGAAGCAAATTAGAGCTGGGGCGATATGGGGTTCTGACAGCTTCTGCCCTGGGTTCTTCACTCCCAGCTGGAAATCATTAGGTGGGTTTGGAGGATCCCTGTCAAGAGAGCTACATTTCTGGGATGGATTAAGGTGAAGGGGAAGCTGGTAGAGAGGACCCCTGTGCCCAAACCTCACACCAAGGGCCCCCTGCAGCCTCCGGCTCCCTTGGGCATTTTAAAAAGACATTGTAAAGAGCTGGGTGGCCCCTTATCAAGTCATGTGTGCCCTCCTGCCCCCATGTATCAAACCATGTGTCCAACTCTCATAGGGAAGTATGAACCTCTAGGCCCAGTGGGGAGGGGCTGTTGCTCTGAGCAATGGACTAATCAGTTAGACAAAAGCTGCTGGGAGGGTGCTAAACTCCGGGCATGGGAACATGAGATCCAGGACGCATTGCCCTGGGACAGTGTGTACAGAGGCTGAGACCATGCTTCTTCCCCCAACCTCCGGCCCCAATGGTCAGTTCCCCACATGTCCTCATTTGTAAAATGGCTATAATTCCTTTCCTCACAGGGCTGTTGTGGAACTGAAACAAGGGACTAAACAGAATTCCCAGCACAGTCCGAAGTGCAAAGTAAGTACACACTAGGTACTAGGGCAGCCAATTCCCTTTTTGTCCCTGTAGAAGGGCCAGGATAAAACAAGTGAAAATACCAGTGCATGAGGCTCCTACATATTAGAGTCTGCAGGGCCTATGTCACCAAGCCCCTATCTTCTCCATCCTACTGGCACAGTAGTAGAAGCCCAGAGAGGTTAAGTGGTTTATCCAAGACCACATGGCACTTTAGTGGTAGAGCTAGGACTAGAATCCATGTTGCCTGAATCATAGAACACTGGAGTGCTGCTTGTTTCAAGAGCCCTGTCTCAGCCCCACAGCAATGGCCTGTGATTTTTAATACCCCCTCTTTTCCAATCGGATGTGATGATGGGGAATCTGGAGGTATTGTCCCAGCAAGGGTGAGGTTGGAGATAAGGGAATCCTCTGGTTTCACTCTGTGCTATAGCAGCCAGGCCTCATGCAGTGTGTGTGTGTGTGTGTGTGTGTGTGTGTGTGTGCGCGCGCGCGCATGTGTGTGTGTGCGTGCGTGAGTGCGCACATGCGTAAGAGAGAGAGACAGAGAAAGAGGGAGAGAGGCCAACTTTATTGGGCTACTATATCACATTGCGAGCTCCTATCTCATTTGTTGTTCCCAGGTCCCCAGACCCCCCTTCCCTTGCTCTTTCTCGGGCAGATCTGCATGGTTTGCATTATTCTCTTTCCCGCCCACCCCCTCCCCAGATATCTTGGTTCCATATTTTCCACGCTGAAGCTCAGTTTATTCCTGGCTGGGCTCTGGATCTGCACCTGGATTCTAAGAGAAAAGTCTGGGGGAGGGTGAATGTTCAGCGAGAGGGCACTGCTGGTCATCCTGCCTTTCTTTCTGCTGGGTGCAGGCCACTGCTATATCCTTCCTACCCTCTGCCTTTCACTACCTGCCCCCAAGATGGAAGCAATTGTCAAAGAAAATGCCATAGATGCCTCCTCCTGAATCACTTGATGCTGGTTGAAAATGAAGATTCCTGAGACCCATCCTGATCGACTGAATCAGAATTTTGGGGTGGGGGGGCAGGAGTCTATATTATGCCTACTGTTTTATTTGTAAATGCTCTGCTTGATTCTCTGCCTTTAACTCCTCATGAGCAAGGGGCTCATTTTAACAGCTTACCTCAGTTACCCCAATTCCAAATTAACTGACTTCCCCCAACAATAGCTCTCTCACTATTCTGTTTCCTTGGCTGGCTCTTCTTCTTCCCTTGTTCCTTGGATGCCAGAGGCCCAAGGCTCAGTTCTTCCTCCTCTTTTCAATGCAACCCAGTGTCCCTGCATGAGCTCATCTCTCAGCTATAGTTCCTATGTTCACACTGATAATCTCCACCCCACGCCTCTAGCTTGGCCCTGTCCCTTGAGCTTTGGCCCTGTTCCAGCTTGAGTGTCCTGCAGGCCCCTCAAATTCAACAGGACCCATGCTGAGCTCATCTTCTTCACATATCCAGTGAACATTCTAAAGCACACATCTGATCATGTCACTTAGAAACCTTCTGGGAACTCTCTTTGGTCGGCAAAAGGAAGCCCACACTCTGCAGTGTGCAGCCACAAGGTAGGGCCTGACCCCTCTCTACCTCTCCAGCCTGTTCTCTGCACATTACTCTCCTCACCCCTCACCCCCCTCACCCCTAGCTTCCTTGCTCCACATGGGTTGAGTGACTCACTGTTCCATAAATGCTCCAGAAGCCCTTGTATATCTTACTTCTTCTTGGGACATGGAGGCATGGGGAGCAGAAGGGGACATCTACCTTTAAGCACTGGTGCTGCTGAGGTTCTAATCTTGTGTCCTCAGCAGGCTTATGGGGATCAAAGGTGCAAACACATTCCCACAGGATCATTCCTCCAGTGATGTCACTGTTGAAATACCCTTCTGTAGGCTTACTGAGCCAAAGCCTTCTGATCTTCCAAGTACTTCCACCTCCAGAAGACCTCTCCTTATGCCTTCAATCTGGATTATTAATAGGGGGATGGTCATAGGTAAGCCTCTAAAAATAGTGCCTACCCCATAATAGGTACTTGATAAATATTTGTTAATGATTGAGGGAATATGTTCCTCTAACTTTCCTCTGTTAATATATTATGATAAACAATGTCAAGTTTCTCCCACTCTAGACCATGAGTTCACCCAGAACAGGGGTGGCATCTTCTCTAACTGTGCATGCCCAGCACCCAGCACATACCAGTAGGTGTTCAATAAATGTTTGATGAATGAGCCTATTGAGGTCCCATTTGGGTCTGGCACTGTACTGTGTCCTGGGAAAACAAGCAATGATTAGAAAGCAGTGTTGTGGCCCCTGCTGCTGAGACACTGGAAACCACAGCTGGTATGCGAAGGGTAGAAAAGTGGGTAAGTGGTTTGCTCTTTGACATGAGGTAAGGAGGAGGTGCAAGGAGAATGCATTCCCAAGGGAGGTAGCTTTTGTCCAGAGCTTTGTTGGATGTGGTGTTCTTCAAGTCTTTTTCTTTGATTATAAAAATTAAAACTTCTGGGGCACCTGGGGGCTCAGTTGGTTAAATGTCCAAGTTCAGCTCAGGTTCATGGGTTCATGCCCACATCGGGCTCTGTGCTGATACTGTGGAACCTGCTTGGGATTCTTTCTCTCTCCCTCTTTCTCTTTACCCCTTCCTGTCTCTCTCATTCTTTCAAAAGCAAATAAATACATAAATAAAAATTAAAACTTCTGGTCCATTAAAATTAAGCAGTATTCATTCAATGTCTCAGTCAACCAAGATAATAATCCTATAAATAAGAATCATCTCTGGTTGACCAATGGCCAAATGGGGACTCAAAAGACATAGCAAATGGGGCACCTTGATGGCTCAGTTGATTAAGCATCTGACTCTGGATTTTTGGCTTAGGTCATGATCTCATAGTAAGTGAATTTGAGCCCTGAGTTGGGCTCTGCACTAGCAGTGTGGAGCCTACTTGTGATTCTCTCTCTCTCTCTCTCTCTCTCTCTCTCTCTCTCTCTCTCTCTCTCTCTGTGTGTGTCTCTCTCTGTCTCTCAAAATAAATAAAACTTAAAAAAGAAAGAAAGTGGGAATGCAAACTGGTGCAGCAACTCTGGAAAACAGTATGGAGTTTCTCATAAAATGAAAAATAGAACTACTCTATGACCTAGCAATTGCACTACTAGGTATTTATCCAAATGATATAAAAACACTGATTCAAAAGAGCACATGAACCCCAATGTTTATAGCAGAATTATCAACAATAGCCAAACTATGGAAACAGCTCAAACGTTTATTGGCCTATGAATGGATAAAGAGGTACATATACACACAATGGAATGCTACTCAATGGAATGCTACTCAGCGATGAAAAAGAATGAAATCTGGCCATTTGCAACAGTGTGGATGAACTAGAGTGTATTATGCTAAGCAAAATAAGTCAGGCAGAGAAAGACAGATATCACATGATTTCACCCATATGTGGGATTTGAGAAACACAATAGATGAACATAGAGGAAGGGAAGGAAAATAAGAAAAAGAACACAGAGAGGGAGCCAAATCATAAGAGTCTCTTAAATACACAGAACAAACTGAGGGTTGCTGGGGGGCTGGGGAATGGGTTAAATGAGTGATAGGCATTAGGGAGGGCCCTTTTGGGGATGAACATTGGTGTCATATGTAAGGGATAAATCACTGGGCTCCACTCCTAAAGTCAAGACTACACTGTATGTTAACTAACTTGACTGTAATTTTTTTTTAAAAAAGGGAAAGAAAAGAGAGAGAAAAGTAGCCTAGGTCATTCATGTAGTAAGCAGCAAAATTACAACTTGGTCCCAGATTCCTAGTCCCCAGGGTTCACATGCTTAATGCCACATTCTCCTGCCTCCAAATCCATACACACCATAGAATATGGTAAACATGGTTTCTCCTAAAAGTCACACTTAACCTGCCCCCACAGAATGCCACTGTTAACTTAGGCACATAAGCATCCAAGCTTCTTCTCTTGCAGCCCCACAAATAAGAGGCAGCAGAGTGTGAGGACTCAAAGCATGGACTCTGGAGCCAGCTCTGCCACGTACTGCTCTGGGTCACTGAGCAAGATGCTCTGTCTCTCTGGGCCTCAGTTTCTTCATTTGTAAAATGGTGATAATAATGGTACTTAAGTCATAGAGGTGTTATGAAGATTCAACAAGTTATAAAGTAGTCAGAATAGTGCCTGAAACATAGCAAGCATTCAACAAGTATAAGTTGTTAGTATATACCATACTTACATATAAAGGAACATAGTATATATGTAGCTTGGTATCCAAGTGCTTCCTGTGGGGTAGGATTTTGTCAGGTGGGGAAGCCTATTCTAAACATGTGGGGGAAATAGCGCAAAAGCTTAAGGCAGGTAAAATGTGTGCTGTGTGTTTGGGAAAGTTCAGAGAGGACCAGTGTAGCTGACCTGGGTGGCTCCCTTGACCTGATAGAGCTGGGAAGAAAGCCCAGGACTCTGCGAGTCTCTTGTGAGCACTGCTTTGCAGTTGTATAATGGGGTTCTCGGCCTTCATCTCTTCTGGCAGAACCTCCATCAGGGTGGCTAAGACAGGGGCTGACTCTCCTCCAGAGACCTCAGCAAACCTGCAGGGACCAAGGTTTGCACTGCCCAATCAGCTATCTTTTGTCTGCCCAGGTCCCCTGCTCCAGTCTTGCTTCCCAGTCAGCTTTGGAAGCATTCTTTCCTCTTCGGAATAGAGAGGAGGGGGGAAGGGACTGCAGGGGCAGGGCACCTCAGCATCTGGAGGTGTCACTTTGGGATGATCTTGCCTCTGAAAGCCCAGGATGGGGAAGGGAGGGTGATGGGGCCAGGGCAGCCTGCCAGGGTGGGCTCCCTTCTCAGTTGAGGTCTAATGGGAGTTGACAAGAGCAGCTGTGAGTTTTTGATCTGCCCTTCAGGTATGTGTCCCAGCTCAGGATGGAGACGTTATAATGAGGAATGTTGATGGGGGCAAAGATAAGAGGGGATCAGTCCAACCAGGCAGAAAGGGCCCAAGCCACCAGGCCAGGGCTCCGAGACAACAAGAGAAACAGAAAAGAGAAAAAGAGCTAGGAAAAGGCCTGCACAGCCTCCAAATGAATGGCCAGCAGCCCCTTCTTTCCCCACTTGGGGAGAGGCCCTAGAGATGAGAGAGAGGCTCTTCTGGACTCAGACTTGGCCAGGCCCCTTACATGGGTGGGGTTCACACCGCCATGTGGTCTTCATTTTGGGTCTGCACACAGGCACTCCACCCTGCCGCACCTAGCCAGACATCAGGTGGGGCTAGGCTCGGGCTGGAGTCAGCCTCAGCAGGTGAATTGGGGTGGGGGCCTCCTGGAGCTGCCAGTCTTAAGATCTGAGGCCTGGCCTGGGCCCAGTGGGTATTTTTCCAGTTGGCCCCAGCCCAAGAGACACCTGCTTGGCCTGGCCCAGACAGATCTGAAAGCCTTCCCATTGCAGATTCTTTACCCACCATAACTCCCTCGGCCAAGTGATAAACCAGCATTTTTTCAAAGACTTCCAGGGACAGGCTGCTCACTTCTCCAGGTAACTTATGGACCTGCTTTGTCACACTCAGCCCCCCTGCTGTACCCTAGGCCGATGCTATCTACCTTGACTTCTGCCTCTTTAAATGAAACCCCTAGATGCTGACCCAGACAAAATCAGGGCAAGTGCCCCACAGAAGACTAGGCAGCAGACTTTAAGGCTGGGTGAGGAGCTTGAGTGTCATTCCCATAGTCTCTAGCAGACCTTGGGGGACTCACACCCAAGTCTCTGGGAAGGGGAGCTGGGCATTAGGGCAATGTGGAAATGGAACAGAGCCTGAGAGTTCCCCAGGCATGTAGCCCTTTGTAGCCCAGAGGACTGCTATCATTCTTATTCTATTTCTTTCCTTTCCTTTTTGTTATTATTGCAGTATAGTTGACATGCAATGTTATATTAGTTTCAGGTGTACAACATAGGGATTCAACAATCCTATACATTACTCAGTGCTCACCACGTTAAGTGTAGTCACATCTGTCCCCAAACAATGTTATTACATTATTGACTATATTCCTTATGCTGTACTTTTCATCTCTGTGACTTACTTATTTTAGAACTGGAAGTTTGTACCCCTTAATCCTCTTCACCTATGTGACCCATCCTCCGACCCCCCTCTGCTCTGGCAACCACCACTTTGTTTCTCTGTATTTAAGTCTCTTTGCAAACAAAAAAAAAACTTCTTAGTCCCTTTTTCAACTGTCTCACTTTGGCATTAGAATGTTAAGCCTGGCAGGAGCCTTGAAGGCCATCTCATCTCATGTTCACCTAATGCTCTGCTAAAGACTCCTCCTTGCACACCTCCAGCGCCAGGGGGCTCAGCATCTTTCCCTTCTTGGACCACTCTGCTTGTCAGAAAGTGATTCTCTATTAATTGTCTTAATTCATTTCCCTGTCCCTTTCTCCTCAGGACTATTCTGCTTTATAAACTCTTATTAATGGGGAGGCATCTTGGGTGGTGAAAAGATCTGCACTTCCACCTCAAGTCTGTCCTGGCCTTGGGGTGGGCCCTTCCCCTCAAGGGTGGATCTGATGAGTTTTATCCAAAACCAAGGAGTTTCATCAACTTTCTGCCGCATGGCACCTCTTCAGATTTCTGAAGATGAAAACAAAGCCTCCCATACCTCCCCCACAGTTCGCTCTTTTCAGGGGTAAAGAATCCTAGTTCCTTCAAATGATTCTTCTAGCTATGATATAAGCTCTTTGCCCAGCTCCCCCAGCCAGCTGATTCCCCTCAGTGGGGAGGGAGGGACAGAAACCCAGAATGGCCTTCCTCAGGATCTCAGAAATATCTGCTTAGACGAAGGTGGAGGGGGGAGGGTGATGATGGAATTTGGTCTTCTGCACTTCTGCCCAGTCTTTCCCTTGATCTTGTAGTTGTCTAGTTGCCCCTATTCCTAATGCCCCCAAGTGGCACGACCCCATGCAACCTCCTGACTCCTTTGCCAAGACTTTGTGCCTTCTCCTCTCTTCCCTCCTGCCAGGGCCTAAGCTTTATAGAGGAGCAAGGAGCTCCCCAGGAAGCAAGCCCAACACCAGGACCTAGATATTGTTCATCTTCCTAAAGAACCTAGCTCCATGAGCAAGATGGGCCTGGTGACTTCTGTTTGGTTTGCCTGGTAATACCATTGTTCCCCTCCCAGCTGCTAGAGCCTCCTGAGTTTCTTCAAAGGCCAGCCCTAGAGATCTGAATGCTGGTTTGGGGCAAATGGGATCTGGTTCCATTTAGGAAGTGTGAGCTAGCTGCCTCAAGCTCCCAGGGGCAGCTGCAGCATCAGAAGTGGGGCTGGACTCCCCAGTAATCCTGGGCCAAAGCCTGAAGTCTGGCCCTAACCTCAGAGCCCTGAGACCTGGCAAGCCCTCCAGGAGATGAGAGTAGCAGAGGGAGCTTGCAAATGAATGAGGCAGACCAGCCTCTTCCCAAGCCCCCTTTCTCCTCCTCTTCAGACTGCTGAGGAATTGGAATGTTACTCTATCTCCCTGGGGCAGTAACCTGCTTCCTCCCCACCTGAGCCCCAGGCTGCTGAGGGCAGGGGCCAGGCAGCACTAGCTAATCTTGGCCTAGAAGAATGTGCAAAACAGGCAGGGGACAGGGCCCCTTCCCCAGCCAAGGTCCCAGTGATAAGGAAAGGGATGGGGCAGCTGGAGGCGGCAGTGGGAGGGAGAGGAGAGTGTAGAGAATGTGCTGTGTCAGCCTTGTGCTGAGCCCTGAACTAACAACTCCCTCTTCTTTCCCACCCGCACCCCTCCCCCCTCCTTCCCCTCCTGTGCCCTCCCCCTCTTTGCTCCCTTTCTTCCCCTTCTCGATCTCCATCGCCTCAGCTTCCTGCTTTTGTTTTCTTCTCTCTTTGTCTTGGACTCTCTTTCTTTCACCTCTATTTGTTTCTCTTTTACATCTCCATCTCACTGTCTGCCTCTCTCTCCTTTTTTATCCCTTCATGTGCATCTGTTTTCCTGTCTCTCTGCTTTACTTCACTGCCTCCTTGCCTTTCTTTGTCTTTGTTTGCCTTTCTCCCAACCTGTTTCTGGGTCTGTCCATCTTTCTGTATCCCTGAGCGTCTTCTTCTATCTCACTTCTTTATCTCTCCCTTTGTCCCTCTGCTTTTTTCTCTGTCTCTCTCCCTACCTATCTCTTTCTACCTCTCTCTGTCTCTGCCTTACCCCCTTCCCTGCCATCACTCCCTTTCTCTCCCTTGTGTGGCTCCCAAGAGGCTTTCAGCAGCTGCTGAAGCACCAAGTGTGAACCCCAGCCTCCTAGCTGGCAGGCTACATTTCAGAGAGCAGATAGGCTTATGGCTGCCTTCCTCAGTATGAAGGAGTAAGAGAGGGAATAAGGAGGGCAGCAGGGAAAGTTTGCCCAGGGAAGACTGGGGAAGGAAGGGAGCAACCTTTTATAGCATCTCTGATGAGACAGGTATGGTACCAAGCACCTTCACAATCTTCTCTCTTTATCCTGTTATGGCAGGACTCTTTTATACCCATTTTCTGGATGATGGTACTTGGTCTAAGAGAGGGAAGCAACTTGTCCAGGACCACACAGTATGTCTGACAGAGCTGCTGGGATTAGAACTCAGGACTTTCTGTCTCCATTGCCTATTAAGACAGGGCCATCCTCTGCAAATCCATGCCTGCCTCTGCCCAATAGCTCTTCTTCTCTGGGACACTGGTCTGGGCTGTCTGAGTAAGGGACTTATTTGAAGACCTACTCAAATGCAGGTCTGCTGAAGTTCGAGGTATCACAGTGAAGCCACCCTGAGCTGGACCCCAGGAGAGAAAGGTAACACAGAGCATTTGATCTGGAATAACCTTTGTACTGGCCCAGCCCAGCCTCTCTTATTGCACACTGAACACTGAAATCTAGTGAAGGGGAGTGGGCCCAGGCCAGCTCAGGGCATGCCTTCAGAGAACAGGAACAACATTTGAAGAGAGAACTTTTCAGGGGCTACTTTGGTTTGTAAAATAACATGATAATTCTATGTGAGCTAATCCATGTCCCTAATGCCATCCATAGACCAACTGTGGACCAGGCACTTGGAGAAAAGCTGGGGCAAGTCCTTATGCTCGGGCCCCTTCTCATCTCTGAGGCCCTCTGGAGGTGGAGTTGGACTCTCCCTGGAGTCTCATGGTCTGTGGCCTTCAGCTTGCCTGCTCCTTCCCTGGGGGGATGGTGGACACTGACCCAGGCTGGCAGTACAGCTGGTAAGGTAGAGGGTATTCTTTACTGAGATACAAAGATAGATTGAGGGAAAGGAGTGACCCAGAAAGAGAAGATATGGAGAGAGACAGAGGCAGAGTACGTGCCAGTAAGCAGGGCTTTGGGGCCGAGGTGGGGCTGAAAGAAGTCTCCAAGAAAGTGCAACTGCATCCCTTCCTTCTTCTCAGGTCCTAGCAGCACCAGTCCCATCCAACTGCACCGCCTCTGAGTCTCCAAAGGGCCGTTCACAGGCATGATCTCATTTGGCTCCTCACTACTGGGTTGTGATATGAGCAGAGCTGGCATCATTGTTGCCCATTTGCCAGAAGTGGAAACTGAGGCCCAGCAAAGCAAAGCCATTTGTCCAAACTGCTGCAGCGAGGGGGCTGCCAAATCAAGATCATGAGCAATCTTCTAGTGGTCTTTGCTGCTCTGGGAGATGGTGGCATGGGGTTACCTTGAAGAATTCTCAAGTAAAGAACAGGCAAAGTAGAGAAGTGGGAAGCCAGATTTGCTGGGGGGGGGCATTTAGAGGGAGAGAGAAAATGATTAAGGGTGAAGAGGGATTGGCTGAGAGGGGAAGATGAAAGGAGCCAGGAGACAGGGCTTGGCTCAGGCATGAGTCAGGCCAACCTCCTGAGATAGTGATCTACAAATATCTCTGAGGTGTCAACAGCCAAGTAAGCTTTAAGGAGGAGGAGGAGGAGCAGTGGGAACACAACATGCAGAAAGAAGAGGGGAGGAGTTGGAAATGGAGTAGCCCAGAGATACCCACCTTGGGAACCATGCTGAAAGAGGCAGGTAGGGTCTGCCCAGATGGCATGCTGCCCCCATCCTAGCCTCTCCCACCAAGTAGTCAGCTCACTGCTCATTTTTTGCCCCCCACCCTTTGCTGGGACCCTGCTTCAACTTCTGTCTTTTCTGTCTCTAATAGGGATGATGCTGTGAACACATGCTGCATATTCCCAGTACCGGGCTGGATTGTCCATTGACATGCATGGCCTTGGTGTTGTTCCACAGCCTAAAGGTAGGAAGGAGTTGAGGGGAACAAGACCCCATCTGCCTAGGCCTGTCCCCTCCTGCCCCCCCAAAGGTTCAGATGCCAGGAGGCCTGGGCTGCCTGAGCAGGACACAGCCTCCTTTCTTCAACTCAGAGAAGAGGCCACACAGTGGTGCCATCCATGGAGGGCAGTAACCAGTACCTGGACCTCACACTCACACATTCCTGAGCTCTGCTCAGTGTCCGGACGAGAGGCCTGGGGGGCACTGATCCTGCTTTAAGTAGTTGTGGAAACTGAAGTTCAGCAAGGTTTGAGATGAAAATGTTGTCTGGAGAAAATAACCAAAATAAGATGGAAGCTGGGAGGTTAGAAATATTGTTGTACCCTACCACCAACCCACGTGTACACACACACTCACACACACACACACACGTATATGCAGGCATCTCTTCTGCATTTCCCTGCTGGAGTAACATGGGGGAACCTGGGCAGGGCTCAGAGGAGACCAGAAGGGCTCCATATGTTTTTTTCCATGTGGTACCTCACCACTGCCATGGCTCTGCAAGGTACAGCTCATGATTCCGTGTCATAGATGAGGAGACTGAGGCTTAATATGATGAAGTGACTCACTGATGCTCTCACAGCTAGAAAGTTGGAGAGCAGGGCCTCAGACTCAGGTGTGTCTGTGCCCAAAGCTCATGGTCTTTGTGGCATCCTCCACCGGGGCAGATTCTGTAACCTCCTCCCTTCCTCCCTCCTTGTCCACTCTGGTTACAAGCTCAGCCCCTCAGGAAGTTACACTCTGTACCTCCACTAAAGCTGGGAGGGGAGGGGTGCAGCGGGGCAGCCCCTTCAGAGCATCCATGCTGGGGCCTTCCCACTTGCAGTCCAGGATCCCCACACTGCAGATGCCCTGGCAGAGCCCACACTGGATGCTAAGTGGCCGTGAGGCCCTGGAAGGAAAACAGAATGAGAAGGGGGCAGACTTCATGGGAGTTGGCCAATTGTTACAGTGGTAGTCCCTGTATACACACTCTTCTTGGTCTTTTGTCCCCCTTTTCAAGGCTTATTTATTAATTTGGAGAGGGGGAGGGGGCAGATGGAGAGAGAGAGAGAGAGAGAGAGAGAGAGAGAGAGAATCCCAAGCAGGCTTCGTGTTGTTCGCGTCGAGCTATTTGCGGGGCTTGAGCTCACAGAGACCGTGAGATTATGATCTGAGGTGAAACCAAGAGTCTACAGTTTAACCAATGGAGCCACCCAGGCACCTCTCTTCTCAGTCTTTGGAGTGCTTCCACAGATATGCCATGCAGACCTCACTCCTAGGAATGAAGGAAATAGGGAGGACGTACTATCCCTCCCTATTTTCCACACGAGAAAAATGAGAACCAGAGGGGGAAGTAAGTGACTTGTTCATGGTCGCACAGCTAGACTTTAGAACACTGCTTTGAGGTGTTTTTTTATTGCAACCTTGGTGAAACAAACTTATGTATGTATACATACATGTATGTGTGTCTATGTGCAAAAATGGGTATATGTAAAATGGAAACACATGTTTTGTGAAAAACTACTGGTCATTACTGGATGGGATGTATTCTATTTCATTCTTTTTTTAAAATTTTTTAATTTTTATCTAGTTGAGAGAGAGAGAGAGAGAGAGAGCACAGGAGAGGGGCAGAGAGGGAGGGAGACACAGAATCTGAAGCAAGCTCCAGGCTCTGAGCTGTCAGCACAGGGCCCAACATGGGGCTCAAACTCATAAACCGTGAGATCATGACCTGAGCCAAAGTTGGATGCTTAACTGACTGAGCCACCCAAGTGCCCCTCTATTTCATTCTTTAAAAATCCTAGTCAAGATTCACTGAATTGATTACATGACTTGCTAATGAGTTGCAATCTGCAGTTGGAAAAAGACTGTTCTGGGAGCTACAGGTAACAGACTCAGCTCTTCTGCCTCCAAAACCAGAGATGGCTCTTGTTGTGCACTGCTGCCTTATTTGGAAAGAAAAAAGAGGGGACTGGACAGGCTTAGTCAAGTGAGGAGACGACATGGCAATAAAAGATTGCTCTGGGGTTCTGAGGCCTAAGGAGCCAGAGGAAAGCCTCCTGGTTATGACTACCTGCTCCTCTGAGCAAAGATAAGAGTGAGAGAGACCTCAAAATGCTGGCCCCTGAAGGTACAGAGAACCAGGATGCTAACACTGAGGCCTAATTGGATGGGGCCTGTGACAGATCTGATAGGAGTGGACAGACAGCCCTGACTTGCAGGCCTGGCTTGGCTATGTCCTAGTTGTGTAACCTTGGAGAAGCCAATCTTGCTGAGCTACTACTATTAGCTCATGTGTAAAATGAAGAGGATCATAGTACCCACCTTAGTGTGGGCATTGTGGGTCCATGATAATGTGTATAAAGTGCTTAACACAATCCCTGGCATATAATAAGTGCTTAATAAATGGCAGCTTTTATAATTACCAGTTACTGTTCATCCTGCATATCTCAAGTGAGGTCCCTACCTCTATGCCTTTTCTTGGGCTCTTCCATGTGCCCAGAAAGTCTTCCACTTACTTCATCACCACATATCCAAAACCTGCCCATGCTTTAATGCTCAGCTCCAAAGCAACCTCTTCCACAAAGCCACCCCTGACTGCTTCTCAACTTCCCATCAGCTCTTTTCCCTCCAAACCTGTCCACATTGTATCTGTCCCTCTTTGCTGGCACTTGCCACCTTCTACCTTTCATCAGGACTCTTGGTATGTCTCACCTCTCTAGATGGGCAGCTTGCTGAGTAGAGGACTGGCATCTCATTCAGCTCACCACAATGCCCAGCTGCTGATGCTGAATGCATTTCTTGCATTTTCAGTAACTTCATCATCAAGTTCAGCATACTGGAGGAACCAGAGATATGAGGTCAAAACCATCATCATGACTCGAAGAACCCATAGAAACCGGGAGATTTACAAATACCATATTGATTTCCAGAAAGGGAGGAAAGGTAGACTTCAGTGATATCAAGCCATTTGTCTCAGTCTGGAACTTTGACAAAATTCTAAAGAGAATTTTCAAGTTGCTGGTTGTCAGGAAACCTCCAAATGAAGGAAGGAGATGAGGAAGTAGTGCTTCACTTAAGAACATGCCAGCGCCAGTTAGGCCTCACTTTGTTTTTTGACTCTGTTGATCTCTGGAGTGCAGCAAAGCTCTGACAAGAACCCCACACTGTTCTTGTAAACAAGATGGAGAACCATGGACTGGAAAAGGTCAGATGAGGTACACTTGTAGCCAAACAATAGAACTTAAAGAGCCTTGATTGATGTCAACAAGGAAGGAATTATTTATCATGCTACCACAGGGCCCTGGCTTCAGCACATCCCACATATTGAGTTTATCAGTGATCTGGAGGAGGACGCAGAAGGCCTGGTTGCCACCAAATTTCCCAAGACCCAGAGCTGTGAGGCACAGATAATATGTTGAATTGAAAAATGAAAACAAGACAAAACAAAAATCTGAACAGGGCTGGAACCGGGGGCCCAAAGCAGCCAGATAAAATTGAACAGGAGTAAATGTAAGTCTCACATTGAGAGTCAAAGCCCAACTCACAAATATGGGCTGGGGAGACAGGGCTTAACAGCCGTATGTGTGAAAAGAACTGAGGGCTTCGAGTTAACCACAAGTTTCACAGAAGCCAACAGTATGACGTGGTAGCTAAAAAAGCTAATGAAATCTCGGGCTGTATGGATAGAAATACAGTTCCCAGATGCAGAGAGCTAATAGCTCTACTGTACTCTGCCTGTCCAGATCATCTGGAATATGGGGCTTGATTGTAGGCCCCATATTTGCCAATGCACATTGAAAACAGCCAGGACAGGTCAGAAACCACAATATGTGAGAAATAGTCCCAGAAACTGGGGCTGTTTACCTTGTCCAAGGGGGATCCTGAACCTTGGCCTAAAATAGCAACATTCTACAAGGCTCAATCATACTGAGCACTGACTTTGTGCTAGGTACTGTGCAGAGGGCTTTACAGACATGGAACCCCCACAATGACCCTAAGGGTGTTAGACTTAGAGAGGTAAAGTAACTTGCAGGAACATCTAGGAAGCAGCAGAGCCAGAACACAGCCCAAATTTGCTTGGCTCCAAAGACCATGTTTTTGTCCAAATAGCTGAAGGCCATCATGGGGGCAGAGGGAACAAGGGTGGTCTGTATGGTCCGAGAAGGCATATCTAGAATTTGTGGGTGGAAACCACTGGAAAGTATGATTTCAGCTCAATACATACATGGGTGTTTGAGGGTTTTTACTTTTCCTTTGTTCTGTTTTCCTTTAACTTTTTATTATGGAAAATCTCAGATATATGTAAAAGTAGACAGAATATTTCCATGAATCCCCATGTATTTACCCCATCATCCAGTTTCAACAATTATCAACTCACAGCCAAATTTGTTACACTCCTATCCATCCACTCCCCAGCCAAAAATTATTCTGAGGCAGATTCCAGACATCCCACCAGAATGTAAATAGACAGTGATTTTATCAGTTAGTCTGTCCTGAGATAGAACTGGCATCTAGGAGAGAAAGCAATAAGCTCATTGTTATTGGAGGGGTAAAAATATCCCTGAGGCCATTTTCCATTCATATAAATGGAGAATGGCCACTACTAGCTTCCTCTTCTTTTGGACATAACCAAATTGATGGCAGCAGGTCAAGGAACAGAGGTTGGTGCTTTCATCTGGGTGAAAGAGGCTACTAAGGTGACTTGGGCTTGCAAAGTTTTTCCCCAGGGGCACAATATGGAGAGCCCTTACCTTCTCCAGCCTGGAGCTAGCACCGTACTATACTTTGTACCCAGGATTTGCTCAAAGCTCAAAGGAAAAGGAGGGGCACATATTTCCCTGCCCCTACCCTAACTCTCTCTCTCTCTCTCTCTCTCTCTCTCTCTCTCTCTCTCTCTCTCTCTCTCTCTTTCTTTCTGTTATTCACACACCCTATTAGAGTCTTTGGAAGGCATGTACTAAGCTGCCTCTCACACCTTACCCTGGAGCCTGGCATGAGTCACCTCCTCACCATGGACATGTGGGCACAAGTCTTCATGGGAGCCAGCGTGGGAGCAAGTGAACTTCAAGGCTTCAGGAACCATCAACCCCCAGACCTAGCCTATACTTCTAGTAGGTGATTCTCCTGGGTCCTGCCCACCCCCCCAATGCCCTGTATGCATGGCCCTTCTTTACCAGCCCCTTCTTCAGCCTGAAGGAGGGCCTGCATCCATGCAGTGCCCAGACCAACCAGAGAAAGAGAACATGACCCAGTCAAAGCCCCAGATTTCCTCCACTATGGAAAAGCTCTGGTGCCTGACATGAACAGATACTCCCAAACATGTCTATAGCATGGCAGGTATACAGGTTAGTTTTGATGGGTCCCTTATGCACATGTTTATGTTAGTATATCAGTCTTTAACTAGAAGGCAGGGATTGGGCTCCTAGTGTCCTCTCTGAATGGAGAGCAATGACAGTTAGGTTCTTAAATAAGTAAATTTATTTCTGGAGAACATGGTAGAAGAGATAAGTGTGGAGAATATGACCGGCAGTGTTGGGAGTTGTTGGTAATAACTGGTGGTACAAATATTAAACTTGAGGCAGGTGAGACAGTGATGTCAGACTTTATTGAGTTGGTGATCATTGTGACGGAGGTGGAAATGGTGACAATCAGGGTCAAAGAAGTCATGTTGGTGATGGTCATGGTGGTGGCAGTGGCTAGAGACTTGGGCTGTAGGCAACCACCTTTGGTGATGTGGAAAATGTTCTCCACAGCAATTCTAAGAACCAAAGCACATTCTTCAGGCTAACAGCCTGCCCTGAGAGCATCCTCCTGGCCAGAAGCTGACGTGAACACTGAGGTTCCTGAGGTTTGTCATGGTGACACCTGTTCAGTTACGTTACAGAGGAGGCAAGAGGGCAGACCATATATGTGACTTCTCTGGGGGCCTCTTGATACAGGAGTCTGTGCCAGGCCAGAAAGTCAATTCAATCCCACACTGGTTTCAGACAAAAGACGTGCTGGGAGCCATTTCTGAAGTAAGGCAGGTTTGCGAAGCCTCCCACCATCAGATGGTGACCAGCATCTACACCCACTCAACCCCCCTCAATTTCTGCTTGAGCATTGACCCCCAAGGTGCCTGACTGACTGATATCAGGAGTGACTTGCCTTCTTATGCTAAAAACATGTGAATTGTACCTTGTGAAAAAACTTGTTATAGGAGTTTCTCCTTTTGTGATTATAGGAGCAAATGTTACATTTCCTGAGAAAACCGTCCCCTGGAAAACAGGCTATTGACCCCTGTTCACAAAAGAACTAACTTTTGCCTTTGCTATGCTAAAAAATATCGCCTTGTATTTGAATGCTAAAGATCCCTTCTCCCCATATGATAAACATCTAGTCACCTGCTTCAATCACTTGATAAAGGTTATGCATGAGTCTTCCACCAATCTATGTTCTGAGAAATTTTTATATGCCAAAGAATTTGTTATCAGAAATTATTGTCTAAGGCAATTGCCACTTCTGTTTTGTGCCTCATACATTTTTTTCAATAAATAAAGCTGACTCTTGGGTCAGTGCAGAGATGCCTGCCTGCTGATCAGAAAGAAACTCATGGCTCTCTCATTCCCTTTCCCCTTTTCGCTGATTCTCATCTCATTTGTGCCGACCCAGTCCATCCTTCAGGGGAACCCTGGACCTGCTGGAGCTGGACTCTGGCAAAGGGGCACTCTTTAGTTTCTTTTTTCTAATTTTGTCCATCCCTGGGTGTGGTGTCACAAAGTCTCAGATGGCAAAAGTGCTATGCCAGAATCTGGGCTTCTCTAGAACCTGAAATCCCTGTAGTGGCTGGGGGACAGGAGGCTGGTTCACTAATGGAGGTTGGGAGGCTCCTTTCTGTCCCTAGGAAGACAGACCTCTACCTTCCTGGGCAAGAAACCCATCTGGGAGTGAAATGGGTGGGCTTCTGACTCCCCAGGAGGCTGAGACATTCTGGACTGGCACCTTTAGGTCCCTCAGGACAGAGAAAGTGATCCAGGAGCCCAAGAGGAGGAATTCACTCCTGCTTTGGCTACCACACAGTCAGTGGTGCAAACCTGGCAGTTCGGAGACCAGGGAATAAATGGGAGCAGCTCCACTTTTTCTATGGGGAAGTGATAAAAGTATGGCTTTTTGAGGCTACACAGATCTACGTTGTAATCCAAGCTCCAGCACTTCCTACCTTTGTGCCCATGCTCCCTTCAGTCCTTTCATTCTGCTGTATCTCAGTTTCCTTGTCTGGGAAAGTTCCATGACTCATAGTTGTTCCTTTTCCTCCCTTTGAACCTTACTGGGGAACTACAGCCTTCCCCAACACTTTAGCCACTCTGTATGCCCAAACAACCCTAAGTAAAAGACTAGATTCTCAAGAGCCTTTAATTGCCACTACCTGATTCAATGTAGTGGGAAAACTTCAGGTTAGGCACTGGTCAATAGAATGGTCCCTCAGAATGCCAAAGGGAGATAACCACTTTGTGACCAGGAGAGGAGAATGGCTCCTCCCCATTGCCTTGGGCAAATGGCAGGGCTGGCCAAGTAAAGGACATGGTGCTTTTTCTCTGTTCTATGGTACCTCTGGCACTTACTCCCTAAGCTCTTTTGTCTGGCACAGAGCATGTCATCCAGTAATGTCATTTGCATTGTTGCTAGGAAACCTTGTATTATTTAACTTTGCCTGCATATCAATGTATGTGTCTGAGTGGGTGCTGTCTCTTCAACTAGACCACAAGGCCCATAAAGAGGAGGGGACACCCCTTCATCTCTTCTTTCCCCTCTTAGCACAGAGCTGGTTACCTGGAAGTCTTCAGTCCAGCCCCATTCTTGCTTCCATGGTCAACAGCTGCTCAGGGTCTTTCCAAAAAGTGCAAAGATTCCAAATCCCTCCTAAGCTCTCGGTCTCTGGGCAGAGGGGCCTTCATGGCTCTTCTGACTCTGTTTTTCTCTGTCCAGGCCTCTGACCCTAGATCTCTTGGTCTCTCAGGTGTGTCTCTGTGCCAGTGTCTCTGTGAGTAAATGTCTTCTAGTCTCTGGGAAATGAGGGTGGGGCCAACACAAACATTGCAGCTGAATAGAATCTTTGTGGCCTAATGATTTTAGAAAACAATTTGCATGACAGGCTTATTATTTGGAGGATGGGAACCAGCTGTTCTCCCTCTCCCTGACAGCAGGATAAGGAGTGGATGAGGAAGGCATTTGGAGAGACTGAGGTTTCTGACCTAGAAAGGCAAGTGATACATGAACTTGAGGCCCTATATTTAGGGAGTGGCATCCTCTCTAAAATGCTCGAAGAGCAGATCACCTACCATTTACACTAGAGACCTTTCTGGTTCCAGGGGAGCAGGTGTCAGGGCTCTAGGCCCAGGAGTTAGTAAGAATGGAGTTACACAAAGGTGAAGTCCCACTAGGGCATCCACAGCTCTCTGTTGTGGCCAAGACAGTGTCTTCTGATCTATGAAGGGGCTGCTCTCCACCCACACAGAGCTACTGAGAGGCTGAAACAAGGGAACGTATGTACTTGTCCCCAGGGATGGTGCCATGTACCTGGCTACTCAGTAAATTTTAGAATCTACGGCCACATGAAGGGCAATGTGATGAGGAGACCTAGACCCTTTGGGGGTAAGAAAGGGAGCTGGAAATCTCCAAGGCCTGGTGCCGCACAGGGCCTGGCATAGGCACCTCAAGATCCTACTTCTCCTTCCTCAAGGGGCCTCTGCTTCCTTCCCTAGACTGTAAGTAGTGAGTTCTGCAATCTTTCTACATCTCAGCTGCCCCACCTGCTCTGCCCCTGCCCATCAAAGACTGTCCCCAGCATCTCTCTTCCCTGCTGTCTCTGCAACAGATCCCCAGGGCCTTTTGTGTTTTAAGGACTTTAAGGCTACTCTGGACAGAGAAACAAGCAGTGGGGCATGGGTGAGAGTGGTCACCAGAATAACAACTGTGGGAAAGCCTTAAAGGGTCAAGAGAGTAGAGTTCCAGTTGCCCTTGGCATTCACTTAAATGGAAATGGAGCTGGGCAGCCATTCTCAGAAGCCCTTCCCAGACTCCTTTTCTTCCATGGTCCCATGGACATTGCTTCATTCTTTCCCTCTTTTATGCCTGAGCTTTGGGCTCCTATGTTCCCCAGCAAGGCACCCTCATGCTCAGCTCTTACCTCCCCATCATCTGTCCTCATTATCAATAGGCCCGGAGGGTAGTAGAGACCCTCTTAGGGTAAAATAATAGGCAACGCAATTCCATCATTCACATTTGCCTGGACTCAAGTGGGTCATTTACATGAACCTTGGAATGGCAATGCTGGGAGGGAGCATAAGGATCATCTAGGTCATCCCTTCCCCCTGTCCCTACCCTCTCAGTGGAATAGAGAAGGAAACCAAGGCCCAGAGAAGGAATGGGAGCTACCCAAGGTTATACAGTGAGTAAGAGGAAGAGCCTGAAGGCTATTCACTACTTTTGATCAGACTTTCCAATTTTGAGGGCCTCTGATCTGGATTCCTGAGAGCCTTAGAGAGTACAGCAGAGCCAACTCCCACCAATTTTATGCAGGGGGATTCAGAGCAGGTTTTCCCCTAAGGGGCAGGTTAGCCAGTCTCTCAAGGCTCAACGGAAGGAAATTCCCATCTGCTGCTTGCCTACTGCATACAAAATATTCCCATATTGGCTCTTTTCTGTCATCCTCATGACAAACCTGCCTACGAGGAAGGCAGCATTAATTATTATCCTCATTTTCCAGATGAGGAAACTAAGTGTCAGAAACATCAAGGGACACATGTAAATAGGTCATGTATCTAGAAAGTACTGATCTGGGCTTAGAGCCTGTGCCCTATTATCTACATCCCACTGCCATAGAGGGCTTCATAGAGCACATCTAAATCATGCCCCAGCTCTGGCCCATGCTCCTTTCCCCTTCCACCTCCAACCCACCTCCAATTCACATGGCGTCACCCAGGTGGGAATGGCTGGGTGAAGACACCTAGGTCTTGACTCAGCCACCTCTGAATACCCCAAAACAGGTGCGTGTGTGTGGGGGTGGGTGGGTGGGTGTACATATATGATAGCTGGATATCTGGGTCAATTTGCTTTTGTGCATGAGGCTCTGGTTCTGTTCATGTGTTTGATTCAACACATTTTGGGCTCCATTTGTCTAGGTCAAGATAGACATCTGGAGCTATGTCTGATTCTATACATGTGTCTGTCCACATGTGTCACTGCATTGATGCATTTGTATTTCTTTGTGTAAATATGTGTCTGCCCTGGTACACCTACAGACTGTGTGTGTTACCGATATTTTTCTTTTTATGTTTTTTATTTATTTTTGAGAGACAGAGACAGGACGAGCAGGGGATGGTCAGAGATAGAAGGAGATACAGAATCCGAAGCAGTCTCTAGGCTCTGAGCTAGCTGTCAGCACAGAGCCTGATGCAGGGCTTGAACCCATGAACTATGAGATCATGACCTAAGCTGAAGTTGGACACTTAACTGACTGAGCCACCAAGGCACCCCAGTGTGTTCCTGATCTTAAAAGCAGGTCTAACAATCTCTGCAATGTCTAGGTGTGGGTGTGGGATCTATGCTAGTGCTGGGCCTATTTACACTGAAATTTATGCAGATGGCCAGGTCTGCAGAATACTGATTTATATAAGTTGCTTTGTCTCCAGGGGAGTGATTGTCAGGGTCTCTTTGTGCAGCTGAGGGCATATCTATGCACACGTATCCAGGTCTAGGGCTGTGTGTGATAGCCATATATATTGCATACTCGAATATGTCAGCACATAGGTCTGTAGCCGTGGGTTCCTGGCATGCAGGAGCACTGTGCACACTCAGGCCCGATGTCAATTTCCACCAGTGAATCTCAGCAGTCCTCAACAACCCCCAACTTTCATGACTTGCCCCCAACAATGAGGAATCAGAACCCATTGGGTGTGAGCATCCCTGATACACCCTACCAAGTGTACTAATCCCCCTGGGGAAGTCATTACCAAAAACCATATACAGCCAGAGTTGGTTAATCACTCTTAAGAAATTTCTTTATAATCTGAGTAAATTACTTTAATTACTTGCAACTACCAATTAGTGTTTGAAGGTCTCCCTTCCAAAGAAACAAGCCTCCTGTGCTGGGCTTCCAGTCCCCTCCTCCTCTGGGGTGAGGGCTCACCTGGCTGCCCCTCCTACCAGGTGCCTGGTGGCCCCCTTTCTGCCCACAGGGCCTGGCCACAGTGGTTCAGCCCCTGGCTTTGCTTCAGGGGGGCTCAGTTTCTCATTGGCATGCAAGCACCACTTCCTGACCCCAAGACTTGTGCCCAAGGAGGTTTTAGCAACAGCAGACCCCAGCTCAGCCTCTCCCAGCTCACCCCAGGCCTGTCTCAGTGCGGATTTACTCCAGGCTCTGCTGTCAGTGGCCAGAACTTACCTTCTCTGGGCCTTTTTCCTCCCCAGCCACCCCCCGCCTCTCCAGCTATGCAAGAAAAAATGGCTTCTGCCTCTGAGCTCTTTGCACAGAAGGGACACAGTGGCTGTAGGCATCTCAGGGCCAAGGACCCCTCCAAATCAGGCTGTCATTTGCTTTTGCTGAAGCCCAAGAAGAGGTGCTGGCCCTATCCAGCCCTGGAAACTCCCAGAGGAAAAACAGCATGCTGTCAAAGGAGGAAGAGGAACACCAACTTTGGTGGGAGTTCAGGCTCTACTTCACCTTAGCTGCACTTCCCTACTCCAAGCCCCCATTTCCAAATGTGTGAAATGTGGAAGATGAGGCTGACTTTACACTGGGGTGTGAAGATTAACCCCATCCCCTCATGGCACCATCAGGGTACACAGTACATACTAATTCCCAATGTGCCAGGAACAGAAACACCCAGAAAGAAACAACCACGTTGTTGCCTTGGGGAAGCTTCCAGTCACACAGGGAAGATGTGTCTATGTGGAGAATTAACTGGAATGGAAGGAGAATTGTGGTACTTGCCTTAAAAAAAAGACACAAAGTATTGAGGGTAGTCAGGTAAACAAAAGCAGGAAAGATAGGCTTTTTAAGGAGGCTGTTTCATTTGGAACGCAGCACACCACCTAATTCCTGTTTGTCCCTCCCTGGCTTCATTTAGACCTTGGTCACCTGGGCAAAGGGTATCTTTGTGGGCTGGATATTGTGTGCAAACTATATAGGAAGTTACAAGACACCCATCAGGGCTGTTCCTGCTCATTTGTGTTCTGGTGGGGTGTGTGTGTGTGTGTGTGTGTGTGTGTGTGTATGTCTGTGTAAACTTAGAGCATAAAAGAGTAGGTAAAGACAAGGAAAGAGAAGAGGGTGCCAGGAAGCAAGGCTCTGCCCCCTCCTCCTCACCAGCTCCTATCTCGCTTTTCCCAGTGCTGGGCAGCAACCCCTGATCCCTGAGCACAAGTGGTACAACTCCCCACCACTGCCCCCTTAAAACTCCTCTCTTTCAGAGCACCTAGGTGGCACAGTTGGTTAAGCGTCCCATGCTTGTAGGCTCACGTCAGGATCTCATGATTGATCATGACATCAAGTCCTAAGTCAGGCTCCATGAGGATAGCATGGAGCCTACATGGGATTCTCTCTCTCCCTCTTTCTCTTCCCCTCCGTTGCTCGTGATCTCTCTCTCTCTCTCTCTCTCTCTCTCTCTCTCTCTCTCTCTCTCTCTCTCTCTCTCTCTCCCTCTCTCCCAAAAATAAATAAACTAAAAAAAAAGACCCCTTTCTCTTCCACTCAGCCCTCCACCCTCTGTTCATGAGACAGCTCCCAGATACTCCTTCTGATTTCTTTCCATTGTTATCGGGACATACCATTCCCAGAGCATTTGCTCTCCCCATGTCCCATTACATTGTTCCCATAGTCCTGACAACTAACTGCTATTAATACCTCTGTTTTAAAAATGAGGAAACTGAGGCACAAAGAGATGATATGACTAATCAAAAATAAACTGCGTTGGAAGATCAGCTCTTAAACTCCTAGCCCCTTAGCTGTATAGCCTGGACCCTGGGGATCCCTATAGCCATTTGAGGGGCAGGGCTAGGGCACTGAATGGGAAGGCAGCTTCCTTGTCTGGGAGCCTGGGATTATTTGGGTCCCAGCTCCACACCCTTTCTCTAAGCTCAGTTTCACTGGCCCTTCCCTTTCCTTACCTCCATGGAAATGAGGGAATCAGGAGCCTTCTCAGCAGTCAGTAGGGCTGTAGGGGTTAATTAACTGTTTCCCAAAAAGCTTTGAAGATGAAGGCTTCTCCAGGAGGGAGGAGGGAGAAGGGCAAGCCAGCTCACAGGCAGGCAGAGCCACCAATGAATTGGAACACCAGGTTGTTATTAAGGAAAAATCCCCAGCTTCTGGCTTCCACTCTACCCACTCCCTTTCAGGTGCTGCCAGTGGGCTCTGCACTTCGCAAGCTTTCTGGACTCCATGCCTTACCATGTCTGGGCATGCTTTATGAAGGTGTGCACTCCTGGTGTAGGGGGTGGGGCTGACACTCAGGTCTCTGGCAGGAAAATAGGGAAGAAAAGGAAGAACCCAGGCTGGAGGCAATGCAAGTCCCAGGGTCCACATGGAGAGGAGAGTGGAGGTGCTACTCAAACATCCTGCCTGTGGGCCTGGCCAGCTCACCCTGGAGAGGGAGACTGCTGGTCCCCATCTTGGCTCAACCAAACCAGGATGCCTCTGCCATGTGCCCATATGTGGACCTGGTCAGAGGTCCTGAAAGATGGCTCTTGATTCAGTGCCTTGTGTCCTCAGAAAGCCAGAGTGTTTGAGATGCTTTTCCCCAGGAAAACCCAGTAGAAAATAAAGATCCTCCTACCTACAAGTCAGAAGGTGTTCATCATCAGTCACTTCCTTGATCTCTTCCTTGTATACCTCCCTCTCTCCCAGTGCACCCAGAGCTTAAAGTCTCATTAGGAGGACAGAGTTGTGATAAGATACAATATGACTATTAAATTCCAGATTCCTCTTCTGGGTAATTATCCTACAGAAGTACTCACACATGCACAGTGATATATTTTAAAAAGCATAGGGCGAGGGCACTTATGGGGAAGAGCACTGGGTGTTGTATGTAAACCAATTTGACAATAAACTATTTAAAAAAAATAGAGCAAGGGTTAGCACATAGCAAAAAAAAAAAAAAAAAGCATAGGGCATATAAGACAGGCAAATTGTATACAGCCTAAATGGCCATCAATAAGGAACTGGTTTAATAAACTATTTCATACTATGAGATCCAATGAGGCTGTTCAAGAGAATAAGATAGATTGACACATGAAGAATGGAAAGATGCCCCACACTCACCGTCAAGGTTAAAAAGTAAGTTGTAAAACATGTGTGCATATAGAGTAGGACCCAATTTGTGAAAAATGAAGCTATACATTTCTGCATTTACTTATGTATGTGTCAAGATACATAGAACAAAGCTCTGGCTTTTCCTGGGCCCCCTACACTGCTCATCTAATCATGGCCTGTAGATGGGAGCCTGATGCTTCTTTACTGACCTTTGTCTTCTTGGTCCAACAGTAGCAAAACTACAGGGCAAGAACAAGAAGTTAAAAAAGTGCCTATTCTGGGCCAGGCCCATTCTAGGACTGAACGTGTGTTTCCCGAGGATGGCTAAGGTGCCCAACACCTCCCGAAGTCATCCTTCCTGACCCCTGCCTCCACACCAGATGGCTTCCTCCCTTGCCTGCCAAGCAAGGTCTCCCCCAGCTGAAGGAAACTGTCTGGCCTCTGGCAAGGTATAGCTTCCCTCCTTAGTCAGGGGCCAAGAGTATGCAAGTGAGTGTGTGCTCTGTGAACCATGCTATGCACTTGAGGGGACCTGGTGGACCAGAGGACATAACAGTGTTTGTCCCCACAGTCTGATGAGGGATGAAGGAGAGAGGCTCTGGGGAGCAGACACAGAAACCAAACTGGGTCACCTTGAGCTGAAAGGAAATTTATACCAAGACTCCTGGAGGGGCACTCTCAGAACTCATGAGAGCTAGGGAGCAGACCTAAGAGTGAGCAGAAGTCAGGGAAGGTCTCAGCATCCAAGAAAGAGGCACAGTGCCTGCCTTGTAACCAACATGGCCCAGCCAGGATGCCTTTACTACCAGGGAGCCTATATAGACAATACCCACTCTTCTACCATGGCTCTGGCTTGAAGAGGGAGCATCCTTTTGGCTGAGTTTCAGTCAAACATCAGCCCTTTTGAGTTGAAGCAGTTGCCTTAGATTATCCTCTACTAAGATCACATAAAATGAGAGAGGTAATTTCTTCAAAAGAAATAAGGATACCATGGGAGGAGATGGGCAGCCCCAAAATGACAAATGACCATGATAAGGGAGGCTAGTACACAGACAAAAAATGCTATCTGTGCTGAGGGTATGGGCAATGGTCCTGTAGGGAAAGTTGGTATTGAGCACCTCTGTGGTACTGACCCTGTACTGGGCTCTTTCCACATGTCACCTTCTTTACCTCAGCCTTGAGACACAGGCATTATTACCTCCATATACAGATGACAATCTGGAGGCCTAGAGATGGGGAATGACTTGTCCAGTGGCTGAATCTGCACTTGAACCCAGGATTCTGACTGTTACTCTCCTCCTCCCCAATCTCAGAGGTGTGGGAAGAGCTGCCGGTTTTGTTTGAACTGCCCCATATGATCTGCCTGAGAGCTCTGTATTGGCAGCATCCTCTTGACTTTCTCTTCTCCCTCCTTTCTCATCCCTTGCCTCCAGAACTCAACCCTCAGAAAATCTCTGAGCTCAATTTAGAAAGGGTGCTTGAGGCCTTTGATGCCAGTTGATTTGTGGGCAGAGGCAGGGTGAGCTGTTGTCACATATTCCCTAGGGGCTCTCCCACCAGCTCTTTGCAAGGCTGGCCAGTAACCCTTGGCTGGGAGCAGGGCCTGGGAGAAAACTTCACCCCCTGGAGTAGAACTGCAGGGACTCCTCCAATTCCCATTTCTCCTCTTCCACCTACCACTTCCTATAGCACTGAAGCAGACAGCAAGGGGTGCCTAGAAAGCAGGGGGAGTAGAAAATGGCTACAGAAGGTAACCCAAGCTACCCTGGGGATAAGGAGCCAAAGGGTAGGCTCCTGGGTTCACTTGTTACCTTCCCTTTCCTTGTTACCACTTGGCTGTCCAGTGCCTGATTGACCACTTTGATGGCACTTCAGCCTCCATCCTCTTTCCCATGACTGCCAGGGCACAGGTATCAGGACACAAGTCCTTTCCAGGCATTTAACTTCATCGTGGACTCCTGGCTTCTCACTCCCGCTAGGTGTGTTGCCCTCTTACAGAGATGAGTCTTAGGGGACACTGGGTGGGTCTTTTTAGGGTCCCAGGCAGATCTAGGCCACTGGCTTTGAGGTCTACACTATCTGTCTATAGCCATGGCCCTGAGGGTTTAACAGTTCTCTGGACTCAGCACTTAGAAATCCTTAACCTGGGACACCTAGGTGGCTCAGTCATTTGAGAGTCCAAATTCAGCTCAGGTCATGATCTCACAGTTCATGAATTTGAGCCCCATGTCAGAGTCTGTGCTGAAAGCTCAGAGCCTGGAGCCTGCTTCGAATTCTGTGTCTCCCTGTTTCTCTGTGCCTCTTCTGCTTATGCTCACTCTCTCTCTCTTTTAAAAATAAATATTAAAGTAACTTTAAAAAAAAAGAAGTCCTTGACCTGTTCCCCATGGCCCATCACCCATGTGGCAAAAGTGGAAAATTTCAACCTGGGTGAAAGTTCCTTCCCATTCTGGCCCTACTGAGCCACCATGGGCAATGTGAGAAGGTACAACGTGGGAGGTGGTAAGAATTAAAGAGGGCAAAGAGACCTCCTATGTCCCAACTCTGCCCCTATTGACAATGTGACCTGGGGTAAGGCCCTCCCTTTTCCAGCTTCCCATTGCAACCCCTAGACCATAGGGTTGCTCTAGGTTCCAACAAGTCAAATAATGTAAATAAACTGTAACAATAATAATTTACTGGGTGCTCACTATGTACCAGGCACTATTCTAAACACTTTATGAGTATTAACTCATTGAAGCCTCACAGCAACTCTGGGACCCAGGGATCTATTGTTTTGTGATGTCATAGAAAATTGGAAAGAGACCTAAAGCACAGAGAGACTAAGTACCTTGCCCCAAGTCACAGGGCTAAGAAGTAGCAGGACCCAATTTTCAACCCATGTGGCCTGGCTCCTGAACCATCACTCTTAACCACAGAGTTTTACTATAAAAGACTGCATAGGCCTCAGTATTATTTTGCAATAAGTGCCTCTAACTAAGGCTGGCTATGGCTGGAGCTCTTCAGAGAGGAGACTCTTAAGGAAGACTTGGAAATGAACAAATAAGGGCCTGCTTTCTGAATCTGGTAGAGGTCTGCAGAGGTCAGCTATGCCTTCCCTGACCAGAGTGGAAGGACCCTTCCCCTCCACAGCCTTGGATTTGGGGGAGCATCTGGGTGGCTCCCATCTGCTCTGGCTGTGGAGAGGGAGGAATAGGTGGTGGGGAAAGAGCAGTGGGTGAGCCAATAATCTGAAGCAGCGGGCCTGCCCAGGCACAGCCCAACTGCTTGGCTTGCTCCTATGCAGCAGCAAGCGCCTGCTGAAAGGGCCCTGCTCCACCCTGGAGCTACTGGTGGTGGCCACACGATGATTGAGAGCCTGGGAAGTCCCTCCCCAGGGGCCAGCTGCCCACTACTCTTCTTTGATAGCCGGGTCCAAGTTGCAAGACTGCAGTCCAGCAGCTCCTCCTGCGTTGCACACATTCTTCCTGGCCAAGAAGGAACGCAGAGAGCTAACAGGATCCAGATGTGGGACTGCACTGGGCTTGAACCCCAAATACCCCACATGCCAGCCAGGCCACTGAGAAACATGGGGATGCCCAGGAGGGCTGCTGGGGACTCCTGGGCTCCTTGAGGGCCTGGAAGCCAGCCTCCAGCACCTGTAGTCATTCTCTAGGGTCCCTCTAGGGACCTAAGAGCTGGGTTCAGGCCTTGACTCCCTCTTTTGATTCCATGCTTCATTCTCATGCTCAGCTGGCTGGGCAAATCAGCCCCCTCCCCATGGGAGTTGGAGAGTCTGGTGGGTAGCTCAAGGAGGTACACCCAAGAGGTTATGTACTCCTGTGCAAATAAGAAGCTCCATTCTCTCACACTGGTGAATCAAGTAGCCAGCCCGAGCAGGTCCTCTTTGTGAGTGGAGGACTTTGGGCACCTGTGAGGTCTAGGGGTCACAAGACTTGAAAGTCAGCCCCAGATCCCCTGTGTCTTTGTGCCACTTGTGCCTTGTGTCACTTCAGTTTTCTAGAGCTCATTTACACAATCTCCATGATGAGACGATTTGTTGGCAGTTCTGTCATGTGAAGAACATGAACCCTGAGCCTGAGAACTGAAACTGGCACCTGATGGCACGGAGGAAAAGGAGGCCAACTCTCCAGAGAGCTCCAGTTGGTGCCATGGTCCCTCGTTCTTATATGTTTCCTTTTTCCTCAGGGCCAGGCTACACTAAGCAGGAGGAAAGGGGCTGGCCAGGTGTGTCTAGGCCCCTGCTGCCAGAGCTAGAGGGCTGGAAGTAAAAGGGAGTAGGCAAATCTGAAAGCCTCCTCAGACATGTTCCTTTAAGAGCTGTTGCCACTCAGCCTATGACAATGTTCATCAATATGCTGTGATCCCAGACCAGAGGCACCCTGTGAATAGGTGGCAACCCAGGGCACTGGATAAATGATTTGTAATATAATGAGATGGGCTCTTAAATGGTCTCCCTATCTCCACAGCTCTTTTCCAGCCTCCAAAGAGCCCAGAGAGCCTGAAATCACACCATGAGCACTTTAGAATAAGTTATTATTTGCTATTGACACTGCAATGGGAATGAGTTGATTAGCTGGCTGGTGTTTTAGGAATAGTGAGGGTGAGGAAACGTTTCAGAGGCATGAGAAGCTGCCTAGAAGGGTAGATCTGGGCCTGACTTGGGTGCAGGGAAAAACAGTGCTAGGCTTCCAGAATGCTGAGCACAGATTGAGAGCTGATAGGGCAGGAGGCTAAAAGCCAGAAGACCTGAGTTCGAGTTCTGCCATCGCCACAGACCGTGTTGTATGATCAGAGTCAGGTCATGTTCCTTTTTCTGAGCTTCTGTGTCCTCCTTTGAGCAATAGGAAAAACCTGCCCTGGATGAGGAAAAGGCAGGTAGACTGACCTCTAAGTGCTACTCAAGAATAGCATTCAAGGATTTTAATTCCTCAATGCAGCTCTGAGCTGGGCCTAGCCTAGGGTTCCCCAGTACTCCTGACAAAGCAGGGAAAACAGAGTCTTGGTAAGAGGAATAAGAGAAACTCTGGGCCACAGGAGTGGGAGACCCAATTCCTCATCTACACAAGTTCAGAAGGTAGCTCAAGAAAGAGGAGAGGGAATGAGAGGGCTAAGCCTAGTCTATCCCCCTCACTGCATTCACTTTTAAAATAAAACCCATTTATATATAAATGTTGGCCTGACGCCCAGTCTCTGTAGAAAAGCTTTTCTGTATAAAGGGCTACAATGAATTAAATTAACCATAATGATTTCTTTGTGAATGGAAACACCTCTCTCTCTCTCTCTTTCTGTCTCTCTCTCTCTCTCTCTCTCTCTCTTCCCCCTCCCCCCCCCACACTCCTGCCCTCCTTTGTGACATGGTTTTGATCAGGTTTCTCCCCTTTCAACTCCAACACTGCCTGACCCACCCACCCACCCCACCCCCCACTCCCCACCAGCAGCAATGCCCTCCCAGCAAATGACCGGCCAGTTCTGTGAGCCCTTCCCAAGATTAAACTGGTGCCTTCTGGTTCCCAATGGGGGACAGAAATCAGTCCAGCAGGGCTGAGGGCTGAGGACATGCCTTGGAAGAACATGTGCCCACCAAGGCTTCCATATGAAGCTTTTTTGGCTGTGGGATACCTCTCTGAGCCTGACTTTCTTCCTCTGTAAACTGGCGTGAGTGGTATTGAGTCCAGCAGACTAATGGCAGGAAACTGGAAGGGCACACACACATGTGTAGTGGCAGGCAGTGCACAAGAGAGAGGTAGATGTGAATGTGGGCATTTGTGGGGCATGACTGAGAACACCTGTGCCCACAGGGGCATCTCCAAGTGTAGGTACCAGGACCTTGGCCTATCCTCATATGTTTAGCCATGAGTGTACATGGCAGAACACAAGTGTATGTGAGTCCTGATCTGCAGGGAACCTACCCTGTACATGCTGAGAGAAATCAGACAGGCTCAGCCTTCAAGGCACTCACAGATGCTGTGCACAGAGCAGTCAGAAGTGGGGTGATGACTTCCAGCTGGCAAGAAGCAGGGAAGGCTTCCTGAGGGTGGTAGTTTTTAACCCCAGGGGTCAGAAGATGGGCCCCAATAACAATAATCTTTCCCATGGATACAGAGCTTCGCATTTTCGATGCCCTTTTATAGGCATTATGTCATTTCTCCCACACATCAAGCCTATAAAGTATGTTGCTATTATCTCCATGTTAGAGATGAGAAGACGAAGGGTTTCAAGCTTCGGGTACCAGCTGTGTCTACAGCCACAGCCTGGCCCTAGCCCCACCCCACCTTTCATCTCTGCCAGGCCCAGAGGCCCTTGGCACCTGCATCCAACATGGTCATCCCAGTTTTCAACCTATGGCTCATGTACCTTTCCCCTGCTCTAAACCACCACCTCACAAAGGTAAAATCTTGGGGGAGGACATTTTTTCCATAGCCTACTGTCCCTCATCTATATCATAAGAGGTGCCTAGAACACAAGCCATATCCCTCAAAAGTCCCAGGCCATTGTGACTTTAAGGTCTCTCCCCACACTGCTTCCTCTGCCTCCTTGTCTGCCTCCTGCACACCTACTAACCTTGAAAGCCTCCCCAGTGCCTAGTTAGAACTCTGTCACTGCCTCCCTTGCACTTCCTCCCTGAACTCAGAACAATCTCCCAGCATGATACCTAAATAAGACATACAAATTATCAGTGGACATGTCTGTGTCTCCCACCAGATGGTGAGCCCGTAAGGGCAAGGGTGATCTCTGATACTGATACATTTCTGTTTCTCCACAACTCAGCACAGCCAGACACTGAGACATTTGTGAAAAGAAGGAAGGGAAGGAGGGAGAGTCTTTCCAATGTAGAGTAGACTGGGGTTCTCAAAGCCTTCATTCTAGCAAGCACTGTTGGGACAGATGAACATTTTATACTTCTAAAATATATCAGCTTTGAAAAGATGAAGTCAAAGGCATGGGGCTGCCATCAAGTGCAAGTTTGAAAAAGGAAAGAAAATCATGCTATGACTGGGGCTAGTGATGGGGAATGGATAATTACCAGGGTGGTGATGTCTTCCTACCAAGGCCTAAGAGACTCTGGAAAAATCAGATCCCAATACCCATGGAGCACAGCAGGCAGATGTTACAGGCCCCAAAATGACCAGCCCCATAGACAAAGGCAGATTTATTTCTAGGAACTGGAATCCTCTGAAGCTTCATGGATGGGGAAACCCAGGGGTCTGGGAACAGGGTGTCATCTGGAGTCCCACAAGAAAGAAAGGGCAGAGGTATGGAAGGGGTCCCTGATCCTACCCTTTTACTTTCACTCCAACCTCCTTGTCCTGAAACTGGTGGGTACTGGCCCACTCCTAGTGATGGTAGGCTTATGACCAGCTCCTGAGTGCATAGATGTCCAGCTGAGGCAGAGGTCAGAGAGGTTAGCAAGGACATCTCCCAAGCCTCCAGCCCCTTGCAGGCTCCTCCATAGATGGCGGCCATCAGGCCCACATAGGAAGGAGACCAGGCAGTGGGGCTGGCCCAGAAGTTTGGCAGGATGCTAGCAGGCCTGCCCTGGCACAGAGATATGAGTGGATGGCCGTTGCAACTGGTCTAATTGCTGTCTCATTGGCTCTCCCAGGGACTTATTCCAAAGCCAAGCAAAGGGAGGTTTCTGCTGTGAGACTTGAGGGAGCCTGAGGAGAGGTGGAGGCCCCGGCATGTTGAAAGGCATTGGCAAAGCCCAGCATGCCCAGGGCAGAGACCCAAGTTGGGGGTGGGTCGGGAGGGGGAAAGGGAAGGGAGCAAAGAAGCCAGGAGGAAAGGGCCTGCCATTCCCATCATGTGCTCTTGGCTTCCCCTTGACCCTGTGTCTCCCTCTAGCTGGTGTTCTGTATCTCCTTTTCCCAGTGCCTTTGCTGGCCTGTCCCTACTTCTTCATCTGCACTTGCTACTTGAGACCACTGCTGTCAGCCTCCCATCCCTACTTCAGCTCTCACTGGACCTCAGCAGTCTGTTTACAAAAATCAGTGGATGCTTTTCTATCTTTAAGTCAGAGGATCTCTCAGCCACGTTGGATACTTGTGACTACCTTCTGCTTCATGAAAAGTGCTACTCCCAAATTCTATACTCTCTACTTAGAGGTGGCTTTCCTGGTTCTCCTCTTACTTCTTTGACCAGTCTTTTTCAGTTCCTTCCCCAAGTGCCTCTTCTTCAACATGCTTCTTAAATACTGGGTTTCCCGAAGTGCCATTCACGAGCCTCTCCTCACAGATGGTTCCTGGGCATAGTCAATGACTCCTGTGGCTTCTACCCCTCTTCTTGGCAGGTGAATTCCAAATGTCACCTCAGCCTGGACCACTCTCCCTAGCTTTTGTCGGTATAGATATTTACCTGGTGGTCATCTCCAAAGACACGTCAAATGCACTTCACCCCAAACAGAGCTTATGCTCATGGGCCACATGTTTGCCCATTTCATTTTTCAAAGGGAAGCTGCACAATCCACCCAGGCTCTCAAGCTAGAAACCTTTGCTCCTCCTTCTCCCTCACCCCTCACATCTAATTAATTACCATGATCTGCCAATTTTACCTCCTTAATAGCTCTGGAATCCATCCCAAGCATTCCATCCCTATAAGCACTGCCCTAATTCAAGCCTATATTATTTCTCAGCCGCCAGAGTGCATCCTCCTCTGACCAGCCTCCATACTGCAGCCAAAGAGACCTTTTCTGCAGACAAATCTGGGCATGTCATCCCCCAGTTAAAATCCACCAGTGACTCCTCATCATCCCAGAGTAGAGTCTAAGGTCCTTGGCCTGATACATCAGGGCCCTGCTTACCTACCTCATCACCTAGCACTGGCATATACCAGGTTCTTCACATCACACTCAACACTCCCAGCCTCCTCTTTAGCTGGCAAACTCCTAATGATGTAATCAGCTTGCTGAAGTGGTCAGGAGTGTGAACTCAGGAGTCTGACTAGCTAGGCAATCACTTACCTTTTCTGTGCCTTGGTTTCCATATCTGTGAAATGGGGCTATCAACAGTTTTCATCCCACAATGCTGTATTCGTCTCAAAGGGTGTTAATTAGATCATGCTTGTAAAGCACTTAGAATAGTGCCTGACACATATTAAGTGCCCTATAAGTGTTTGCTGTTCTTAGCTATTATTTCCTCTTCAAGGACCAGCTCACACATTACCATTTTTGTGAAGCCACCTTCTCTGAGATGAAGATAAGTGGGCCTCTTCTGGGGCCCCTAGAGCCCTGGCGACATTCCATTATGGCACTTGAGACCAACTGCCGACTGCTTGACCCTCCTCCCCTGCTACTTGATATCAAAGACTGAGGTCTAATTTATCTTTGCATCACTAGCCCTAGCTCAGGACCTCTCATTTGAGACTCATATCAGCCTGATACTATGAATGTCATCTCCATTCTGCAGATGAAGAAACTGAGGCTCAGGGAGGGAAAGGGAATTCCCTAAGATCATATAGCTAGAAACTGGCAAAACATGGATTTAAGCCCAGGTCTGCCTGATGCCAAATCCCATGATCTTTCTACTTTACCTAACTGCCTTGGAGGATGGAGTCTTGAAATCTTATCCCAGAATGAAGGACTGAAGGAACTAGTGAATGCTCTGCCTGGAGGAGACACAACTCAGGGGCAAGGACAACCCTCTCCCACCCATCTGTTTGAAGCTTACTGGTACTGGTATGTGTGTTTCAATGGTGGGGCCAAAGCATGTGTTAAACGTGTGTGTGATGAGGTCATGCCAGAATGCTAGAGATGAAAACCCAGAGATGAGTACCTTCATCTCAGAAACCCTACTTACCTCTGTACAGTCCTCCAGAGTTTATGAAATGCTTTTCCATGCCATTTGATAATTTGATCAGCCTCACGCACCTGCAATGAAGTAGCCTTGGCTCCAACGGGGCAGTAACTGACCCCAACTCACCCAGCTCAAAAGTGGGAGAGCTGGTGCTAGCAGCCATTTCTGAAGTAAGGTGGGTTTGCCAGGCAGAGGCTTCCCACCATCAGATGGTGACCCCCACTCAACCAACCCCCACTCAATTTTTGCTTGAGCACCAACCCCCAAGGTACCTGGCTGACTGATATCAGGAATGACTGGCCTTCTTATGCTAAAATTATGCAAATTGTACCTTATGAAAAAACTTATTATAGGAGTTTCTTTTGTGATTATAGGAGCAAATATTACCTTTCCCGAGAAACCTGTTTTTCTTCCCCTCGAGAAAACAGGCTATAGACCCCTGCTCACAAAAGAACTAACCCTTGCCTTTGCTATGTTAAAAACATTGCCTTGTATTTGAATGCTAAAGATACCTTCTTTCTCCATATCTATGTTTCTTCTACCATTCTATGTTCTGGGAAATTTTTACATACCAAAGAATTTGTCATCAGAAATCATTGTCTAAGGCAATTACCACTACTGTTTTGTACTCCATACATCTTTTCAATAAATAAAGCTGACTCTCTGGTCAGTGCAGAGATGCCTGCTTGCAGTGTAGAGATGCCTGCCTGGTGATCAGAAAGAAGCTGAGGCTCTCTCACTCCCTTTCGCCGACACAGTCTATCCTTCAGGGAGCCCTGGACCTGCTGGAGCTGTACTCCAGCAAACTGGGACTCCATTTAATCAACACATAAAGTCATGAGCAAGTCCCATTTCCTTTTAGCTGGAAGTCTCAAAATAAGGGGACTGTGCTGGGGAGGGTTCTTACCCTAAGAAACAGGGATGTGAATGCTGCAGTGATTTGGGGGTGTCCTGACTAGTGGGAGGAGAGACAAACTAGAGGGTCTCTAAGACTCAGTGTTCTCATCCACCAATGGGAATGACACCCCCAACCTCACATGGTAGGTCTAAGTCTCAAATGAGATGATACATATAAAGTAATCGGAAAAAAAATAATAATCGGACAAATGTCTAGTGCACGGTAAGCACCCAATAGATACAACTCCAATTCTTGGACTGCTTGTCACCATGTAACTGTGACAAAGGTGTTTGAGGGAAGTCAGCATGTCAAAAACAAGCAGAGCTAGGTTTTGAATTACTACCTCTGCCCCTTACCAATTGTAAGACCTTGAGAAAGACCTGCTACATCTTCCTTGCCTCACCTGCATGATAGAGATGATCATGTGCCTTACAGAATTGTCGTACATGAGAGTACATGTATGGACTGGTTGGCATGGGAGCAGGCACCAATCATGACAGACACAGTGATTAGGACTTTGGAGTTACACCACCTGGGCTCCGAGCCCAGCATCTTTACCTAGGAGCTGTGTGTGCCTTTACAAGTCACTTCTCTGTGCCTTGGCTTCTTCCTCATGGAGCAGGTTGCAAAGAGTAAATGAGGGAATACATGTCAAGTGCTTAGACCTGCTTCTGGCAGAGAGTATTTGCTCTATGTGTCCTGGTGATTATTGTTAATATTAGACAGAGGCCTGAGAGGCATGAAATAGTGCTCCCCTCTTCTCCCAAGGCACTGCATCCCTTCATGGACAAAGACATTAGTTGAGGCCACTCAGAACAGATTAGTGGTGTTCCTTTCACTCAGCTTCCCAAAGGCACAGAATGACTCCTCCAGGGCTGAGGCCCTGCTTGTAGCATTGCCATGAGCAAGCCAAACCTTAGCTAAGATGCCCCAGGCTCTCTCCCAGATTAGGCCAGAACTGTCAGGAGCCACTGTGAAAAACCTTTCTTGCACATGGAGAGCTCAGAAACCATTACCTGACATTTCACTTCCTCCCTGAGGGGCCACAGGTAGAAATTAGGGAACCAATCCATCTCTCACACATCTAACTCTGGCCCCCATGACTGTATATAGGCTATAGGGACTTGGCTTACTGGCCCAGCAGCAGCAGGGGGCAGGGCAGGGTTGAGGGCCATCACCTGGTGTCCAGGCTTCGTTGGGTGAGTACCTCCCGAAGTTCCTCTTGTGGCCCCATTTACAGCAGGCTTCCTGAAGACCCAGTCACCCACTCTAGGCTTTCATTGCTTCTCCCAGCCACCCAGACCTAGCTAGGCCTTTGGGCACCGAGAAGGAAGCAGGAGCCCAAGTCCTGGCCCCTCTTGGGTCAGTGCTCTGGGCTGAGCACTCCGGTGGGGTTTTCACACACAAAAGCTGCAGTCTCAAGTTAGTGAACCCTCCCCATCAGAGTCTGCCCTGCCCCACCCCCAGTGTCTAGTAGAGGGAAATCAGGAGAAGCTGAGGAATTGTTTGTAATTAGTGTTTTTTTAAAGGCTTTTCTGTGGGCCTTTAGCAGATTTCTGGGAAGGGCAGCTTGCCAGGGAGCATTGAAATGGAAATCCTGTGTTAAGCTGGGACAGTGTTGTCTTGGAAGGAGATTCTTCCCAGAGAAAAGGCCAGAAGCCCCACCCCCCTACCCCCCTACCCCCCTACCCCCCTACCCCCAAACCCCCCATGTGCTACTGCGGTCATGGCAAGGCTCAGTGATGTGGGGGGATTTGTGGAATGGCATTCATTCCCACAGGCCTCAGGTCTGCCTCAGGACCTCAAGGTTTAAGCCCCACATGAAAGGCTACTCCACAGGCCCCCAGATCCACTGTCCATGACCTCAGGGGCACATCCGTTCTCCACTCCCTACACACAGAATAATCACCCACTTTCCCCACTCTTTCTAAACAGAAGGCACTGGCCCTGGAACATGGCACCTCCATAGTGACCTCCTCTGAAGTGACCCAGAAGTCCAGCATACAAGCAGCAAATCAAAGGACACAACAGTCCCTCCTCCCTGAGCAGCATTTTACAATTTGCACATCCACCAGTCCACCTAGTTATCTGGCAACCCAATGAGGTTATTGGTTATCTGTCTATTATCACCATTTTACAAATAGGGCTCAGGGCGACTTGTCCAAATTTCTTCAACTAGCAGAATCACAGAGCTGGGCCTGAGGCTGAGATCTGTATGATATCTCTTCCCACCCCACCCCAGGCTGCCTCTCCCACTCTCTGGCTGACACGCAGGCAGGATTGTTCTGGTGCAATCCCGGGGTCTTGTGGTCTGGGATCATTTCCTGTGGCCTGAAGTACTTATTTGCAAGTTGTAAGGACTGCCCGTTTTCTGGAGGCCTCCCTGAATGCTTCCAGCTGGGAATTTAACCTTCTCAGACCCAGCTGTGGATATTGAGAACTCCCTTCATTCCCACCCATTTTCCTAGAACCCCTTGAGGTAAATCAGCTGTGTACGGGTGGGGGACAATGGAGGAGCACTGGACTGGGACCCAGAAGACCTGGTCTGGACCGGGTTGGCCACCCACTTGCTCTGTGACCTTGTGCAAGTCCCTTCACCTCTCTGACATCCAATCAAGACTTAGAAAATGTGCTTCTCTGAATGAGTTCCAAGCCTGGCCTCTTTTTTTCATTGGAATATGGATGGAACTGACCTCTGTTTTGCAGCTCCTTCACCTATCAAGGTCTTGGGAGAAGCAGTGGAATTGTTGCATGTGAAAGCTGGCTAGGTAGGCCCTTTGGGGACAGTGGAAACCAGCATTGTGCAGATGGGCAAACTAAGGCACAGGAAAGGGGAGTGGCTTGCCCAAGGTCTTCCAGGGAAGCTGATGGTAAGGTCGGGATTAAAATCCAGTTCAGCCATGGTGGCACCAAGGATGGCATGGGAGATTTTAGCCTCCTGTAATTTCCCACCAGCCCTCATAAGCCATTTCCCATAAAATAGGAATGACAAATGCATATTTAAAATCCTATATAAAATGTGCATGAAAACACCTTCAGAAAATTGTGCTGGTTTTATTTGCCTAAAACACCCATCCTCTGAGTAAATACAGTGTTTTCTGGCCTCCATAGATGTCCAACCTTCCAGTACACTGCTGCTGCCTTTAAGGCCCTTTTAGAGAGATGGTGGCCAGGACAGGGCAGGTGTGGGCTCCTCGCGGCTGCCAGCAGCATCTTCTTTGTGTCTGGGAACACACGGCAGCCCTGGACAACTCCTCTTGGACACCAGTCCTCCTGAACTGCGAGAGGTTTCTCAAACAGAGGCCCACCCCTGTCCACCTCTGCCCTTATGTTGGCTCTAGGAAGACAAAGTACAAGGAGAGTATAAGATTTACAAAAGAGTAAAGGAAAGGAAGTTTCATCACTATTTAAAATTTTTTTGATGTTTTTATTTATGTTTGAGAGAGAAAGAGAGAGAGAGAGAGAGAGAGAGAGAGAGAGAGAGGGAGAGAGAATGCATGGGGGAGGGGCAGAGAGAGAAGGAGACACAGAATCCGAAGCAGGCTCCAGGCTCTGTGCTGACAGCTCAGAGCCTGATGCAGGGCCTGAATTCATGGGCCGTGAGATGGTGACCTGAGCCAAAGTCAGACACTCAACCAACTGAGCTACCCAGCCCCCGACTCCGTTTCATCCATATTTTAGAGGTGACTCTGCGTGTCTTTCCCTAGGAAGGAAGTTTCTGAGTCTAGCCTAGTACACAGAACGTGAAGGAAAGCAGGGTATGTTAGAGCCGTAATAGCCCTTGGAGACCTCCAATTCAACCCTCTCAGGTTACAGATGGAGAAACTGAGGCTCAGAGAGGGGGAAGGGCCTTAGAAACCTGGCAAAAGCTAGAAACCTCTTCTGCCCCTGCAACCAGTGTTGTTTATTTTTTTCCCACCCTCCCTTATACCCTGCTGCTGCTTGTGCCCACGTGCAGGCTCACGCATGTGTGCACTAATGTAGGCTGACGGCTGCTGGGAGTGTCACACATGGAGACATGCATTGGCCCATTCACTCTGACACATACCCCAGCAACATCCCCACTCACCAGCACCTACCCACCCCCCACCTCCTTTCACCATCCTTGCCCAAGAGCAAAACCAGTCCCACTGCTGAATCACATGCCCCTCCCTGCTGGCTGCCCCTGGGTCTTTCTTTGTCGATATGACTGCCCACAGCTGCATAGAGAGGAGCTGGGTTTGAAGGTGCTCATGGGGTGGGGAGGCATGGGGTGGGGGGTGGGGAGCTGGGATGCTCAGTGCCACAGAGCTGGGATGTGTGTGTATGTGTGGTGTTTGTATGTCTGAAGGCTAGATCCAGAAGGCTCTACTGGGAGGCCTGGAGCCCAGCCACACCTTAGATAAAGTAAAGCAAGAGGAGGAATCTCTAGCATTTGGAGAGAGAAGAGGGAACAGGGCTAAAGAGCCTGCAAAAGATAAGTCCAGGAGGGGAGGCCTGGAGGCCTATTCTGGCAGAGGTGGGACTAGTCCTGGAAAAAAAGCTGCAAGGCAGCCATCCAAAGAAGTGTGAGCTCAGGGGCCACTGCACATAAGCCTGGGCCAGGGTGGGGGAGGGGTAGATGTGGAGGCAGCTCCCTAGAGCCTGGCGGGGAAAGTTGCTGAGCTGAGGAGAGGCCAGGCAGAGGCCTCTGACAGCAGAGGTACAAGGTTAATAAGTCTTTCAGTCTGGAAGTGGTTGAACAGTGCCTGACACTCTGGGTATTGCTATGCGATTACTAAAAGAAAAAGTAAATGGATTAATGAATGAGTGAATGAATGAATGGGTCTGTCTCCCTTTATCATCAGCGAAGAAGCTTACACCTGAGCCCACCTCACAACCAGGGCCGGCTTGATTTGATTCCGCTGGTCCTGTGGTCCTATGCAGAATTAAAGGGACTACTGTCTTGAGAAAAGAATATGAGCCCTTTGGCACACCGCTAGCAGTACCCAGTCTCCTGACACACTGGGGCACACGGTAGGTGGGGCCTGAATCATCTGCCTGGGCTTCAGTGCTCCTCGGAACCATCTCATCTAATCTCCCCTCCCCCATCACATGTTTCAGATGGAGAAACTGAGATTCAGACTGGGGAATGAATTTTCCAAGACCCTGCAGCCCACTGTTGGCAGAGCTCAGCCTAAAGCTTGCTTTTCTCACCTGGCATGGGCAGCCTGCTATTTACCCTAGCAGCTGCCTCTCTCTGCTCCCTCTACCACAGCACCCTCAATCTCTGACTGCATGGCTCCTAGTCCTGGGAGAGCCAGGGGAAACCAGGAAGGGTGGAGCAAGAATTAAGGAGGAGGAGAGGTGAACTTCTCTAGGGAAGCAGAGGAGAGGCCACCTGGCTGTTGATTGGGACAATGTCTAGAGGAGGGAGATGTCTGCCAGAGAACCCTTCTGTCAGCCCTGATACTGCTCAGGACAAGCTTGGTGTCCCTCACTCCCAAAGGGCCAAGGAGCAAGGTGTGTGTTCCCCACACACCACACCACACACATAGGCACACACACACAGAGTCCCAGCATATATGTCCTATTGTGTGACAGAGGCAATGGTTGTGAAGTCTCCAACCACCTCACAGCAGGGCCTGGCATCTGCTAGAAGGGAAGTACTGGGTGGCTTGGGGGACAAAGGCCATTGGATTCCATACACCACCAATGGATATTTTTCTTGTTAACACACAATGCTGCTTACATAACTGGAACTGGCTAGACACTGTGAGGAACGTTTAGGACTTGAGAAAAAGCAGGAGGAGGAGTAAATAGCCACAAAGCCACAGAATCCCAAGGGCAGCTTTCCTGAGGATGTTCTGCTCCCCTGCCCTCCCACACTCTGACGAATGGGGGTCTAGAAAGGAGGCTGCAAGGATGGAGCACACTATCATCTCAGCAGCCCAGACTGGCCCCGCCAGCACACAGGGATTTCCTCTGTGAACAGAACCCAAGGTTCTCCATGGCCCCTGACCTTTCTGTCCAGCTGGCCTAGTACCCCACTACCTTTTGGGCCCAGCTTCCCACCAAGTCCAATCTGTAGACTGGGTCCAGGCTGAGAAATCAGTGGTTGGACAACTGTCAGGGCCAGGGCCTAAGGGATGTCTCCACCCACCCTGGTTCCAGCCACATAGTGAAGCCACTTATTTCCATTTAACTCTGACCCTGACTCCAGTCTCAGCCTTAATTCTAGGGATAAAGCAATCCCTGAGATATCAAGCAGTGGCTTAAGGGCCTGCAAAAGGTGTGGGACAAACGATAAAGAAAACCGATTTGGGGGTTCCTGGGTGGCTCAGTCAGTTAAGCATCCAACTTCAGCTCAGGTCATGATGTCACAGTTCATGAGTTCAAGCCCCGTATCAGGCTCTTTCCTGACAGCTTGGAGCCTGGAATCTGTTTCAGATTCTCTGTCTCCCTCTCTCGCTGCCCCTTGCCCGCTCATTCTCTCTCTCTCTCTCCCTCCCTCCATCTCTCTCTCTCTCTCTCTCTCTCTCTCTCTCTCTCTCAAAAATAAACATTAAAATATTAAAAAAAAAAAGAAAGAAAACCAATTTCATCAGAAGATTCCATACTACTTTGGCCAAAAGTGGCCAACTTCTTTGTTTCCTCAGCTGGCTCCCTCAGCATGGTGGAACATACAGGTAGTATCTTTGCACAGAGGGCCAGGCTGAAAGGACAAAGGAAAATGTGCCACGATGTTTAACCCAAATGGGCAAGAAAAAGTTCATGTGTACTTAAGAGTAAGCGTTGAAGGTAAACAAGAGCAAAGACAACATGACACCCTCCCTTAAATGGACATTCTTGATGGTCACCTGTTCCCTGGAACAAATAGACTGTACAATAAGTGGCCCCGTGACACCCAAAATTCTCCCATTTTAGGACTGGGTGAGGGGAGTTGGAAATATTGCATTCCCTGGCCCCTGCTGCTCAGTGATTTTGCAGATAGAACTTCCTGTTTCCATACCCTCATGCCTTTTCTGGAGGCAAGAGTTCTTGGAACTTCATTTTCTTCATGCCCACCTCTACCTTTCCCATCCTCAGAAAATCCCCACCACCTTTGGAGAGTAGCACTCCTCACAAAGAGCCCATTCTACTTTCCAAGCATTCCCATCCCCATCCCCATGCTCGCTCTGCCTGCCCCCTGGCAGCCATGGGGATATGGTGACTGGCACCCGTAGGTCCCTAAATGAGAAGCATGTTTGTTTATAGCCAGATGAAATCCATCCGTGCTCCCACCCCTTCCCCTGGCCACGTCTGCATATACATCTCAGAAGTTCCTGCCACAGCCTCTACACCAAGCTTCTGGCTTCTCCCAACCTTCCCACCCCTGCATCACTAAGAGGCGGGGCTGAGGCAGCTGCCACATTCAGCGTGGCAGAGCTGCTAGCTCAGTACAAATCAGAAACACATTGGAGGCAGGCAGGCTGGGAGGGAGCAGACAGGCCGGGGCTGGGGCCTATTAAGGCCGGAGCCCCGGCCACGCTGTTTGCC